>NC_142612.1:59795768-60126601 GCF_059453375.1 Lepisosteus platostomus
GGGCAGAAAAAGGATTAAAAAATGTTTTCTGCTGGACTATAACTGAAGACAGACAGTCTTCCTGTTACTTTTTATGTGAATTTTATTTTTGTATCACAGCAATTTGTGCTGCACCATGCCTGAACTTTCTTTCTGTTAGCCCGCATGAAACGGGTTTCTAGGGTCCAGTCATTACGGGATGCCAACTGAAGTTGAAAGCAAGGTCAAACTGCAAAAATAAACACTCTCAGTTCCTTGTGTGTAATTCCAATAAATTAGTCATTTTAGTATTCTATAGTAAGCACAGGGTGTAAGTCAGGACCACACTCTAGATGGGACACTTATCTATCTCATACACATAGAGGGACAATCTAGAAAACTCTCGCTCATAATCCATATTTTATTTAATCGAAAACTACCGTGGAATAATACCTCAGAAATATTAACAGACAAGATGAGCCTCAATGTGATATTCTAGCAACCCCCGCCCCAAATGGACTGCTCCAGTGACCTTTCACCTTTCCACTTTCCCCTCATGTTCACTTTGTCACCCTATAAAAAGTGGGGACACGTCCCTGCTAATTTCTAGCTTCTGCCTCATGTTCCTCTCAGGAAAGCACATGTCCTTTCCTCTTACATTTCTCTTAAGATGAACTTTTTGGTCCTCTCTCTTGGCCTTAGCTTCCTTCCATGATTAGCACACCCCCACTGTAAAATAAAAGGGTGATAAAGCTTCCCTGTGAGCCTTCAAGACCACAGTCCCATCACATCTTGCAGGAAAAGACTTGTGACTTTGGGACAGGTACTAAACACAACACTGTACGTACAGTTTAACTCTCCTAGTTTAAAAGCACATTTACACTATACTCAAAAACAGCTGGAGTATCACTAGTGTACTGCAAACAGTTAAGCCCTATTTTAAGTGTACCAGTGAATTATAATTTGGTTAGAGGGTTAATACAATAAACTACTGTCAAAAGGGTCTGTTTATTCTAATCACTATATTTTTGAAGGTCAAAAGGAACCGATTAGCAAAACCCTTGGTGTGCTGATAGGTCTAGATTAATCATACTTCTTTTTTTCCACCAGTTTCCTCTCTTAAAAAATTTCACTTCTCCTCCAACCACTGTAGATTTTATTTTACATCTACAAAATGAAAAGATGATTATCAGAGCGAGGGCAGCGTGGTGGCACATTTGTTAGCATTGCTGCCTCTCTTTGCTGGGGTCCTGGGCTCAATACCTGGGGTGTTTTCTGTGTGGAGCTTGTATGTTCTCTCCATGTTCACATGGGTTTCCTCTGTGTGCTTTGGTTTCTTCCTACAGTCCAAAGGCCTGCTGGTAGTTTAACTGGCCCTGGTGCGAGTGTGTGCCCTGAAACGCACTAGTCCAGGATGATAGTCTCTGGCTGCCCTAGAACCCTGTATTGGATTAAGTGGTTAGAAAATGAATGGATGGAGTCTCTAAATATTACTATTATTCCTCTTTTAGGCAAGGACTCCCTCAGAGAAGCAATTTTGTTTGTTCAGGTCAGTCTATTCACGGCCCTCATGAACATAGTTTCAAACTGTTCAGTGTCTTCTCAAGGAAGGCTCTAAATAAAGGGAAGCAGGCTTTGATTTTTTAGATGATCTTCTTCGTGTATATTTGAGCCAGTGAGTAATCAGCAATGAGTTGTCATTATTAAAGAGGGAGGAGGCAGTGGCAATAGGAGAAGAGCACGATTGTAAATATAGGCTTGGCAGTTGCACTGTGGGAGAAAGGAGAAGCAGGCAAGCCTCCTGGGGCGTTATCAGGCGGAAGCAGCGTGGGGGTCTGTGCATCTCCTGCGCTCTAGTTTAGGGAAGAAGTGCAATGAGCCCCAGCATGTGAGGCTGAGTAACGGGCAACTGGCCGTCATCAGCAGGAAGTGCAGGGCTGTGCTTCCACTTAACCCTTTCCTCCTCAACACACTGTGTCCGTCAATCCCTCTCTGGAAGACTTAACCCTTTCCTCCTCAACACACTGTGTCCGTCAATCCCTCTCTGGAAGACTTAACCCTTTCCTCCTCAACACACTGTGTACGTCAATCCCTCTCTGGAAGACTTGACCCTTTTCTCCTCAACACACTGTGTACGTCAATCCCTTTCGGGATGACTTAACCCTTTCCTCCTCAACACACTGTGTCCGTCAATCCCTCTTTGGAAGACTTAACCCTTTCCTCCTCAACACACTGTGTCCGTCAATCCCTCTTTGGAAGACTTAACCCTTTCCTCCTCAACACACTGTGTCCGTCAATCCCTCTCTGGAAGGCTTAACCCTTTCCTCCTCAACACACTGTGTCCGTCAATCCCTCTCTGGAAGACCTAACCCTTTCCTCCTCAACACACTGTGTACGTCAATCCCTTTCTGGAAGACTTGACCCTTTTCTCCTCAACACACTGTGTACGTCAATCCCTCTCTGGAAGACTTGACCCTTTTTTCCTCAACACACTGTGTACGTCAATCCCTTTCGGGAAGACTTAACCCTTTCCTCCTCAATACACTGTGTAAGTCAATCCCTTTCGGGAAGATTTAACCCTTTCCTCCTCAACACACTGTGTCCGTCAATCCCTCTTTGGAAGACTTAACCCTTTCCTCCTCAACACACTGTGTCCGTCAATCCCTCTTTGGAAGACTTAACCCTTTCCTCCTCAACACACTGTGTCCGTCAATCCCTCTTTGGAAGACTTAACCTTTCCTCCTCAACACACTGTGTCCGTTAATCCCTCTCTGGAAGACCTAACCCTTTCCTCCTCAACACACTGTCTGTCAATCCCTTTCTGGAAGACTTAATCCTTTCCTCCTCGACACACTGTGTACGTCAATCCCTTTCTGGAAATGTAATCCTTTCTTCCTCAACACACTGTGTACATCAATCGTTTTCTGGAAGTCTTTTTTCCTTAACCCATTGGCTATGGCAACTCCTTTCTGGAATTTAGATCTATAGCAGGGATAAGCAATCCTGATCCTGGATGGCCAGTGGCTCTCCAAGTTTTCTCTTGTCTCTTTAAAGCTGCAAAGATACAGTAGAAGAAGCAGTTAAGCTGGTAGAATAAAGCCAATAATGAGCTGAGTTAGAATGAAAACCTGCAGACATACCAGCTCTCCATGACCAGGAATGCCCATCCCCGATTTATAGGAAGTTGCTTCAAATAGCATAGTTCTCAACTCCGGATTTGTCTGGATTTTGTCCCAAATTAAGTTTTTGGTGCTTAAATGAAAAAAAAAATCCAGGTTCCTATCTTCCAGCCTAGATTGGGGGAAAGGACAATCCAGCACATTCTGCATATCTTTCCTAAAACGAATCAAGGCTTCCACTTGTTCCATTAGGTCTTTTAAGTGACAAAGAGATCAGGTGAAAAAAGTGGCTGCCTTTACAGTCAATGTAGCAATTCATGAAAGCCATAAACGTTTTGAGAAATTTTTATTTTGAACTAAAAAGTTCTGAAACACATCAGCATCACACAAATGCTGTGTCGAAAAATGTGTTGAAAGTAGCACTGCTGTATAAAAATACACATGAATCTATTTCTTTAATTTTTAATATTCATTAATGGGATATACAAACATATACGTGCAGCAGGGAAACAGGAGAGGACCGGGTACTAATGAGAATTCCTCACAAGGTCTCCTCTCATCAGTAGGCCCTGAGGCTTTGTCACCTGGGGTAACTGTGCCTTATCCCCACCATTCCAAGGTCTCCAGCTCCTGTGACTCTCCAAGCTTCTCCAAGTTCAATGGGAAAACCTTGGCTCTGTTTCTCTAATTCCTTCCGAGATTACTCATCTCTGTATTTTCCCTAGTGGAGAATTTTTACTCCAACAGGGAGTTTTCTTCCTCTTTGGTTCCTCCTGCTGCTACTTTCTCAGGAGTGCTTCCTTGCTACCATCTTTCTTTGCACTAAGTGGACTTGCGCTTCAGAGACGTGTACTCCTTTCCTCCTTCTGGCCTTGACACTTCAAACCCCCTTCAGAATTTGTGAATCGTTTAGTCCCCTTCTGGAGAGTGAAGTTTGAAATCAAAATTGGAATGGGAGTTAAAGGGAAGTAAGGGGGTGCAGCTGTGTTCTCCAGGGTTGACCTTATTCTCTTCATCAGCTCCCAAGACTCTTTTCAGTTCCTTAGAGCTCCACTACATTTACTGACATGGGAATCCCTTATTCCTCCTTCTGGCAGTACACTGGTTCACTACCATCATTGTTACAATACTGGTACCTCCTGGTCTTAACACACCTTGATAGAGGGAGGTATGAGAGAATGCACATGACTGCTCCTTGTTCTTAGGCAGCACCTCCCTCCATCAGTACCGCTTCAAAGTATATTTGTTTCATTACCCTGCTGAAGTCGGGAGCAGAGTCTTCTTTTCCCTGTTCCCTCCTCCACATTAATGACACTCTTACATGACAAAATCCCAGTGCTGCCTTAGCATCCTGTTCCTTAGAAAGGTGTTGGCACCCCCTTGTGGTATCTTCTTGTAACTTCATGGCAAACATCAATCTACCATAAAACAGTGTACATAGGAATTTCTGTGCCAATGAAGACATGTTTATGGAATACTTCAACTTTCCCCACATACACTGGGAAAACCTATAGGATTGCGAGGACCAAAAGAAAACAGGCATGGTAATGTCAAATAATTGCTTACATTTGCCAGCGGATGGAGCATCTTCAAGAGGAAGCACCATCTTCTACTGATCTTGTCTTCTCAAACAATGAAGTCAGAGCAAGGCAAAGAGAGCTGAAAGAACCTGAACAGATCAAGTTCAAATGAAAAGTTTAGAGGAAATGGGACAGAACCTAAGAGAATTAAAATGGGACAGATTAGTTGAAAATGGATGGTAAAATTCTATTGTGCTTGAAGCACAGAAAACATATACCCCCAGAGTCAATAAATCAAAGATAAAAAATATGCATCCCAAAAGGTTTAACAAAACTATTAGGAAAAATATAGGGAAAAAACAAGTTATAAAATGTATTAAAAACAACATATCCAGTTGAAAAAAGTACAATGAATTTCAAGCACAAATACATGATTTTAGACAGGTGAGGTAAGAGATGGAAAACAATATTGCACTGGATACTAAATAAAATGTTCTTTCAGTTCTACTACGGCAGAGGGACAATTAAGGAAATCTGTGCTAGCTCTGTCAGCCTCTCCCTAGAGATTGATCAATCCATTCATCCATTTTCTATCCACTTCTTCCAATTCAGGTTTACCTCCCAGAAAGCAAAGGGCACGAGGCAGTATACACCCTGGATGGGACACCAGGCCATCGCAGGGTACACACAGACACAAGGGCCACACTCCAGGATCAATTTTCCTATAAGCCAATTAACCCACTAAGGAAACCCACACAAACCCGGTGAGAACATACAAACTCTGTGTAGATAGCACCCCAGGAACTGAACCCAGTGCCGCGAGGCATCAAAGCTAACCACTGCAGCACAGTGCCTCCCCCTTGACATGGCTCATCTTGGATACGTTTTGATGAGCTGTAAGCACAAAATAGTCAGGAGAAGTCACAGGACAAACCTTTAGTTGACATACAGGTCTAGTATGTTTTCTCTGTGTATAATTTATTGTCTTATTTGGAAGAATTGTCTTATTTAAAAACATGGCTTGGGAGTGCATTCCATTCTCCATTATTGAAGACTCGTGTCTTCAACCCAGTTCAAAAAGCCCTACAAGTGGAGAAACGTTACCAGTTGTGAAAATCCTTTACTCAGATTACAGCTCACTAGAGAGAGGAATAATCATTATTGATCTGGGGTTGCTAGTGTTTCATACAAAAAACAGGTGTGCCCTTTGAGCTGCTTCTCTGCTGGGAATGTCGTTTGAGCCTCCAGTTTTTCTGCAAATTTCCCTCTATCCCTCGACAGAAAAGTTCTCATAACATACGTCTTGCTTTTCAGCATTTCAATAGAAACATCAGACCCAGCAGTGTGAGGAGCAGCAGGGGCCAAGAGCAAGGAACCTAGAGCAGGAGATACAAAAGACACCAGATAGGACACCAGCCACCAGGACACAGCAGAAATTAAATTTAGTGGCATAGTGGAAGGGGATATACCTGGGAACAGAGACTCGGGGGATTTAGGATTTGGAACAGTGGGGGAGGAGTGAACAGAACAAGAGAGCAGAATAAGAACATAGAGGAAGAAAGTAAGATGATCAGACAAATGGGTAGGAAACATTACTCTTTCACAGCACAGTGAAAGCGTCGAGGATTGTAAGAATACTTGCTAGTGTGTAAACCACACAGGAGATCTATATCTTTAGTATTTTTATAGCATTTCGAGAAGTGGTATCATGGAGGATTACAAGTAAGAACAGCAGAGATGAAGGGGAACTTGGTTGCAATCATTGTTCCCAAACTTTCATTAAACCCCCTTTGTAAGAATTTCACCAAAGCAAAGGATTTCACTTTTTAGTGGTTCAGCAGTTTAATTCCATGGAGACTGAATAGAGTTAAAAGCCCATAGGGGAAGAAGTCTCCCCCTTAAATGTAAGAACCTGTGACTTATCCCAAGCAGGAATTTACAAGAATGTGGGTTTTCTCACATTTCAGTGCACAAACGGGATGTTTTTGATGTTCAGTGAGCTAGCACGACCATTAGGAGTCCTGTAAATCACGAGACATTCAGCAGAAGAGTACTGCAGAACAACAACAGAAACACCACTCCTTTCCATCTCAACTGTCTGAATAGGCAAACTGGGAATTGTTACTTCGTATTTGTTTTGTTTTCCTAGTCCTGGCTAAGAACCTAAGACCAGGACAACAACTCACTGGTGATTCCCAAATCTACGAATATAGATCACTTTTACAACATTAAATTCCTTTCATATTTTACAAAGTGGATAAAAACATGAATTCAAAAGTAATAAAGGCATAAAATAGAAAGTATTAAAAGTCCAAGGATGATTTCCCAGGACAACATAAAAAGAGCCTAGCAGGTTTGCAACACCTTTCAAGCGACAGATTTTTAAGTCATTACAAGTAGTCCTTAATTTTTTAAAACCTTCTGAAAGTCAACTGATTGTTAAAGCCATTCTGATCTTTATACTGAACCCAATAGGATCGCACAGTGCACAGCACTGCCCATTTTCAGTTGCAACCACTTTGCGTACTCATCACAACTGGTAATAAAAGATACGTTCAACAAAGGTTGGAAGATAAATGAGGTTTTAAGCAAACTTTCAAGTCTCACGAACCTGATGAACAACTGGTTTTGCAGGCATAACAGAATCCGAAAAATGCCCAGACAACCAGCAATATTAAGTTGGAACTGGCATTCCCTGTGACCTGTTATTGGGGCAGGACTGGACCCCAGTTCTTAACAGCACTCATTACTGGGTATCGGACACCACTATCAGGCCAATATTCACCAAATTAGCAAATGTGAAGCAAGACACAGCTCAGTGTTGCTATCACATTTGTTCTCCCCCAATCAGCAACGCACAACCCAGTCAGTATACTCTTGACATAGTCAGCAACAGCAAAGTACAGTGTAACACAATATTCAACTATAGGAGGCGTCCTCATGTTCGTGCTCTCCAATGAAACAGTTGAAAACAATTCAATTTGTTTATTTAGAGTAACAGCTCTTCTGTAGTGGTCTTCCGCCACTGACTTTCACATTGTGTAATATACTAGCTTAAGTCTTGTATTTAGAGTCTCTGACAAATAAGGAAATAGTTAAGTGCTTGTTATATTCTTCCAAGTACAACATCTTACACCTGCAAGTTATTCACATGAATTTATTTGAAAACTGTATTTTGTAGTTCACTTATTTTAACAAATGTTCATTAAAATAAAGCCAAAATACACCACTGAGATTTACTAACTCACTATTCTACGGTATCCTCGCTGAAGCCCCATTGTAAACATGACAGTTGTGTCATGATAGTCCATGAAGTGTGCAAACTTGTTTACATTGCCTGCAACCACAAGATGTAGCTTCAGCAGTAAGAGGTGCTATTGCTTTTACTACATTAACTTTTTCTAACCAATCAATCTCCAGAAGATGACCAAACCCTCCCTACCGGAGGTACAGTAAATGGTTAAAATTATTTTATGATTCACTTTAGTCATACTGTGACATTGTTTTAGTGGATGAAGGCAAAGTTGACTTTTGCATTTAGTTAAATGGTTTCACAAAGAGACTTGCAATACATTTTAGTAATGACAATCATGTTAAATATGGTGTTACAATTTTTTATGGTTTCATTAATTCATAGTCTTAAACCACTCTACATCATCATACTGGTATACCATCCATACCCCAATACCTAATACGAAATTAAGAAGCAGCAGCCTTCCAAAACTCTACATAAAGTTGCCCTATAAAGGACAAGATTTATTCAGAGCAGTTTCAGTCCTCATCATTATTTCAAGTTAGAGGAGTAGGTCTTGCACACAAAGCACCACACAGACGAGGACCTTATTCTCAAAACTGCAGCTGAAAAGGTTTGCATAATCCCAGAAAGAGGAAGCTCTCTGAACTTTTTGCAGGGGAATGAAACAGGCATTTGACTCACTTTATCATGCTCCTTCCTGTGTCGATAATATTTGGAGGCTCAGATTGTAAAAGCCTAGCTATTAAAAGCCAATCAGGAATGTTTCAAAACACATGGGAGCCACACCTGTCAAAGACGGGTTAAAGATACTACTGTACTTCAACAGCGAAAACTGCTTAAGTATTGCAAATGCAACAGTCCTGAAAGGTGCAGACTACACCTTACAAACATATTAGGTTTGTCAGAAGCAACCATCAAAACAAGTAAAAGACTGAACTGCTCACTGCACACACTGTTACATGCCTAGTACCTATTAACTACAACTGTTACTGCTGTTGTATAAACTGTACTTCCTGCAAATTTCCTGGGATCAAGGCAAGAGATACATTTAATTGTACATAGATTGTAAATTGATATTAATTACAATCTATGCCAAAATGTGAACTGGCTAAACAATCAATGTCTGTTGTATGTAACAGTAAGTCACATATTTGCATTTGTATTTAGTTGGGCAGTGAACGTTCTGCATTTGGAAGTTCACAAACTCAACAACAGGAAGTGTTTGTATTTACATTTGACTTCACGTCTGATGGCAAGATCCCACTCCTTCAGTGGCTGCCTGCGAGTCGAAAGGAAATCCTTCTCACCGAATGCAGCAGGTCAACATCTATCCAGTGTGAACTCGCAAGTGCGCCTTGAGGTTTACAAGCTGAATGAAGGTTTTTCCACACTGTATGCACCAATACGGTGCCTCTCCCGTGTGAAGTCGCTGGTGTCTTTTAAGGTTGGACAACTGGCTGAAACTTTTCTCACAGTAGTTGCAACAGTGTGGTTTCTCCCCCGTATGAATTCGCTGGTGGGTCTTAAGGTTCACTAAGTGATTGAAGCTCTTCCCACACTGGGCACAGGAGTGTGGTTTGTCTCGGTTGTGAATCTGTTGGTGCATTTTAAGATACCGCGATCGGGTGAATCTCTTCCCACACTGGGCACACTCATAGCAGCCCTGGTGGTTTGCAGCAGACTCTGCCACGTCCTCGTCTTCAACCTGCCCGGTCCTGTGCTGTTCACCAAGCTTCTCCCTGCCCCACTCCTGCTGCCCAACAGGAGACCTTGCTCCATCTTCACAAGCAGCACTGGCTTCTACAACCCCTTGGACAAAATGTGGAGAAAAAAAATCCTATGAAAGGAGCATTAAAAATGACATTAACCGTAATATTTCTGCAGTATGCCAGAAATAAGAGGGGGTCAAACTCATTTTTTATTGTGGGCCATATTGTATTTGATTTAAATGTACTTCAAGCAGGCCATACATACCATAAATGATCAAAATACTTGGTGGAACTATTACATAACATTACTTATTTGTAGTATGTTGTTATCCTCTCTTTATAATGCAATAGGCAGCCATTATGTCTAGAATAGAAGCCAATTTATCAATTGCTTTTTTCTTTCAACCTCACCAAGTAATTTTTTGCTGATAAACATACTTCTTATTTTTAACCCCACATCAGCAAAATATGCAGCGATTGATTCAAGTGCTACAAATGCAAAGAAAATGTCCCCTGGCTGTAAAAGCCTAACAATAGAAAAAGCACTGAAATGCTGCTTTTTAAAAATTGAAATTTACATTTATTGCTGTGCTGATCAACAGTTCACAATGTTTACACATCTTAACTACTGCACTATGTTAAATAAGCTATTTATCATGAATATGCACGAGTAGTATGAATGAAAATTCAGTATTCTTAAGGTAAATTAGGAATGGTGGGGAATTTTAGACACCAGGAATTAGCAGCAAGTATTTAAATGTGTAGAAATGCTAATTTAATTATTTTATGAACTTTCTCATTACTATCAATTTTGAGGAATGAATTCTAAAACATTCTGAAAATTAATTAAGGTATTTTACTGTTGGAATTTTATTTGGATAAGAGAACACCCCCCTTACAATTGCATTTGTAAACTTGCTCAGGTATAACCAATCACCTTACAGATCACACAACAACCTAATTGGCTCCCACCTGTGATCAATTGTGGTGATTTTGATTAGTTCAGAATAAAAGCAGCTGTTTCTAGAGGATTCTGCTGCTTGGAAGTAGAATTTCAAAGCAAAGATTTCCACTATGGGTGGAAAGGTGCTTTCAAAAGAACTTTGAGATAAAAGTTGTGGAAAGGCACAAGTCAGGAGATGGGTACAAAAAGATTTCAAAGGCTTTAAGTATCCCATGGAGCACAGTCAAGACCATCACTTCCTTAAGAAGTGGAAGACGTATGGCACCACCCAGACCTTGCCTAGATCAGGCTGTCCCTCCAAACTGGATGACTGAGCAAGAAGGAGACAGATCAGAGAGGCTACCAAGAGGCCGATGGCAACTTTTACAGGTCTGCGCGGCAAAGACTTGTCATTGTGTGCATGTGACAACAATATCAAAAGCACTCCACAAATCTGGCCTGTATGGGAGGGTGGCAAGAAAAAAGCCAATCCTTAAAAAAAGCCACATCAAGTCTCATTTATGTTTTGCTAAAAAGCACCTTAAAGATTCTGTGGTTAGATGAGACCAAAATTTTAACTTTTTGGCCGGAATGCTAAACGGTACATCTGGCAAAACCCCAACACATCTTACCATCCAAAGAACACCATTCCTACAGTAAAACTGTTGTGGGTGTTTCTCTTCAGCTGGGACTGGGGCACATGCCAGGATAGAAGGGAAGATGGATGGTGCAAAATACAGGCAAAGAAAACCTGCAGCCCTCAGCCAGGAAGTTGAAAATGGGAAGATGGTTTGCCTTTCAACACGACAATGACCCAAAGCACACTGCCAAAGCAACCGTACAGTGACTGAAGGACAGGAAGGTGAATGTCTTTGAGTGGCCTAGTCAGAGCCCCGACCCATCAAAAATGTTTGGAATGACTTGAAGGAGGCAGTCCATCAACAGTCACCACTCAGTTTGACTGAACGTGAACAATTCTGTAAGGAGGAATGGGCAAATATTCCTCCCTCTAGGTGTGCAAAGTTGGTAGAGATGTATCCAAACAAACTCAAGGCTGTAATTTAAGCAAAAGGTGCTTCCACTATGTATTAACTCAGGGGGGTGTTCTCTTATCCAACCCAGTTATTCAACTTTTTTATTTTTCAGAAATTGTGCTTTATTCACTTGGATGTTGCAAGGTACAATCTGTAAATATAACTGGAAAAGGTCTGACTTGGTCTTCTTTTTGGGCTTTAGGGCAATAAAAGGTGAACATTTTGAAACGGGATGGTGACTTTCTATACCCACTTTATATATCCATCTGTAAATTACAGAATCGAAATGCAAATTTGATAAGACTTTAGCTTAGATCACCTAGAATCTATGCCCGAGTGTCAGATAAGACAGATAAGTGTGATAAGTGAACAACAGTTTGCCTTGTTTTATGATTGGTAGATGTTATAGATTTTTTAACTGGGAAACAAAACTGGCAAAAAGCAAGGTTAAAAGGACAGTGTGAAACAACAAACACACCACAAATGCTAAAGCTAAAGGAAATTTAAGCTGTTTTTTTGCACAAACTTTCAAACAAGGGTTCTGCAGTCTAAAGGTAGCTTCTTCTGTCATTAGCCAGTTGTGACAGGAATATGTAAGAGACAGGGCACAAATGGCTAATCTGTGCAAGGGTTAAGTGGATTCGGTCAGTCCGGGACTGCATGGCGTCCAGCATCAGTGACCCTGAGGTGAGAAGGTGCACCTGCAAGATGGTGATGTCATATGTCTTCCCTCTGATTCCTTATCCCACTAATGTCCAGTGTTGTGTCTGTGTGTATACATAAACATTAACCTACTCTTATACTCTAAATACCCATATTAACCAATCTGACAGCAGTGTGTCTTAAGGTATGCACAATCTTTAATCTTTTATTAATCTTAAAAATTCTAGTAGCTTATTCTTCTAAAACATAATCTGTTAAATTACCTTTCCTACTGATTTTCAGTCCTCTCTGTAGGTGACTGTTGGTCAATTTGTCCTCTGCTTTTTCGTCTTCAGTAACTAGTAAGTCAGGTCTGTGCTCCCCCATCGTCGTAGACTGTAACAGAGGAGTGTGAGGGTTTACACTCAAAGGCTCCCCAATTCTTTTCATCATTACATTTGTTTTAAAAAGAGTGCAATCTCACGCCATTGAAAGCAGAATACAAACAATCATAAAAAAAGAACTATGTGAAAATGATAAAGAAAAAAATATACTGATGGAAAAATGAAACACAACATTTTCTGGAATGAGAATACTATAGTTATAGCAGCTTATGTACTTTCACAAAAAGTTGTCAATTGGTTTTATGCCCTCTGACCAGCAATACAGCTTGTACAGTGAGGCATTGCAACTTGCCAATTACACAAAAGCTCGTTAGGTGCACTTTTACCCAGTGAGGTCCAGGTGGAAAAATGCCTGAGGTCACTTTTAAAAAGGTCTTAATTCAAAGCTGCAACAGAAAGGCCACACTTAGGCAGTTTTCTGTGCATTCCATAATGCCTGAAATGTCACCAGAAGCAAGGGAGAGGACCATTGGCGAGCTGCAGGCAGGCATGACATGTGCCAGTATTGCCAGACACTATGGAGTAAGTTGTTCCACTTTGTCCCAGCTGCAGAGAAGGTTTCAGCAGACTGGCAGGACAGATGACCATCCAAGATCCAGTCGCCCTCGAGTGACCACACCAGAACAGGACAGGCACATCAGACTGGTCCGAGAGATTGTTTCAGATCTGTCACCCCTACTGCAGACAATGCCCGCATCAGTGACAGGACAGTGAGGCTCCATGCTGCTGGCCTTAGAGCAAGGCGGCCTGTCAGAGGCCCTCTGCTCACACCTCCTAGACGTCACACCTAACTGGCTTGGGCCAGACAGAGGCTGCGATGGACTTGTCAGCAGTGGCATCAGGTCCTCTTCACGGATGAGTCACTCTTCAGCCTGTTCCACACAGACGGTAGGGCCAGAGTGTGGAGGTGGAAGTGTTGCGTTTCTTTTTTCCATTAGTATACTTTCTGCTAAAGAAGCTGCTAAAAAGGTCATCATAAACATATTCCTGTGTTGAGACTTTCACAGCAAAAAGTCTACAGCAGTAACTTTAAAATTCCTTATCTACCAATAAATAAATATTTGCTAATCTAATGCAGAAGATCTGTGGACAATAATCTAATTTAATTTAAATTTAAATGAAATTGAAAGCACATAGTTCCATCATTAAAGCCTGACAAATTGTTACATATGATTTTTAATTTACTGGGGAATTTGAAATAAAATTAAACGATCTATAGATATTTTACATCCACGGAAATGTATCCATATGCATGTTTTTTTAGAAATATGAAGCAAATTGAATTTGGATCTTTATTAAATGGTTTGGCATAATTTTGATTGCCCTTTCGGACCACAAAACACTCAAGTGACTTTGCTGCATAAGCATTAAATCACCTCTTTACCGAGATAATTTATGGGGCACAGGTGGTGAGGTGATTTGAATCTGTTTAAAGTTTAGCAAGTAAATATGGAAAAGTTCCAATATATCTTGCTCATCAAGAGAACACCACCTTTGTGACATCAGCATATTTGAGGATGGATTACAGCACACTGTCGCTTTGCCATCTGTTCCTAGCTTGGCACAACATTACAACAATCCATCAATGACAGGCCATGATCACAGGACACGCCACCTCTCCAGAATCAATGGGGAGTCCAAGTGTGATGGTCTGCTACAGACTTCAACTTGTAGTGATCGATGGACTGCATAGTGCTGCACAGATCAAGAACCTCCCCCAATGCTCTTCTTGCAAGCTCATACTGACATGACAAAGCACCTGCTGCAGTGAAAGGCTTTTCTTTTAAATGACAGAATGGAGATCTCTGCTACTCCATCTGTCTGGTGCTGAATTTTTATAACACCATTCCACAAACGAATGGGGTGGTGTCAGCTGCCTCTACCCATTTAATTACCATGCCAGGGGACTGGTTACTTGAAGAGGAGTCACCATGTTTGTGTGGGACAGTACAGAAATGCTATTGGTCATCCAGACAAGAACAAACGAATAGGAACTTCCCCTGTAATGAGGAGGCGTTTCCTCCAGACTGCTCACCTCCTCCTTAATGAAGGCAGGTTCCACCTCTGTCAAGAAAGCAGGATCCAGCTCAGAGTCGTCAGTCGCAGCCCGAGCAGCTTCCTTCCCTTTCCACTCTGCGGCGCTACGCAATTGTCTGTCAGAGACGTTCGGCACAACAGAACAAGCGTCTCCCTTCCTCCCTGCAGAGAGACACCGAACTCTGTCCTGAGCCACAGACTGAGCAGCTTAGGTCTTGGAAAAAAAAACCACACACCACTGCAACTGCTAATTCTGTGACAGACAGCATTTAATCGGGAAGGGTTTTTCTTCAACTTTACAACCGTCTGTGCAAGTCAGGTGACAGAGCAGCAGGTAGAAATATCTTGTCAAGAACGAGTAACAAAACTCTGGGAAACGGACAAGGAAAAAAAAAGTCCCACTTGCTCTCCGACATCTCCTGTCACTTTTTCTTGTGCGAAGCCCTTTAGAATCTGCCCCTTCCTTACCAACTGTTCTACGCAGCTCCTAGTCAGTCCAGACACAAATACTCTGCTGCGTGGACTATAGTGCCTCGCACTCGCCTGGCCTCCTTGCCAACACTATCCACCCACTCCAGAAGCTCACCTTGTCTTTCGCAGCCTGCCTGCTGGCTCCCTACTGCCAGCAGCAATTCAAACCACTCGTCCTCCCTACCTGCTGTCTCAGCCTCTCTGCCCCTTCCTGTTCTCGGGCTCTCACCTCTCACTACACCACCCTCCTCACCAAATGCCAAAGTTTCTGCTGTATTGGTTTAAGTTGCTAGTAAACAGAAACAATATAGAATATAGTTTGAACATCTACCTCTAAACAGCAAAATCAGAAAATAGTCTGAATGGCAATAAAAAATTACAATTGTATGAAAGTGATCTAAACTGTTAGCCTTGGGATACAGAAGCTACTTTTGCAGGTTAAAAGGCAATCATCAATCCATTTTTGACTAAATTGTTTTGGACCAGATCAAATGCCTTGATTAGCACAGACTAGCTGTTTATTCTAAATTCATTCCCTCTCAGTTCAACAAGCTATACGGATTGCATCTCAGCGACAAGAGCAAAAGTCAATTTGTTATGCATATCACCTGAAAATTCAATTCTGCCCATCACAAGAATCATATTTTTAAAGATTCTTTTATAAAGGTTGATATTTTCAGAACCAGGAAAGATTCAAAAATGACATTTCATCTGGTTTAGAAATCTTAATTAAATCCTTTGTCAAATTATATTACCCATCTGACACAACTAAAACCAATGGGCTTATTTTTAGCAATGAAAATCGTACTATGATATGCTAAATGCATTAATGAATGCCCAAGCCAGTTGGGTGTGACATCTAGGAGGTGTGAGCAGAGGGCCTCTGACAGGTCGCCTTGCTCTAAGGCCAGCAGCATGGAGCCTCACTGTCCTGTCACTGTTGCAGGCATTGTGTCTGCCGGGAGTTTCAGCAGCAATACGGGTGGCAGATCTGAAACAATCTCTCAGATGGACCAGTCTGATGTGTCTGTCCTGCTCTGGTGTGGTCACTCGAGGGCGACTTGATCTTGGAAGGTCATCTGTCCTACTGGTCTGCTGAAACCTTCTCTGCAGTTGGGGCACAGTGGAGTGGCTTACTCCATAGTGTCTGGCAATGCTGGCACATGACATGCCTGCCTGCAGCAAGCCAATGGCCCTCTCCCTTGCTTCTGGTGACATTCGAGGCATTATGGAATGCACAGAAAACTGACTAAGTGTGGCCTTTTTCTTGCAGTTTTGAATTAAGACCTTTTTAAAGGTGACCTGATCAGGCATTTTTCCACCTGGACCTCACTGGGTAAAAGTGCACCTAATGAGCTTTTGCGTGATTGGCAAGTTGCAATGCCTCACTGTACAAGCTGTATTGCTGGTCAGAGGGCTTAAAACAAATTGACAACTTTTTGTGAAGGTTATAAGCTATAACTATAGTATTCCCATGCCAGAAAATGTTGCATTTCTTTTTTCCATCAGTATAGTTCTAACGTTATTTAATCAAAAAGGTGGAGCTCCTAACAAAGGTATATTACATTAACTGAATAATTTTATTTACAATTAGGTTTCTCTGTAGCAGTACAGAAACTAGAATAGAGAGATTAAATAAAAACCTGAAAAAACTAATCCTCTCTCTCCCTGTCAGTTCTAATACCATAAGTATAGTAACAAAAGAGTGATCCCTGTAGCCAATCCCAGCAATCCCATGACATCCACCCTGACTTACCTGCTAGCGTTCCTCTGACTTCTCTACATTTTCCCTCTTCCGGATCCTGAACTCCAACACTGCGACTCCTCACACACCATGCATTCTTTCCCACTGGGATTATCCCGTACTCTTGGTGTGCTCTCAACTCCTTCTCCAGTATCCGCAACCTCATTTTCAGAGCTTCGTTCTCTCTCTTACTCTGGGCTATTTTGACGTGAAAATCGGTAAAGCTGCCTTTGACGAGTTTGGTAATTTCACAGACGGCTGCTTTTACCAGGACCTCCATAACGGCTGTGAGCTGGGTTTGGAAAGCTGTCACAGAGTCCGCCATTGTGTGGGATCCAGAGATGGCTCTTTCAGGTGTCCTCAAGAGTTCTCTCACTTCTACCACGGGGGACTGTTCTCTCGGGAGGGGTGTGGCGGCTTAGAAGAGCCCTTCCTGGGGAGGAAAGACACTCCTGTTTTTTTCTTTCCAGGAACTTTTGAAAGAAATGTTATTTTATTGCAAAGCTCGCAAGCGAATAGATCAATTAGTGTCACAATAAAACAACACACAAAGCTAACCAAGATACAACATTGTCAAACAGACAAATAGGCAAATTCACACAACACTCTGTCATAAAACTTGGTTTTAAAATCCTTAAAAATAATCAAAATGCTACATATAAAACAGAATAATACAAAAATATTAGTCATAACCCAAAGTCATGCAGCACAATGTCTAAATGATATGACTTATTGCATGCAAATACATTAATTCAGAACATAACCGTTTCTTAAGAATCATCAGAAAACCTCTGACAAAGCTTAGGTCTGACAGACTAAACATGCAGACCACACTATATGCATGAAGACAGTACAACTTCTGCAGTGTTGGGAAGCTATGTCTTGGATTTTCCACCTGATCATGGCTAGAAATTAAAAGATTGACTTCCCAACATTATAGACATAGCAATCACTTGCAATGAAAATACAAATCCACACCACATGGATTTAAAAAAATCTCAGCGCTTTTTTTTACATGACTAACATGCTTTGTTATTGAGAATCCCAATTTCTTGGAATAGTAGTGGAAATTGTTTGGCTCACAAATAGGGTGATGGCAATAAGGTCATTTAAGCATAGTGAACTTCGAATAAATGTCCTTATCAAAAAAGCGATGAAATTCTGGGCTGGCTAGTTCGGACTTTTCTAGTGGTTTCAACATCAGGCATATTTCCCATTCAACGAGACAGATGATTACGGTGCGTTACACGGTCCTAGATTTCTAATGTAGGACTGTTCTCCGGTTTGACCCTAACCACTGTACGCACTGTAACTGTTTTACAGCATGGTTTGAACTACAGATGCACCTGACAAAGGTCTGTCAAACGAAAAATGTTACAGTAATTTAAGTAGTCATACGTAGCAGCAGGTGCTGAACGAACACAAGACCACTCATACATATGTGCTGCACACGGGATCTCTGGAAATCAGCCCCTCCCCCTTATCTCTTTTGTATTGAATGGTACGATAGATACCGGACAGATTGCACAGCTGGTTTGAGTTTAAGCGCATTAAACCACGCTAAACCTTTTGCTGCTCTACATCGACTTTCAGAATGTCTAAAAATAAAAAATGCTTAACTACTAGCCAAGTCATAGTTAACCAAACGTGCGTTTAACTATCACATCTAAGCAAATAAAAGCTGATCTTATTTATGGATCTAGAACAGTATCCACAAACTTCACATTAACGTGACTACAAGAGCTATCCGGAAGGCTTGAAATGGGTTTTAGCGAGTGCTCCGCTGAATATCATAGTTTCAATTTCAGACTCAGGTTTTTGTTGATTATATATTTAATTAACAGTAAACGATCATGCAAAAGCCTTTAGAGAATATTTTAGAGATTTTGGAGTGAAGCAAACCGCAGCAGTAAATAAGAAACAAATGTTGCACAAAGAACTCACCGACAACATACGAACAGGGCCACGGCGCGCAGACGGGCACGAGCACCGAACCGGAGCCTGAATGACCGCTTGACTTACGGAAGCCTCCCAGACACAAACACAGCGAACTCCTTGCGCTCCAATGGAGGACAGGGATTGCTAAAGGTTTTCTGGCACTCCTAGTCTTCTCCATTCCTCGTCACTTTCGTTTATCGCATCGTTATCGTTTCAATTGCAATATTTTCTTACTTTTTTGAATTACTTTTAAATTGGTAGCGAGTATGGCGTTGCATAGCTGTTTAACCAAGAAAATCAATTGAGAGCAAATAACGACAACCTGTAGATTCACTTGTGCAGCAGGGCATGTACTGGAGTACAATCGCAGAATTTAATCCCTTAAAATGTTGGGGTCTCATTGCCATTTACATTCAGGCACTGTAAATTTTAATGGATTTACTTATTTTATGGAACACACAGACGGAGAATAAACGGTTTTCTGGGAATAGACGCATCTAGATCATCTGTACCCTGAAATGTGACTCTACCGATGTGCTGACACATAATCGCATCATTGTATATGATACAATCGGTCATCAAAGCTGACGAGTGCAGAAGGTCCTGTGTCTAGCAGCGCTAAGCGCAGGACGATTTAGCCCTGGAGCTAACGATCACACTTTGTTCAGTCCTCCTCCTTCAGAAGGGGATCGTGGAAAATGAGAAAATCATTTGTCGGCATCAGTGGATCCGTACTAAAGCCAGTGCAAGTAACAACAGACAGGTAATAGTTTTTATTATTAAGAGACGAACGAAAAATACAAACATGCTAAAAAGCTTGTCGCCGAGCGGACTAACCCTTTTGCGCTGCAAAACTACAAATCACACAATCCGCCTCGCTCAGCCTCGCCCGGTACTCTGACTCTCCGACTCATTGATCACCACGGCTGCGGGATCAAAGACAGGAAAACACGGAAGTCGCCACTAGCTGAAGTAGTGAAGTAAGCCTGGTAAAATATTTTTTCGTTGTTTGAAACAATAATTATATTCAAATGATTGTGTGTTTTTTTTATCAATAGGACAATAGAATCGTATTTCCTATATTCCTTCTCTGTATACAATGTTATTGTCTTGTGATTCGGTCAGTGAAAAACTCAAAATGTTTATTGCAGTTTTATTCTGTACAGTATTATAACCTTTACCAGTGTGTTTAACCCTGGTTCTAGAGGAACACTGTGTCTGCTAGTATTCACCCAAGCTTACTTGACAATTCCAATGCTAATAGTGACTTATTCGTTTACTTACTTATTTTTAGTCTTATTTAATTTTTTCTACGGTTAGTCCTACGTGATCAAGATATCTAACTTCAAGAACAAAGGTTCCATGTAGTATGGACATGCAGAACTATAAACAGCCTCTGCTCAACTTGTGGGCTTTTGATTCTAACTGAACAGCTCCCACCTGTTGATCAGTGAGGATGTAACTATCAGACACACAACATGAGCATTTTGTCCTTCTGCAGAGATACAGTTGGTTACGTTTCAGGCAGCACACCTGAATGAGGGCAGTTCTGAAACTCAGAAACTGGAACAGGCTTGATACCAATGACAAATCCCATTCCTGACATTTGAACTGAAGGCAAATTTTAGTTTACTATTTGGGGCATATTTGTACATCAGTGATTAAGATCAGTGATCAGTGATTAAGAGCTTGGCTGCTGTAAGTGATCTTTTGATGGTGAATGTATTTCCTTCTTTGGGAGAGGTTTGTGCAGAAAATCCTGCTCTGTGTTTTCCAGCGATGGCGGCAGACGGACAGTCCTTACCTTCTGCAGAGTCCAGTACGGAGCCAGAGCCCAACAACTCTGACTGCCAGCGTGTGGGAGCAGGGACAGGAAATGAGGGAAACAAACGTGAAATGTCACCAAGTGACAAGAAAGGTAAACCTGTATCATAGGAACAGGTTCTGAAGAAGAGACCTTCCTCTTTCTTTCTGTGTGCTGAGAGAGTTACAGAAATCTTGTCTTCCCCTTCTAAAATAAGATAAAATCACTTTATTGGCCATATGCAATTTCTTGCATTAGGAATGTGTCTTTTCACATACCCCAACTTGCTCTCCATGAGACACATAGACGGGGAGAGAGAGAAGCTTGGGGTCAGAGTGCAGGGTCAGCCATTTATATGGCACCCCTGGAGCAGTTGGGGTTAAGGGCCTTGCTCAGGTGTCCAACAGAGTAGGATTCATCTGCCGGCCTCAGGATTTGAACCAGCAACCTTCCAGCCACAGGTGCAGATCCTTAGCCACAGAACCACTGCTCCACCACTGTCTAAAATCTAGACAGTGTGATAAAACTGTGCTGGAGAGCAGGAGCTGATCTTTTGGTTAGTTGGAGTATTTAACTGGGGAGGGAGTGGCACTGTTTACAGTCAGTCCTCATGAGCAAAAGGGATGAAATCCTGAAAGGGAGAGAGAGAACTGCATTCACATTAGTGCTGTGATTCAGATTCCCCAAGTATCCCATCAGTCAGGCTGCCGAGGAAGAGAAGAAGAAATTTTGAACTAGCAGCAGAGGACGGCCTTTGGCACAAAGTTGCTTGATACAGGCTTGAGGCTGGGAGACAATCCACCAGGGAGTCAGCCACAGGCACAACATGGCGCGCAGGGTCTGGCTCATGCGGGAGGCTTGTACTTGTGCCACTAGAGTACAAAAACTTGGTTCATCTTGGTTGTAGGGAAGATCTATTCCTTCTCATTGCTCATACTGTTAAATTCTAGATAGAACTTTTTATCTTATCATTGTCATTTCTGTCTCGGGTGACATGCCTTTTGTATACATATATACTGTATTTGTGCACGTCTCTTATTAAAACAAGGTCCTGGAGAGCCCCAGCCCCTCAGGGTTTATAGGTACCGTCCCACAGAGAATGAAGCATTTCCCACTTCAGAATATCATCAGTTTAATGCAGTAGACACCCTCACATATGAAATCATGAACTCTTTCCAGGATCAGAGATCACCATTCCTTACTTTGCTTGAACAGTATACTTATTAAATTACTCCAAAGCATTTTTGTTAAAAAAAATAATATTTGTTTATTGTGTTCTAAAAACAATTCTCAACTACTTCAACTCTTTCTTGGGAATAGTTAACATCTACCCCCATATGTTTGTTATATTTATACGTCTATATACGTATAAAAGGAAATCCAGGTCCCAGAAGTGGGAGAGACTTTCATGACGAGGTACTTGGTGATACCCGTCCAGTGTCAGTCTCCCAGCTTTCAGGACCATGAATCAGAATCTCTTTTCCTGTGCAGCGGAGGTCTGTGATAATTAAACTGTTCATTTGCTCAGGAGTGCTTGGTTTCTGTTTGAAATCTCCAGAATGTTTTAAGTCGCCTCTAAAACAAATCCATGAAGAACTTTCGAAAGCTCGTTTTTTTTAAAGGATTGAAAAGGGTGAATAATTCCGGCAGAGCACAGCATTCATTTCGCTAGGGCAGAGTTCACCTGTAATGGAAACGTGAAGGAGGGCAAGGTTGACTGTAGATACAGCCGAGCTCACAGGCACGTCAATATACGGAGAGGCACAGCAATGCAGGTCTTAGCAGTGGATGTTTTACTGCAGTTGCAGGAAGTGATGACAGGAGGGAGGATGTCAACACAGCAGAGAAGGAAGGACTCTGCCAGTTCTTCCTGAAGGGGAAGTGTCACTTTGGGAATCGCTGCTGGAGGTCACACAGGTCAGACCAACAAACAGACACATTCATTGATTAATTCAGCTACTGACAATTATTGATTGACACGTGTATGTAACTGATTTCCTTTTTAAGCAATTTAAAAGTTCCTTCAGTTAAATTGCGATAAGACTGAAGTTATGCTTATAGGCACCTCCCATCATCTGTGTAAAGCCAATGCAGTAACTATCTGTGGATGGAACTGTACTTGAATTTCAGTCTAAATAGAAAAACTTGAGGGGGATATTTGGTCCAGGATTGACGTTTGACCCTCATGTGCAACGTATTGGAAAAAACATCATTCTTCCACCTCAGAAATATTGCCAGACTACATCCTATGTTGTTGCTAAATGTTGTTGAAAAGCTAGTTAACACTTTTATCTTCTCTCAAATCGATTCCTGTAATGCCCTACTTGTTGGGGTATCAAAATCCACACTGAACAAACTTCAGTATGTCCAGAATTCAGCAGCCTGACAAGGTCTAGTGCAAGTGATCACATTACTCCTATCCTGGAGTCCTTGCACTGGCTTCCTATCAGGTTTTGTGTTAACTTCAAAAGCCTCATGCCTCACCTATGAGGCTCTACATGGCTGGGCATCTTTGGTATCTGTCTGACTTACTATCATTGTACTCCCCATCTTGCAACCTTTGTTCTTCCAATTCTGTCTGTCCTGTCTGACAATCTCCTGTCTGTCCCATGTAGATACTATGGGCATCAGGGCCTTCTCCTGCAATGAACCAAAACTCTGGAATTATATCCCAAAATATATCAGAGAGTCACCTTTCCTGAGCCCTCAAGACTTCAAATCAAGACTTCTTCTTTAGAAGGGCTTGTATTTAACCAGTTCTGCATCTGCCCCATTGCTTTCCAACTGTATTCCAGACCCTTTTTGTAACTGTCGTCCTGCTGTCTCCTCACATCGTGTATTTTTTCTTTCTATAAAACGCTTTGAGAAGACACTTCTAAAGGCACTATATAAAATTAAGATGATTATTATTACTACTACTATGACTGACTACACACTATATGACTGGCACATTGGCTGACTGACATCTTCTTGGGATGCTATTCATGATTTAACCCCCCTTTGCAGCCACCCTCAATTTGAAAACTTGTAACTTGAAAAAACATCTGTGAGTAACAGACTTACCAAACAGAAAAATAAGATGTTGTAAAGGGCATTGGTTGACATTTTTTCTGAAAAATGCTCCCTGAGAGGAGTAAAACAGAGTGTGGGGAACAAATAGAAAAGGTTAATAGCACTGATACACCTAATGGACCCAGGGCATGAAAAATGAAGTCTTAAAAAGGAAATATTAACATTTTATTTTCCTCAAAACTCATTTGAACCACTGGAATTGTTGTGGAAGTATGTTGGGCTTGAGGGTGGGAGGCAGAGTGACTCTGTCAGACGCTTTTGAGAAAGTTCTACAGAAAGGATTCTCATATTAGGGATGATAGGCTTTTCAGGGAATGTTTGTGTTTGGATTGGGAACAGATGGATAAAGAATATAGAATCCAGATACAGTAAGAAGAGAATGCTCCAATTTGGATGATACAATTTAATTACCACAGGGTTTTGTACCAGAACTGCTCTTCCAAATTTATATAATTGATTTAGATGCTGATGTGAAATAGTAAACTACTGCAATGGACTGACGTCCCATCCATCCTGCCTTGCGCCCTTTGCTTGCTGGGATAGAGTCCAGCTCTCCCATGACCCTGTACTAGATAAAGCAGTTAGAAGATGGATGGACGTAATCAGTAAACTAGTCACATTTGCAGACAGTATCAGTAAGAGAAGTAAGAGAAAAGTGCAAAGAGCAACAGATCTACAGTAAAGTAAAAATAAAAGAGTATTTGACATGTAGTGACAATTGAGGTCATTTACACATTGTTGCAACAGTGTCTAGGGTGCTGGACTCCTAACTGTAAGGTTGTGCGTTCAAACCCCAGGTGAGACACTGCTGTTCTACCCTTGAGTGAGGTACTGTTCTGATGTGAATCTATGTACAAGACCAAGCTGTATAAATGGGTGCAAATGTTAGTCACTTTGGATAAAAGTGTCAGCCAAATGCATTCATTTTATCATTAACATAAGCAGACAGTAATGTATTCAGTTGTCTCCTTTTTCTTTTCCAAGGTCGTTCTTTCACCTTTTCACCAATCCTAGAGGAAAGCTGGATAAGAACGAGCTCAGGGCAGAGCGGGTCTCTGGGGTTCTGTCTTTCCTTCGGCTGGAGTGCATGTGTTGATTGAACAGCTCCTCCCACCCCCTCTCCACAGCATCCCGTCCACACCGCCCGAGGGTCCGAGGGGCAGCGCGGGTGGAGAAGAAGACGAGCCCCTGCCGAAGGGCAGGACGGGGAAAGGCGGGGGCGGGGGGAGAGGGCAGCAGAGAGAGCCGGAGAGCGGCGGGGCACAAGGAAAGAAACCCTCCATGAGAACGGCCGACGACGTCATTAGCCGTATTTTATGGGACCCCTCCGTTGATCCCTCCCAGTTCGGGGTCGGCTACCTCGACCGCTTCCTTGGGGTCCTTGAACGCCCCTTCTCTGACTTTTCATGGGATGCAGATCTGTGCAGCTCAGACTGCGCGGAGGAGTTAGCCCTTCCCAGGCACAGGATACAGTATTTCACCTACAGGGGGGCTCGTGTGTGGGACAGGAGGAGCAGACTGGACGGGGTGTTTGGGTCAACTGGGGGTCCCCTCTGCCCCCCGTTTGGGAATGAAGCTACAGGTGAGCAGTGGGCAGAAAGTGAAATGGGCTTCGTTTTGGGTGTTTTTGTAATATGCACATCTTTCTCTTAACCTCTCTCTTGCCTGCCGCTGTACATTTTACTTTCTTTCTGCCTGTCCCAGAAGATGAAAATAAGAAGGGAGAATTTGAGTGCATGGGCCCCTGTGTCTGTGTCGGTGTACCCCTGACCAAATATGTCTCCTTGGCTTGCTGTGCTCCATTCATCTCTTGTCACTTCTTTGTCAGTTGAGGCTGTGATTTAAGCATCTCAATATACCTCCACAGAGGCTGGCCAACCGCAAGCAGGAAGTAGCCACCCAGCCACGGCATGTGACCAGGATGAAGCAGGAAATGACCCACAGGAAGCAGGGAATGATGGTCAGCCGAGGCCTAGCCAGCAGCATGAAATGGGAGATTTCCCACAAAGTGCTCAAGGAACAGAAGAACAAGTACAAACAAGAGGTCCTTCTAGCCCATCTGGTACTTAGTACTCAATTGATTTCAGGATGGCCTGGGTATCTGCTTCAACGACATGGTTGAGAATCTTTTTTCTAGATTCCCATAACCCACAAAGGGGAAATAAGAAGCAAGATACTGTAGCATCCCTGATCTCTTAAGTTAAAATAATTTAGAAGCACCTCCCCTATTCCTCTGCTCAGAAACTTATATAAACTATTCTGTTTCTTTCACTAAAGCAAGCTGTTCTGTAAAAGGAATAATTCATTTCATGGTGTGAAGGTTAATAGTTCTCGTGGAAGCTTCAGTGAGATGTCTGTCCTCTTGGGTCCTCTTTACAAGGATATAACCTACACTACAGTCCAAATGTTTACACTAAGATGAAGAATACTATATATATGTCACCCTTTGAGCAATATAAAGAAGAGCATGTATGCACTAAATTTATAATCATCCTTAAGAAATCAGCTTCATTTATATAAAGGAAATATTTCTAGATTTTCATTTCAAAATGACTTGTATCATTGGGAGTATATGTGTGAATGGTTTATTTAAAATGGCAAATACTGTATGAATTTATATCAAAATTAAAATGTTAAATATTTTAGATTATTGTGTTTCTTAAAATAATTGCATTATAGCTGACAGATATGGTATCTATGCATGGGGGTTTTACATAAGAACCATTTTCTTTGTCAAACGTATACACAGGTATACAAGAACCACAGAATGCCTGTGTAAATAATTCTCAAAAAGATCCCTTCAGCCATTTTCTCTCTGGCATATATCGGTAGCAATGAAAATAATTTCTAGCATATATAATTCATTCATGACTGGATGAGCAGATAGAGAAGGGTTAATACAGACATTGTGGGGCTTTTCCCCTTAATCCATTCTAACTAGGGTAAGGACTCTTGTTCTTTTGACAGTTTTCACATCATGCTTTCATATGTTGATTTCATTATGGTATAAATAATTCCTTTTTGATAATTCCTCCTACAACTGTTTACTTATGGTATTCCTTCAACTCAGTCATTTTCGAACTGGTTTATCCAGTACAGGGTTGTGGGGGAGCCAGAGCCTATCCCAGCAAGCAATGGGTCTAAAACAGATCTGCACCCTAGACAGGAGGCCAGTCCATCACAGGCACACGCAGCCATAAAAACACACACACTCACACAAGGGCCAATTTCCCCTGAAGCCAAATCACCTACCAGTGTCTGTGAGGGAGGAGTCCTGGGAACGGCTTCCAGTCTTGTCTGTCTGTTTACAGGCCTTGAATTGGACCAAACATATCTGCATGAAATGAAATGTTAATCCAGAAACACTAAACAGGGATGGGGATGTAATGCACTGAGAAATGCTTCTCAACTGCAAGAAACATTTCTAGAGCAAAGGTCTGGATATAGTATTTTTACTATTGTACTATTTTGACTATATTAGTACCTAAATAAGACCCTTTCAAAAACTAGAATGGAAGAGGAATAAAAGGCAGATATAGAGGGAACGGAGTCAAAAACAGAACCCAGGGTAAAGACAAAATGTCAAAGGGCCAGGTTATTAAACCAAAATGCCAGACGTATTACATTACTACATTAGCATTACAGCATTCAGCATTAGCAGAATTTATGTTGCCATCGGTATCAATGAAACATGGTGACAAATATAACATTCGTGGTGAAGGTGTGGCACTACACGGCATGAACATTTGAGACAATCAGCTTAGATGATTCAAAGGCCTCAATAACTTCATAGGTTAGGCTTTCAATAAACCAATCCAAGGGCTCAGTGTTAGAAGTTTGCTACGAGCCACCAAATTCAGCCATCAATTACAGTGCAGGCTTATATCATGAAATCAGGGACATGTTTATAAAGAAAGAAGCGCTCATTATAGGAGATTTTTACTTTCCATAGATTGGATAAAACCATTGGGACAGCATCTGAAATTGAGGAAGACATCCATGAAATAAAATTCCATTTATGTTGGAATGTCATTTTACATTAAGTACAGAGCTTAAATAATGGGTTACGGTACATTTCACATTAACATTTCATTTAGAACTTTGTGTATATGTTTGGTCATCACAATGCAAAAACCATATGCATATTCTGCTTTGGAATAATTCCTGAGAAGAGCGACCAGATACATTTTCAAGAGTAAAGGAATGACAGGCTAAGGTGAATCTTTTTAGCCCCAAACAAAAACTATGAAAGGATCAGATTCAAGCCTTTCAAAATCCTCACAGTCAAAACCAGTGGACAGAATCAACAGTGAAACGTGAACACCAGGACACAAATAGAAAGTAAAGGGAAATACACATAAAACTTAAGTGGAGAATAATTTTATACAGGGTTGGAATATGGACTAATCCAAGCAGCCATGTAATGGAAGCCAATACCGTTTCTGGAATCTTGCAAGAAACAGCAGGATGTGATCCTATGATCAATTAACTACTAGCAACCTAATGAGCAAGATGGACGGAATGGCTTTCTTCTGTTTTTTGTTCTTTTTTGTCCTAGAACTATTGGGGGCATGGGATTTGGGGGGTAAGGTCCTTTCCCCTGTATTTTGTTTGTGGTTCCATGGGATTGTAGATGAACCTGAACACACTGAGGATCTGGAAGGGAGTCCATCTACCACTAGGTGGAGCTTTTATAGTTAGACCCAGCGGTGAGCATACAGTACATTCCTGCCTCCTTGTCCTTCTGAACTTACACAAGCATGTACTGTGCAAGAGCTACAGTATGGAAATTCATAAACCCTTGTAAACAGGGCTGTATTTCAAAGGTTTAGGAGGGGAAGGTTGTAAAAGTGAAGTCATGTAAACACCTTTATCTTCTGATAAAGTAATTCACTAGAACGTGTTGCCTCAATTGTTTAGAAAACTGTTCCATAGTAATCACCACAAATCTTGGAAGAAAATAATTTTCAAAAGGAATTCATGTAAACATACGTGCTTATTGTACTAAAAAGACCTATAAAGTAGATTAGGGTTTATACAGCTAATCTTCCTTAACTCAAGAACCTACAGTATGTGTTCCTCAATCATTTTCTTAAAATCATGTTTGTCTATGTTCCCCCAACACCCACAAATATTTAGGGAGAGATGACGTATACATCCATATATTTTCATTAGAATATACAGGAAATCTGTACGACAATAATTAAAGATAAAAAAATGTCCATGATTCCCTGCTGCACTTTGACCAGATTGCTCATTAACAGTTTGCACTTATATTAACAAGAAGCCAGAGGAGCCTTAGTACTAGTTGTTTCACACAGTATTAATAGTGCGAGGTCAATTCAAAGGAAGTCTGAAGCCACCATGGAGACATTGAAGAGGTTACAGTCAGGCTGG
This sequence comes from Lepisosteus platostomus, assembly GCF_059453375.1. Taxonomy (NCBI): domain Eukaryota; kingdom Metazoa; phylum Chordata; class Actinopteri; order Semionotiformes; family Lepisosteidae; genus Lepisosteus; species Lepisosteus platostomus. Next base: position 59,824,817 of record NC_142612.1, read on the forward strand.
TGGTTTCCTACTGTGGTCCTATGTGTATATGGATTCTTCACCACAGTGAAACCAATAGAGCCATTTCTGACTCCATATCTCACAGGACCAGATAAAAACCTAACAACAGAAGAGGTACAGTAAGCCTGCGTGAGTTCTCTACTGAAAAGTGTATAAGGTATTTGTAAGCTTTATGTATGTACAGTTCTCATTTAAAAAAAAACTTTGTGAAACAAAGTTTACGTTTTTATGATATACTGTAAGTACAATTAAAGCTAAGTTGCAACAGATCATTAGACTTCTAAAACTTCATATGTTTGAGGTGTTAATTTTGAGGTGGTCTCCTGTAATATCCTTATCAAGCAAAAGAAAAAAGTGAAGAAGTTAAAAGATTCACACCCTGGAATGAAATCTCTTTTATGTGAAAGATTTGCTATGCAAATACAATTTTATTTCTAGATGTTTTAGAGCTTTTTTCAACAGGCAGGGGTAAATTAAATTGAGTGCAGGCGTTAGTCCTTTTAAAAGAATGAGGGGAACAAGTCGTGTGTGGTGTTTTAGGACTGACTGATAAAAGTTCAGTATCTGTTCTATTCATGTGTCTGGATTGCTGTTGCATGCAGAACTGTAAACTACATGTTATACCAACTTTAGTAAGTTGGTATGGACTTTGCTATAGACCTTAGTAACTTCTTCTGCCTACTGTTTATCGACCGTGAATATCCTGCAGAAGAAAGATGGGCATTCAATAAACCCATCTGATCATGCCTATCAATGCAGGTGACAGGATGACTTAGTGGAAGGACTGTCATGTCATATTTCAGTCTGCTTAGGACCACAATAGCTTTGGTCTTAGTTGAGGAAATACTAAAAAAAAAACATCATTCTAATTCACAATGTCTGTTTCAGGTAACAAATAAAGTTCTTCCAGTGTGGACATACTCCTATTTGATTGTCCTGATCCCAGCGTTCCTGGCAACTGACTATCTACGATATAAACCAGTTATCATTTTACAAGGGCTCAACTTGATTATTACAACGTTAATGCTCTTGTGGGCTGAAGGAGTGCTGGCTATGCAGTTTATGGAGTTCTTCTACGGAATGGTAACTGCCATGGATGTGGCATACTTCTCCTACATCTACAGTGTCGTAGAATTGGAGCACTACCAGAAGGTGACCAGCTACTGCAGGAGTGTACAGCTTGTTGGTTACACTGTAGGCTCAGTGCTGGGTCAGGTCTTGGTTACTTTCAGTCTCATGTCTTATTTTTACATCCTCGTCATGACACTAGTCTTCATATGCATCGCTCTCCTTTCCTCCTGTTTCCTGCCCATGCCAAAGAGAAGCATGTTCTTCCACCGGAAGGAGACTCTTCAGGATGGAGGACAGACTCAGGCACCTTCATCCCAGCTCAGTGACCCAGACACTCCTGAGGGGGCTTGTCAAACCGACGTGGGTGGGACAGTCCTCTCCAACGGCAAACACAAGGAAAATAAACACGGTTTTGTCAGCATCCTTGCACAGCTGTGGTTCGACTTCCTTCAGTGCTATTCTACAAAGCAGCTGGTTTACTGGTCACTGTGGTGGGCCTTGGCTACATGTGGATACAATCAAACAGTGAACTATGTACAGGTGCTGTGGGAACATATAGAACCCTCTCAGAATTTCACAGCATACAACGGAGGTGTGGAAGCAGTTTCAAGTCTCTTCGGTATGAATTTTATAATTGTATTACAGTACATGTTCAAAACAAACAAAACAGAATACATATGGGTAACCTCATAGCTCATATTTTCCACCCTCAGACATTCATCCAATCACATTAGGACCAATGAAGGAAATTCCCTTTGATTACAACAATGGCTAAAATAAATTATTCTTTTACAGACATTTTTTTATCAGTTTAATCCATTAATGTTAAACAGCCTTACATTGCCTTTATTAAATCATATATTAGTTTACTAAGTCTTCTGAATAATTTTGGAGGCTAACGATATTGGCCCTACTTGTGTAAATAAATGTTTAGGACACTGAATGCTGTATTACATATTAGGTGATCACTACTGGTTCGTAGGGGCTTGCATGAAATGTGATTTGATTCCGTTTCTTCGGAAAATTTACTTGGGGTTTTTAGTAAACTACGTTTCAAAGACGGCATCAATGGATTCTTAATGGCCTTGTTTTCTATCTGCAGGAGCAGCTTCAGCCTATGCCATTGGCTTCACAGAAGTAGATTGGACCGTTTGGGGGGAACTGGCCTTAGGCTTATTCTCTGCCCTCAGTGCTGCTGCCCTGTACCTCATGACATTCACCGACATCATATGGGTTTGCTACACAGGCTACACCGTGTTTAAGACCTTGTACATGCTGCTCATAACCATAGCCATGTAAGGGTGTGGAATATCAACTCTTTCAACACAGTACAAAATAAGAACAAAGATTAAAAGGGTGGCCTAGTGGTTAGCATTGCTGCCTTGCAGCACTGGGGCCGTTCCTGGGGTACTGTCTGCATGGAGTTTGTATGTTTGCCCTGCATTTCTGTGCATTACCTCTAGGTGCTTAAACTAATTCCCACAGTCCAAAGACATGCTGGTACAGTAGGTTAATTTGTTTCTGGTAAAACCTGGCTTGGTGTGGGTGTGGGTGTGGGTGTGGGTGTGTACCCTGCGATGGTCTGGCATCCCATCCAGGGTGTATCCTGCCTTGTGTCTGTTGCTTGCTGGGATAGGCTCTTGGCCTCCATGAGCCTGAAGTGGATGAGCAGTTATTGAAAATAACATGAGGGTGATGTAAAGAAAGTTTTCACAGGAGAGGAAATAATTTTGCCCTTCTGACGTTCGGAACTAATTGAGGAACTCAATCAGTTTCTAGCTGTTTGTAGAAGAAGCCAGGATATTAGCTTTAACAACACGGCTGGGGACCCCCCAGAGCTCTCCATGATCAAAATCAGTCCCCTGTACTTAAATGCACTTCTGTGTAGCCTCTGAAAACAAAATCACATTTCTCAGTGCCTCTGTGAATGTTACTGGGATTACATATACTGGGATTAAATATAAAAAGGTAAAAAAATCCTATTAACCCAAAAAGTAATGGCAAAATTGAATAAATATAATGAACTGTTTGGTGAAAGCTGTGCTAATCAGAATTGAAAATGAATCTTAATGTTGTTTTAAACGAGCTTACCCTTTAACACGCATATGAATCCTTACCTTCTTAGGTTTCAGATTGCTGCTCACCTATCAATGGAACGATACGCTTTAGTCTTTGGAGCAAACAACTTTGGCGCTTTAGTTCTTCAGACCATTGTAACGGTCATTGTTGTGGATTCCAGAGGTCTGGGTTTGGACATTATTCCACAGGTATTTATTTCCATTTCATATCCAGCTCACAGTTAATACAATGACCAAGTTCTTCAGTTAAGCTCATGTTCATTAACTGCACTAAAGCACAGAAAAGGAAAAGCAGGAGCACAAAAGCTCTATGATTTTCTCTGTATTTAATTTTGACAGGACTATTAAAAGTAATTCATTGCAAAAGGTAGAAATTATATATAATTAATCATGCAATACAGCACATAACATGTAGCGTAGCATATCTAAAAACTATTAACATTTAAAGAAGACCAATTAATAGATATGTAATGGTTATATAAATTAAAAATCTTTCCAAAAAGCGTTAGCAAAGAAAATTCAAAGGCACAGATTTGACTTGGAGATGAGCTGCTGAGTGTTTCTTAATGTTTTCAAAAATTAATCTAGGTTTTTCAACACTGAAAGTCCCTAATTGTTTTACCTTTCAGTTTATCATTTACGGAAGCTATTTTGCAGCTATTGCTGCCCTGTTTCTCTTGAGAGGGATATACACTCTGGTTCACGAAAGAAGAAAACGCAAAATGGAGGAGGTGCCCAAACCCAACCAAGGATGGGATGCTGAAGACCTCGATGGGGACAACATTCTGGCACAGAGATTCTGATGCACGGGGTGTGGAACGTTGTCTATACTGCTATAACTGATGCATAGAAAGAACTTTCCTCTTAAAACAGGAAAAGGCAGGTTTTTGAAATGCTTAGTTGTGTTCTGATCTGGTGACTGAGAAGACCATGACATATGGATGATAGCGTCACCTTCATCAAGCTGTATTTTGTCCTCATGAATACCATCCTCCTGGCAGAAATGAAATGTTGCAACATCTGGTGAAGATACCTCAGTACCATTAAGTATTGATTAGCATTGACCTTGCCTTCTAAGAGAATGTGTGCACCTAAACCAGCACCCTTCAACATTATGGAACCACACATGTACTCATCCATTTGTGGAGAACATGGTGAAGGATGATATACCTTGATCAGATCACATTTTGCAGTAGTCCATTGCTTGAGCTGTTTCACCCTTGGACTTGCAAACATGCATTTATTGATGAGCAGGTTGTGCACTGCAGCCTCACTATGGTATCCCCCTCTCATTTTAATTATTTGAAGAAACTAGGTTCAGGTTGAAAGTTGCTTGCTGGTTTTGCCCTGCACTTTAAATTAATGTACAGATATTGTCCCAGAGAATGCGTATTCACCCACTGTAGCCCCTTGCTGATCATTTCAGTTGCTCTGAGTTCCATATGGACATCGCCTTAGACACGTTCTTGTGAAACATCAGCAATTTTGAAATGTTTTGCATAACTAAAGCCCCACAACAATCACCCTTCTTTCAGAGTCACTGAGGTCTCCTCCTAAAGCCATGCTGGCCATAATTACTGGTGACCACTCCTGTCCAGCATTTTGATACAAGACCGTAAATATGCTGGATTATTTGCTTAATAAATAAATTTGCCACACATCTGTGTGGAACCCCTTGCTTTCAATATCAATTTCTATTTTGTGGCCAATACCTGGATTAAGACTACATGCACTGTTTTAGTACCCTCAGCATAGGGAATAAGGGAATTTATATTATGTTTGTTTCAAGCCTTACTCAAATTTAATACTAACCACTACTAATTAGGAAATCAAGAAAGACATTAACCAATTGGATTAGATGGAGACTGGCTTGCTAAATAACAAATGGATTCAAATAAGTGAAAAGATTTGTTTTAACTTTATTTTTCTTAAAAGTAAAAACTAAAAGTACAAGGCAGATGAAAAGTGCTATTACAATAAAACTAGTTAAATGTTTTAATATTTGAAATGTCACCAGGCAATCATTACTTGCTCCTACGGAGGGAAATGGGATTTTAATTATGAAATTGAAAGCAGTGCTGTGCAGCACAGCCAAACGTAAGTATTGCAAGAGTGCAAGATCTTTAAATTTATGGGCATTTACAAAAAAATATTTTCACAAAACGCTTCAACACAAGAAAATGAATTGTACAGAAATACAAAAAAATTGAACGGTTTAGTTAAAATCCATTTTAATATATATATACACATTAACTTAATCTTTGTAACACCCAACATATGTGGTCTTCATGTCACCACCTGAGAGACTAGATCAGAATCAAGCGCTTAAGGTTCTCCCCCTTTACTTGCGAGATGTCACCATACAATGCACAGGGTATTTCATGGAAGAAAAAACTTTTTTTTACTTGGGAACTGAATACAATCTTTATCTTTTTTTAAATATATGTCTACTAATCCAAACTTATCTTACTGATTTTGGTTATTCATTAAACTGATACAGTAACGTTCAGTAGCCCATTACTTTTCCCAGTAACATTTCTGACTTAACATACATGTGTTAAAGATACAAATACTGATATGCACAAATAGCTAAATTTCTAAGAAAAATATGTACAGTACTGCAGCATAATGAATATGGTTTGCAATAACTTAGTATTAGCCAGTTTCAATTTACATGATGCGGCTATGAGATTCATTTGCCAGTTCACAGGTTAAATAAAGGATGTCGAGGAGAAATGCCCCCACTTCTGCACATATTATCTTGTTTTGTTGTTGTTGTTTTTATATTTTCATACAAAATACAAGTTTTAGAAACTTTTGTGTTTAAAGCTAACTGTGAAACAAAACAGTGCAAGAGGTGCAAAGATGCTGAGTGACCACATCCTAGCTGTTGTGTGTGCAGGCTATAAGAAGGGATTGGTAGAAGAACTTCCTGCTGGAAACTGGCCTGCAGGTGCTCCTGCCTAAGAGGAAAGAGAAAAGCGTCTTGAGAACCAGGAGATGCACGTGCACAAGATGCTTTCGATATTTACAAACTACCTGTATTTCAACCCTCAGCATTGATCTTTCTTGCAAAACAGTCCAGAGACATTAAAGAAACAATGCAGAGCCATGCATAAATCAGCACCAATATTTCTATTAAGAACCTGAGATGGGTTTGCACAGCAATGTCAGGAATGGCCAAAGGACCAAAGGTTTGACATTTTGAATTTACAAACACACTATATAGATGTTATTTTTGCTTGTGACCTACTATCTGCTGTGACTATTGCCTACTGTTAAATCTATTGTATGTTAATGCATCATTGTCAGATATTTTTATATTTTGTGTAAAGAATTTCAACACAGTCAAGCTAATGCACGTCATTAGCGTGTAACCATTAGTCCCCAGGTATATATAACGTACCATGAAAGGATTACTAGAAACTCCTGGGGCTGCCATGGACGGCCCAAATGAGGTCACCACTGGCTTTGCTTGGCCGAAGGCTCCAAAACCTGCACCTTACAAATCAGAAAGTAGAAATCATTAACTGTAATCAACAGATGGCCGCTAGGCAGGCCTGTGCTACTGCGGCTCTTGTCCAGCATGGACAGCTAGTTTCTTACCGTTGGGCTGCTGTTGGTAGGCGGCCTGCGGCGGAAACGCTGCCTGGCCAGGGAACGGTGGCTGTTGAAATGTCCCACTGAAACTGGTTGGAAGATTGTAGGTAGTTGTTGCTCCAAACCCCGCGGGCATGCTCATGGAGCCAGTGCCAAAACTAGCTGAAAAACAGTACAAAAAAGTTAACACTTCCAATTACGTCTTCTTACAGAATATACATTTACGCTGCTGTATACCAAACATGTAAGGATCAAGTGGAATAACAAAATAAGTTTCAAATATATATATATAGGTCACAGTCATGTTCAGTTTAAAAAGACTTTTTATTCATTATTAGTATCAATTGACTAGGACTTATCTGCTTTACTTATTTTAAAACTTTTTTTTTACACATGGACTTTACCATGAGAACAACAGGTTGTTGAAGTCCTGTTATCTTATGGTATAGGATGATGTATTCTGAGCAACAAAAATGTATCAAAGTGTGTGTATAGCTTTACAGAAGTATACAGATTTTGGATATTGATTAAATATTTCTGCATCATTTGATTTATTGATTATTCCGTGAAGTCTGACCATAGCAAGTGAAGAAAAGCATTGAAAAGGTAATGCTGTCAATGAAACACTCAAGTGACTGCGGCATAAGTACTAAATTAGAGCTGACTGGATACAGGACATGCTCACATCCAGCAAATCTTGCTAACCTGGCAAGATGCTGCATCCTAACAGCCTACAAATGATGGGCTACAATCTTGGAGAACACAAATTACAACCCCCCCTCCCAAGATCAGTGGGGAGATCCAAATCCAGTGGTTTGGGCAAGAGTGTCTAGTCACTACTCAACTTCATTGGTACTGGTCGACAGCATCTCACTGCATTGTTACATGGATCAAGTTATCACTCGTTGCCCCTCCTGCAGGCTCATCCTAAAGAGGTGACAGTGCATGTTCTCAAGGTGCTTATGTAACAGCTGCAGTGTTGTTGCACGAGCATCGGACAGTTAAACCATAGATGCCTTATGTGACAGACTTAAGCCCTAGGCATCTAGGACTCAGGGACCCATGAACAGGTGCTCTTCCAGGCTCTATGAAAGGAACAGGACAAAATCACACCAGACAGCTTCTTCAACCTGGTGCAAAGCATGAGTCAGATGTACAGCTTTTATTGCTTCAAATGTCAGACATAACAAACTTCTACCCACTTACTTTTGTAGAGCCTGGTTTTCTTTCATGTTTAGACATTGTGTGCCTCAGTCTCAAAGAAATCTGTGAAGTGGGATTATGAGGGATGTGTGGGCAGTTTGCGGTTTCTGCAGGTCAGATATGTTTTCTGTGCTAGAGTTTAAATATACATTCCTTCCAAATACATACATTTTCAATGTAGACCCTCTGTTGGTGACAAATGGTGGTCTACATAATGACTTTTTACTGTGGTAATTACAAACGTACTGGAAACTCATCTAAGCTTACAACTGGAGGATTACCTTAGTCTGTACATACTGTATATGTGCCAACTGCTAAAATATCATGTCTGATCAATAACATCTCGGTGCCCATGCTACAAAAAGATGCTCAAATCATTTTCCTGATGACTTTCAATTTTGTAGTTATATGAGGTGTTCCTTTTGATGCTCAGAATACGGAAAAGTCCTTTTGAAAAAGTGACTAAAAATGCTCTTAGACCAACTTTCATAAGATCAACCCTTTCTGTATTAAAAATATTGCTCTGAAACAATATACTGGTACTTGTTTACTACAGAATAATAAATACGAATAAATTCAATCATTAGATTTGAACAAACAAAATGAAGGACAAATGCTGCAGATGAAATGCCAACTGCATACTAAAGAAAAAAACAAGTGTATCAGTAAAAAATGAGTCAAGTTTCTGACAAAGTGTCTACCTTGTCAACCTTTTGCACAAATAACCTACATCACGAAACACACAATCTTATCAAAGTTTAAACACTTGAAACCAAAGAGATGGAAAAGGGCACTCAAGCTACAAGTACAAAGTCAACCCACACTAGCAGTATCTGCACACTAACATTTAGATGTGATCATGGATGTGTTGGAGAAAATCATACGATAGTGAAATTCTGGCCTGCTAATGTCCTTTTAAGATATTAAACAAATTGGAAGATATATTAAGCTATGAATAAAGTGCTTATACATCAGATGACACATCCATGCCCACAGAGGTCAACTAGGATCAGATCAGACTTCACATGCAGAATCCAGGAAAATCTGAAATGTTTCTAAGCGGTTGGACAACAAGCCACACTGATTCAGGGAATAGGAAATGTGGCCACCTACCAAAGTGAACTTGTGGAAAGGCTTGACTGTGCAGTGCTCCTAAAAGGCCTTTTTTGAAAGCCACAAAGTCACAAAAAAACAACCAAACACAGCAGTAAGTCACACAAACACATGTACAAATGATCTTTATTTTGCATTTAAAGTCAAAGGAGCAGTGTTACAGATGACTGAGATCACAAAACCATCCAGCCTTCTGTGGTTTAGAGGTGATTTTCCAGTTTTGGCGTCTTCTAAAGTTACTTTACTTTTCAAAGTTAGTTAATTCAGCATGGTGCAAATGTAATGCATTAATTTTCTTCCAGTAGACTGTTACCTAGCAAAAGTATTCAAAAATAGGAATATATTTTTTAATTATAATTAAAAAAGTATTCCAAAGGGTGTCAGTCAACCACTGTGTTTAAATACCACAGTACATGATTTATTAGCAAGAAGTGCATAAGCCTTATTTGTTGGCCAAGTCTTTTCAAATTTTAGAAAAAAAATAATCTTAGAATCCAATTGATTTATAAAATCAGGCTCATATCACTAGCTAGTTTGTGTTTAATTTTATTCTAGTGAAAGTTTAGACAAAGCCTTCTATTTGGAATATCTGATAAATGTCACTTTAAGTAAATAGAAGACTGTTGTGTCAGTGAACCCGTTTATGTCAGAACACCTTGGACAAAAATCGATAAGCTCTATGAATGGTCTATACAAACTTGAGATTAACATACTGGATATGATCACTTTTTCAAGGCAACATCAAAAGTTCCATTCTTTAAGCACTATAAAAACTGAAAGTGGCATGAGATTCAAGCGTTGCTCCTTAAATGAACAATTACAATATACCGAGCTACAATATTTATGCCCATTTCAGAGTGGGAGGGAAAGCACTATTTGATAAATTTGCAAGCTATCGACTTGCTAAGTGCAAGGTGATGTTTGCAAATTTAAGTGTGAAAAATGAACCAAAAAACCAAGAGGCCTGCCAGAGACTTTGCTCATCCCCAGGTGGAAACCCGCTGTCCTTACCTGCTGCTGCTGCCACGGCAGCTCTCCCGTTGGTCTGGAAGGGGTTGGTCGGAGGAGCTGCTGGGGCGACAGCTGCTGCTACAAAAGGATTGGTTGATGTAGCAGCTTTAAAAAAGTAAAACCAAGAAATAGTTAACCACTGCAAGCAACTGGCACAAGCCAAGAACAGAACGGAAGTCGACAAATCAGGTATATTATTCTGTGCACAATGAGGGTGCACGTTATAAAATTGCCTAAATATGATGCATTTTGCTACTTTGTATCACGGGTAAGAATAGCAAAGAAACTTCTTATCAGTCTCTTGTAAAAGCTGTCCTGGAAGTTCACGGTTCGAAAAACACAGTACAACAGAAAAATGTAATCTAATATTCCAAGTCAGCACTTGGGGAAAGTAATTTAATCTTATGCGGCAGAATCTCTGGGTAGCACAACAAGTAAAATTCAATCTTTTTTTTATTTAAAGATTAACTGCTCAATGTACCTCCAAATCCTGCCGGGATACTGGATATCACTTGCTGGGGCTGTGCTTGTGTAGGGCCCGTTACTGACCCGAAGACACTGCTGTTGTAGAGCATGCATATCCAGAAAAGAAAAGCAGCTCAAATCATGTGTTTCAAACAAACTATGCCAAATGGCACAAAGAAGTAAAAAAAGCCTTTCAAATAGTATTAACTGCATGTCTTACCTGCTAACGGTAGAGCTATAGACATTGCTTGTAGGCATGGAGGAGCAGAAGACACTATCTAGCTCAGCCAGTGCTGCGTATCGATCGCCCCCAGCTGCCAGGGGCTGGTTAGGAGCTGGAACTGCAGCAGGAGCAGAGCTGACACTGCTCACCTGAGCAGCAGCACCTTGAACACAAACACCAGGGAGAACAGCGGTCAGCACAACATCTGCCCACATACCTTACGCAATAACCAAGACAAATATTCCTCAGAGTATCCTGTGAGGATAAAATCCTTTAACTTATATAAAGACTACCACAGAGGCAACAATGACAAGCACCTGTAATTAATGTTTTCAGATCCCTCATATTAAAGGAAATATGATTCACTATCAGACTTTGGTAACAATGTCTCAAATAAAATACAAAAAAATTCAACTATAATTTTTTTTTTTAATGTTTTGAAATCAAGTTAATCCTGAAGTAAAGAAAGCAGAAAGAGGCAACCAACTGTTCCTTCTGCCAGGTTTAGGCAAGGTTAACACAGATTTTAAGCATCTGACTTTTTCCATTGTTTTATTCAAAATGATGATGAACTTCTAACAGTTAAAATATTACAAATCTGTACACACCAATATTAGGTAAAGTACACAGTTTCTTGAAAATATTTTCAGAAACAACCCAGGAAGAAAATGAAAATTTATCCTGCAGAGATAGTGGCCCAAAATGTCTTTGAAAAATACAGATTTTCACAAATTGTAAACATTGACAAAATTAGTTGCAGAAGGAAGACAAACACCTGATCTAGGCAGCAGGAGAATGTACAGCCCATGCATACACTACATTTCATTCTGCTGTTTGAACTGATCTTTCATGGCAGAGGATAAATATTCTTTAGAGGATTCCACTCAGAGCCCTGGCCTTTCATGTTTTGTCGTCAACGGTTACCACGATTCAAAGTTTTTCAATCTCCACTTCTGAGGCAAAGGATTTAGAAACTTTATAAAGAAAATAAGAGACAATTAAATTCCAATACTGTACAATTTGATGATTCCTAAACCTATGTAGGTCCCTTGGAACAGAGTCTTTCAAGATGACTGATCTGAATTTTCACGCCTAGATTTCAAAATGTTTATAGTCCTAATACTAGTTTTAATTATAGCTACAACCACAATCACACAAATAAAAAATAAATAAATTTATAATATTAATATTAAAGTTAAATGGATGAACAAACATCAGCCTATTAGAAAGGATAAATATCAATGAATCCTAAAAACATTTAACTTCACAAGACCCTTTACATTTTTAGGACTACAAAAGATATTTTGAATATTTGACACCATGCAGGCAGATTTTTTTTTGTTACGACAGTGGTTAAGACTTTAAAAGAGAAAAAGCCATATCTCAGTTATGACTGAATGAACAGTTGCACTTTACAATTCTAAGAAAAACACAAAATAAAATCTGCAAATCCAAAAATACAATAAATTCATACGTCTTTCAAATTTTGACAATAATCTATACAGTCCATGCTTGAACTGCTGCAAAAATAATACGCATGAGGTATCTTGAAGCAACCATGTTAATGCAGTCAATAACCAGTAAGGAGCTGATTAAACATTAAACAACAGTTTTATACACCAGGCAAAATAACATACTTTCACAACTTGGGTGGTAATCACAATATTTTACAAGTTAATATTAGACCATCAAATAAAATTGCAGCTCAAGTAAAGAAGAGTGAGATAGTTTATTTTACTGAATGTAAACTACAATATAATCTTTCTTGGTTGCATCAGTACACATATATATAACAAAAAAGCTTTGATATGTTAAGATATTATAGACAGTTGGAGTAAATTACCCACCTTTCCAATAATAAGCAAAATAGATTTAGAAGTGACGGTTAGAACAGAAATGTGAGTGCTTTACAAGGAGCAAAATAATTAAAACAGAAATACTGAAATCAGAAGTAAAAATATATACACTTAGGCATCCACATAGAAACATAGCATCTTCTGTATTTATTGCAACAATGACCTATCAGAAGACAAAAAGGGGCGGACATAACAGACAGCCTCCATCTGTCCATTGTGAATAACAATGTTATTCACTGTTAAGAGCAGCAAATATGGCTTGCTTAACTGAGCTTATTTAACAACAATCCTTCTTTTAAGTTCACTAAACAGTCACTCATGCTAGAAAATAGTAAGGTGCCATTAAGACTGTGTGTGAACTCTTATTTCTACAGTTCCATTGATTGAAAGCTGAAGAGCTGAAGTATTCATACATTTGAATTCATTCACTACAAAATATCACCTATCACTAAAGAGGATGTGTCAGTGCTTAATAAAGTTAGAAAATATAATAAAATCGGTTTAAGCATAGTTTAACCAACAATTTATTATACACATCTTGAATCAGAGGAGACAGAGGGTGGCTGCCAATACTTATGTCACCGTAATGGGGGCTAATAAAACTCTGCCCCATAAGTGCAAACGGATGAGTCAAACGGGAAAAGCAGTTGAATCTGGGAATCTCGCACATATCTGCAAGGCTTTCCAACACCGCTGCCAAAACACATAGCTACTCTAAGAACCTTGTCCGTAAAGGACATCTCGTATTTGAAATGAAACATCTTCTGCGATGCCTTTTTTCTTCAGTGGAAAAATTCAGTAGGAATTTGCTGCTTTTGGCATGACGGTAATCAACCCCATAATCACTTTTCTGCACATCTAGATCTACAGCAGTTCTATCATGTACATCTTTAATTCTGCAAAACAAAAACTGCTGCAGGAAATTTACCTTGCTCAGGTTTGGCAGAGCTAAAGATGTTATCCAGGTCAGCGAGAGCTGCGTATTTATCTGCAGTGGGGACGCTAGGTTTGTTTACTGCAGCTTTGGGGACTCCTGTTGAGTTACTCTGGGAGGAACTGAAGGCTCCAAAGTCAGCACTAGAGGATTTGGGGAAGTTGTCAAAATTTGCAAAATTGGCATTAGCTAATCCAGAGCTGCTACCTGTATAAAAAAGAAAAATTACAAAAATCATCATGAGTGGGCTGTAGCTATAGCAGTTCCCCTTCTACAGCTAGTGTTACTGTGTTGTGCATGCTCTTTGCATACAAAAAGTACAGTGAAGTATATCGAAACACAGAGTACCTGTGCCACAAACCTGGAGTTAACAACCAAAGGCTTGATAAACAGAATTCCAATGCAAAAAAAAACAAACTGAGCGATTTTATTTTCATCTTAGAAGCTAGTACTTCTAGAAAAGCGGTCACCTGAAACAAACAGTATCTACTTTTCCTTCATCAGCCAACAGGCCTAAAGGAAAATACAGTGCTTAGCTCCAATAAGCATCTTTGCAAAGTTATGTGTGAGTATACAGAACAGGAAGGTCGCAGCCAAAATCCAGGCTCTGCCAGAATGCTAAATAGGTCAATCACTGGTCCCCAGTGCAGCTTTTTTCATTTGGGGAAATTCTAATAATTCTACTGACAAGTCAACCTTACCGATAAGACAGTAATGAAAACAATCTCATGGTGTCACATGTAAACTCAGGGGCCAGCACTTTGATGCGATTTAGAAAGTGAGTGTCAAAGGAAATAAAATGGGAGGTAGCTCTTCACACTATCAGATTAGAAAGTACTCATTATCTAGGACACATTTAAACCGAGCTGAATATACTGGGCTGAGGACTAATGAGGCTTAGCTCTTGGCGAGTTCCACCAAAAAAGCATCTTCACTACAGTTGACCATTTCTGATCAAAGATGCGGGCAGTGGACTAAAACTTGTAGGATCTGATCCACATGGTCCTAAATGCTTCTTTAGCACAGAAACATACTCATTGGCTAAAATCTGTCAACCCCACACCCTAAGAAATTCATTTGCCTGTGATACAAGTATTGAAAAAAACTGCCGAAAGATGGATCTTTTTTAAATCAAATTTCTGACATTTTCACATGTAGTTTCTCTTATTCTTAAAAGGAAGAGGAAATGTTTTCTGTAGATACAAGCAAAAAATGAAAGAAAAATAATGCTCTTTACAGAATGAATGACTTCTGTTCCTCTAGCAGATCAAAATTTTTTAAAAATGGTTTAATATTGTACAATAAAAAAGCACCATTGACAAAAGATGCCATAATGTTTTCCAAAACAAAGACTCGTCACACTTTTACAATGTGTACCACTAGATGGTGTTGAAGTGTACTCTGATGTTACTCAACCTAGAGAGAACATAAGGAAAGATGGTTTCCACTTATTTTTTTCCCCACTTTCCATTGGTACAGAACTAATGAACATTCGCCAACCCTTGGAAGAGATTTTTATTTTTAAAAGAACAAAGTACTCATTCCAAAAAAGATTTATACTGCAGTTTTAACATTCACAGTATTCCACATTGTTTTAACTGTTCTGTTACAATACTGTTTCAAAATCTTTCAATTATGCAACAATACTACAGGCTCAGGTTTAAAACATGATCTTCCGCATACTAAGGAATGCTTTTACAGACTTCTGCTGTACTACTTTCAATCATACTAATGATTTTTTTTTTAAATCACATGGATATTTTAACAGGGTTATGCTACTAATGACACTGGCATTCTGATCCTAAAAATGATAGTTATAAACATTTGTACAAGTTTTTATTTTATTGACAGCGAACCAGCAACAGTCTGTGAAATAAAAAAACACACCCAGCCACTGCATAACCACACCTGTGGTAAACCTTAGAGACTTTAGCTATCATTTTCCAGTAGTTAGCATAAATTTGCAGGATTAAAGGAAAGAAGACAACATGCAATACAGTCAAGCACAATGACAAAACCAAAGACAATATAAAGACATTACAAATGTCACAGGATGGAACACAGAAGTGAATTTGCCCACTGTGAAGTGGAACTTACTGTGTGCAGCCTGAAGAGGGAAAGCTGAGGTAAATTCACCAAAACTGCAGCTGGATGAAAGCGTTCTGAACGCTGGACAGCCAGAAAATTTCAGGAAGGGGTAAAAAATTAATAGTAGGACAAAAAGAAAAACACAAATGTAAAGTAAAGTTATCAAAGACAAAGATTGAATGGAAAGAAAACTCAGGCCAAGCTGTTTCACAGACAGTGTTAATCAGCCCAAAGCAAATGTGAAGATACATTCACACCAAACACAGAGCTGTTTTCTCACCTAGGTGGGATAGGTAGTAGATGCTCAGAAAGAGGAGCAGACAGGTGGGGGGTAGTGGTAACTAAAGAGGGTTAATTTGTCATGGTTGTAGATGTTGACACGGAATATTCTTATTTTCATTTTTCTACAAAAATGAACCTAAAACTCACATATGGTATATATTTACATATGTAATGAAAATATACAGTGCCAACAAAGTCTACCCATCCATTCCAAAGGAACACATTTTGTGGACTAACAGCCAGAAGCATTAAATCACAAACTCATGATTCTGATGAGTTCTGAATTATAGCAGCTGTTCCTGTAGGTCTCCTGTCCTTAGGACTGCATCTCAAAGTAAGAAGTCAACTACAGGAAAGAAAGTGCTATTCAAAGACCTCTATAAAACTATGGAAAGGCACAGAACATTAGGTGGACAAGAAAAGATTTCAAAGGCTTGAAACATGCCTTGGAAAAGTCAAGACCTTCACTACAAAGTGGAAGGTGACTTTAAAAACCTTGGGAAGATTAGGTCATCCCTTCAGAAAGGAAGACCAAGCAAGGAGGAGACTGAATCGGAGATACCACCAAGAATCCAATGGAAACTCTGAAGGACTGGCAGGCATTAAGAATTTATTTGTCAAGGAGTGGTAAGTGTGTACATATAAATGATATATCACGCTCTCCACATGTCTGGCCCGTTTTCACTTCTAATTACTTTTCAGAATTTTTGAGCATTTGTCTTCCACCTGGAGGTTGGGTTATTATGTAACAGTAAAGGTAAAATAAATTCCGATTCTATGCGTCTTGATTTCAGGCTGTCCAGCAACAAAATGTTCTATTAAAAAAGGGTGTGCAGATCTTCTATAGGTACTGTATATACTTTGAATGAACTGTGCACAAATTCTAAATGTTTATATTTAAAAAGTTAATATTAAGAGTAATTAGGTACAATATTAAACCTAAGACTGCATTATGGATTGATATTAAACGGTGTTCTTGACACTCTTATGAATGTAGAGGCTTTCAGATTACCAACGCAGTGATCAAGTTAGCACTAGTTAGTGAAAATACTAGTTCCACATTCTATAGTCTGAGCACTACTTTTAAAACTCTTTGGCTGTGCCTCTTTAGTGCATTTAATGTGAATGTCCCTTTGTATTTATTGCAAAGGAAAACATGAAAACACAAAGTGAAAACCACTGCAGTTTCTGACCAACTCATTAGGTACAGTAAGCTAGACTCTTGGAGCATCTCTAAACAGATAACCAGTCTTTTACACACACAACTTCTAAGTTTGTCTGCTGCCAAAAGTGAAAACGTGTAAATCATACCCTGGACAAAACTCAAGTGTCCTAGTCAATAACAGTTAATAAATGTTAAAAATGAAAGTGAGAATGCTAAGGATATTACAAGACACAAGAATCTAAAACTAAGGTTTTACCACTATACTGTACATATCTGTAAAGGTTTGGGTATTTTTAGGTCCAAACAGGCAGCTGTTCTGAATGGTTACCCCACACTGTGCAATGCAGCATCACTCTGTGAAATATACCACACAGCTGACTAACAAACCCAACTTAACAGTGTAACAGTCAAAAAACACTTTTCAACCTCAATGCTTAATCAGGCACTCTATTGATATGGTGGAACTACTTCAGATAAATTCCTAACATTCATCACTTATCAATATTACTCAAATCCCGTTCTTGATATTAAAATGTTAAATTGTATCAGGTTTCCTTTTAATTTTTAAAACTGCTTTGTAACACGACAGAGCTAGGCAAGAAACTGCAGGTTACATGAGTTGGGCATGAGGAAAAAAAAAATTCGCGAGATAGAAACAGATCACCATACAGCTTTAGGTTTCCCCAGAGCTATCAGAAATGCTTGATTATGCGAGTACTGGCGGGAAGCTGGAGCTACAGATCAATCACAGGTCAGCAGTCAGAAAGACACCATTCATTTCTCTTTACCAAGGCAAAAGAACCAGAACGCACTCTCTACCTGTGTTTGGGGGCTGGAAAGGTGGCTGACTTGCTGTGGGGAAACCTCCAAAATTACCCGATGCACTATTATTTCCAAATGCATCAAAGTTTGCAAAGTCTGCATTTGCATTATTCTGAGCTGTAAGAATCACAGGGGGACAAAAACAAAATAAAACAAAAACATTAATGGTTACAAAAGCACAAAATGAGAAATTAAACACAGAAAAATCAGCTTTCTCTGTAAAAGATGGATGCACTGATAAAATGCATGTAATCATGCAATGAGGCTAGATTTCCTCTTCCCATTTATGTTGATTCTGTCATGTAAAAACTACTGGAATAGTCATAAAAAAGGCATGTATCTCAACAAAAGACGTTTGCCCACATCTTAAAAAGGAAGACTAAATCCTTTGTTGATTTTATTGTGCTGTTATGCCATTTTGATTAGACAGTTTCATAACAAAGCTGAGTTAAAT
This sequence comes from Lepisosteus platostomus, assembly GCF_059453375.1. Classification (NCBI taxonomy): domain Eukaryota; kingdom Metazoa; phylum Chordata; class Actinopteri; order Semionotiformes; family Lepisosteidae; genus Lepisosteus; species Lepisosteus platostomus. Next base: position 59,843,182 of record NC_142612.1, read on the forward strand.
TAATCCAGGAAACAAGAATGTTTTTCTTGTAAAGTTTACCAGCTAAAATCACAAGATCGGCACATTGAAAACACTAAATAAAGAATGAAAGGAAAGGGTTTTTTTTAATAAGCTATAATGTGCTCTTTTTATGAATTGTTTATTTGCATGTAATGGTTTTAAACAAGAGCATCTGAAAAGCATAAGAAAACCATGAGGTTATTCTAGCAGCTACCATAAAGAAAAATAGAAAATGGAAATAAATACACAAATTCAACCATTCCACCATGAGATGCAGTATTGTAGATGCACCTCCTTTGAAGTTCTAACATCTAGCAGATAAAAAAGAAACTACAAAGATAATCCCACGCTTGCTTTTACCTTATTTCAAAAAGAACATAATATGCATCAAAAAATACTCAGGTTGCCTGGGCATATTAAGTGCTATTTATTGAATTTATTATATAAAACATTTTGAGAACCTGAGACAATATACTGAAGTCCAACAGCTAACTTAAAAAATACAGTAAAAAAAATATTTTCCTAGCCCTATATGTTACAAAAATTGAAACCTAACTAATCCACTAAACAAAGACATTTGGGAGCATGGCATTAGCAGGCTCCTTTGAAATTAAAGATTTACAAGGCAGGTGAGGAAAAAGTGCTGTACAAAAAAGAAAGACAAGAACGACAACTAAGATGCAAATATTGCTTTGGTTATCTCTACATTCTGAAATCCCCAGGCCCTTCTTCATTCAAATAATCTTAGCACTAAGAAATCAAGTGGTCTACAATTCCTGTGTGCACTACCACATTCTATGCATCACAAGGTCTCATTGACAAAAGCTTAAAAAGCATCCTAATGCAAGCCAAATCTACTGAGCTCCAAACAAAGCACCTTTTCTACAGCTTACCTGTGTGACTGTTGAAATGTGCAAAGTTTGCAAAGTTTGCGGTGCCTGTGGCCTGTGACGGCGGAGCTGCGAAGATGTCTCCTCCCAGGTCACTCAGGAGGTCAAACTGTTTCTTCTCCTGCAGGGGCATCTGCTGAGGCTGTGCTTGTGCACGACTCACTACTGGGGACTGAAGGACAATCACAAGTCCATACAGACCATGTCAAGGCTGCCCTACTCTGACAGGTGAAGGCACTGAACCTTTTGACTCGGGAACAGAGAAGGCTACAAGGGCATCTGAGAAGTCAGCCCAGCGGTTTACTGAATGACCAGTGAAGTGTGAACCAGAGGGCACAAGTGGAAACTGCATACTAGTGCATTAAAACCGAGAATAGGAGGTACTTCTTCACAAAAAAAAAAAGGGTGGTGGGAGTTTGCAATAAGCTAACCACACATTCTGCTGAAGCCAATACCCAGGTTTCGTTCAATTAACAACAGGATGGGATCCTGGGATAAATGAATGACTAGATGGGCTGAATTGCCTCCTCTCGCTTGTTTTTTTTTCTTATAATTTAATGTTATGTTCTTAAACACTCAAGGTAGGCAAAAAAAATCATTAAATGGTTGCTTTTTTAAATATCAAAGGATAAGATCTAATTTTCTTCAATGCACGTTGAAAACTACACTGCAGGACACTTACAGGCATGCACTTCAACTAAAAACACATTAAAGGGGAACTGCAGTCCCAATTTCTCAGACCAGTTATTAAATCTCGGTAACAAAATAAATTCATTGACAGTATAGAAAAATTTGACAAATTATGAGAAGTTGCAAAAGTACTGCAAGTCCTCTGGTCTTGCAGTGGGCGAGAGCAAGAATTTCCAGGAATTGTGACATGATGTGGCCCTTCCTGCTCCCTAGACACAGCAATGACTCAAGTAATGTGATGAACAAGCAAATAACTACAGTGTGCATCAGACATTTCACTGCAGAAATGTTCCAATGTGACCTGCATGCAGAGTTAACAAGTAAGTTCCATTATGGCAAAACTGTCTTGAAGTTAACAGCTGTATTTCTATGGATTAAAAGAGATGTATTCACAAGTCTGCTTGTTTACAGTCTAATAGGGCCACTTCACCTCACCAGACATTTTGTTTCGTTCTTAATCACTGGATATGGTGCCGTGCATACCTGGAATTGTTTTCTATTTTGTGATATAAATAGAAGAAGTTACTATTGTGGATTGTAATGCACTCATGAAATTTCCGAGTCTTTCTAACCCCGTAATATAAAATTAACATTGCAGTTCCCCTTTAAACACAATTGGTGTTATACTTCTGCTATAAATACAAGGCTTATTTTCTGGGGACTAGTTTGAATATTTATATAGCTATAAAACAATGGAGGGGGGGCATCTAAACCACAGACCTTCCTTTCAGGTGCTTAGCGTAGTGGAGTTACAGCTAGATCTAAAACCTTACTTACCTGGCTGGGTGTGCTTTTGTTCAAGTGCAGCGTAGGTGCCGACTCCCCCAGCAGTGACTTCAGCGGCCTGACCTCGGGGGTACTGCTGGTGCTGCTGGCAGAGGACCCCGAGATTGAAGCATGAACGGAAGCCACAACCTTTGCTTGTTCTGGAGGGACGTACCTGAAAGGCAGCATTTGAAAACAGATTCCTGATGGGGTGGGACAGGGGAAAAGAAATAAATGGGCCTCATGAGGCTGCTCCTACTGTAAAAAGCCCTTACCATCTTTTCTTTTCATACTTTTCCTGAAGGAACTCTTTCACTTTCTGTGGCTCACGGAAGTCTGGAATTGCAGAGGATCTCTCATCATACAGTCCCAACCATATCTGTTTGCATACCTATAAAAACGTGATCAAGGCATAATTAATACAATTGACTTCATACATCATATATCCTGTATTTTTTCCATTCAATTCCTCTACAGAGATCAGAACACTAAAGGAAATGTTAGACTTTTACATTTACAATCTCTTGTACTTCTTTAGTCATTCAGTATCTAGAGTTGTTCAGAAACTCAGTGGGCCACACTAGTATTTTAAAAACAGACATGCATTGCCTAAACATGTTCTTATCCAGAAGCACTGGCACCCTTTTTTGGGTGCTTGTTCATGGCAGAAAACAGAATACCAAATCTTCCAACCTGCTTGCTTCTTGAGATTTTACTCTGGCCTCTTTTGAGCAGATACTCTGCAACAGGTATAGTGGAGCTATGTAAGAACCAGCCACCAAAAAAGGTTTATTGTCCTGTAAGGGGACATTACTGATCTGCTGTCCACTGAAAGAACAGTACGTGAGGCAACTTCGGCCGTCAATCACCGGAAAGTGCTGAGGCACGGATTACACAACACCCAGAGGAAATGGTGAAATGCACATGGAAGCCATTTGAATGCAGCAGTCAAAGGACTGTTCCAGATTTCAGCAAATTCCATAGCTCAAGAGGGAGACCCTCCTCGGGCAAGGATTGGCCCTGTATACCTTGAGGGAGAACCAGGAAATTCCCAGTTTTCTAAACAGAGTATATCAACTCTGTATATCAACCTAAAATTATTTTTTAATGCTGCAGTTCATTTTTTTCCACAGTTAAAATCAATCTGAAATAATCACAGCCTACAGCGATATCTTACAACAAGAGGGTAAAGTCCATTTTACACTGATGGAAAATGAAATGTGGGTGAGATGCTTATCAGGGTAAGAACTGTATGCACTGCCAAAATAAACCACTTCCTTACTTGTACACAACCAAAGTCTGACAGGCAAAGAGTTCACTGTGCAAAAGCCTGTTTCAAAGTACTCACTCAATGTGGTTTTCAACACGCAGACAAGCACGCAACTAATCATTTTAAAGCAAAGATCAGTAATTAGAAGCTTATCAAAGTAACCAGCCTGTGCACATATTAAACAATTGAAATTTTACACATATTAGCACCAACACACTGGCAGTACAAAAACGCAGAGCTCTTGATTCATCAGCAGAGCGGTGGAGAAACCAAAGACTAGTAAAGATCAGACATTTGGGATGAAAGGTATAGAAAACAGTTGCAAAGACTCTTACATATGCTCTATGATACTTGGAGGTTATCTGTAATAAATATTAAAGCAGATATTAAACCAAAGTGCCCAGGAGCTTTGTAAAGAAAGTTTCTATATATCATACATTAGCTGTATAGATTACTAAACGAATACTGAGTGGATGGGACCAGAAGAAGCAACGTTTTGGGGCTGCAACACTACAGGCAGACGAGAAAAGAATATTTTAAAAACTTATAATTTACCAGTGTATGTAGACTTCAACCAAATTATTTCTCCTAACAAATCAAGAATTGGAAAGCTAACTATTACCAAATAAAGTCCTGTCTTTTCCTTTGTTTAAAAAGTACTTCAAACACTCTTTAGGGCATCAAGGAGGCTGTGTTCATTGTTTTGGCACATGTAATGATTTCACCACAGTCGCATAACAAAATGCAATTAAATAAAACCATGGAAGACCTTGCTTCTCTTATCCCAAAATAATCTTCTTCCATTTAGAGGAATTTTAAAATCGGAATCTTAAAAGAACTGAACTGAACATTAAGGCTATTATTGCTACCAGAGTCTTAACAAGAACCAAATGTGAATGCATTCCTTTGGTGACACACCTGCGCTGTCTTCTTGTTCAATATTCATCCCACTTCTCACAGACATACAAGGCTCTACACAGAATGAAAATCCACTCAGAACCCCAAGGATGCAGATCTGGCAAATTAGGTGGCACTGGGTCTGCCTTTAAAAACCATGAATTGTGGAATGATTTGCAGGGCAGTTTCCCTCTTCAGCATTTTTTAAAGATTCAATTTTTTTGTATGATCTAGCAATCAGAAGTTTGTAAAAGTCCGTCATATAACATTTTCATTTCATTTTCCGATACTTGAGTAGTAAATTTAGTCAATCTCACAGCAAGAATCAGGAGACACTGCAGTTCATTTCACCAAAGTTAAGAACCTTTGCTGGACAGAAATGCAGTAATTTGTGTGTAACCAACAGCCCTCAAATGGGGAAAAGCTCAAGCAAGTCAGTTCTTTGTCTAGCTGGATGTGTAATACTAATAAGAGTTTATCGTTCACATTTTGAACACTAAAGCAAAGTATATTAAAAATATGGAAAACTCACCAAAAGATTGCAGATCAATTATTTTGTGATCACTTCATGCAGCATCTGGGCCATTACTATTGAGTAACTCTCCATTTTCATGTGTCCACCCCTTCTTCCTATCCGACATACAGTATCTTTATGACAAAACTATCAACACTTATCTGTCTGCACCAAGTACACATGCCAAAAACTTAGAATCACAAAGTGCAATTTTGTTGCATTCATGACTGAAATGTATTCAAGCCTGGTGGAGTCACAAGCTACAGGAGGCATTTTGTCAAGAGTCAGCAAGGAATACTACCCACCATTCCCCAGCAGAATTCTGCCAGTTGTGTGCCACCCCCAGAGGAACCCAGGGCTCCAAACAGCTTGTGACATGACCCAGGCTCCAATTTACAACACCTGAGCATCTTTGCTGACTGAACCCCTGGGGAGCCCTGCTGATAATTCTTTTATAACACTAGATGCACATAATCCACACTTCATCACCACCACTGCACCATACATTCAAGAATTATGTATAAGGTCTTGTGTGCAAAACATTGAACAGAAACAGCTTTATTAAAAGCTTTAACTAAAATTTAAATGAAGACAACACTACTGTGTGAATTCATTTTTTGCAACTAAACAATTTCCCAGTGGCATCATCTTTCACATAGTCTAGCAAAGATGCCAAGATAATCTAACCTTGCTGTCATAACCTTGTTAAAAGCACAAAGCTACAGGGAGTAAGGCTCAAAACTAGGCAAATGTTCAGATAAACCAAGATGCAGTACAAAGCATGAGAAGCACATCTATTAAGGCACACTATTAATCAGAGCACAACATACTGTATACTGAAAAGCAAACAAGTTTAAGATTATGGTGCTTTTACACATCTGAACTAAAGACACCTCCTCCACTGTTCTAGTAACAGAGTCTTGTGATCATGTTGAGCACATAGCAAGCCAGCTTCTAACTCATCTCAACAAATATAAACTTAGTTATATGTGAATCTTCACATGCAGATGTCAGTTTAAGTAAAAAAAGCATAACACAATATACTCACTTATAGCAGTACAAAAATCACATATTGATTATGACTGGCTGTGTGAGGTGTTATGAAATTAAATTTACCAGTATGGAGTTATGTGCTTTAGACTATATAATTCACAATAAGAAAATTAATATGAAGAACTATACACATATGCAACAGGAAATGCAACCCAATAACAGTATGCATTGTCTTATTACTCAGAATATTATTAAATTGCGTTTTTGTTTTTCATAGCTGAAGGATAGCTCTGCTAGATTCAGTGACTCGGGGTGTGTCCTGTGCAGACATGACTCATTTTGTACTCCTGCCCCAGAAGGCATTCTACACAAGCCTCACTCCCTACAGAGTAATCAATCAGAGACACTTCCAGCTCCAACAATCTATGCACTTACTGGGCTGGGCAGCCATCATTGTGTCTATTATTAAAGTAGACTAGCTAAGATTTCTAAAGCATTTTTGTTATTTTTAAAAGTATTAGAACTGATCAGATATGCTTACGTATTTACATACTTTTGACCATCTATAACAGCATTATTTTAGAAATGATAGATTTTTATCAATTCAATCTGTCCAACAGAATTGAATTGCTGGTTTCTTTTAAGTCTTGACCTGCAAGAGGTACAAATTCTAGCCAGATAAGAGATGCACACAGAAATGCAAATAAAATCAATTTTAGACAATATATACAAAAACTCAGTTCCAGCGATGCTGTGAAGCTCCTGGTACTGAAGCCAGGATTCACAGTAAATTTGTTCCAAAACAGCTTATTCCTTTGAAACCTCTAGCATACAGGACATGTGCAACAGGGGGTCTTAACAGTAAAAAAAGCTACAAAGTGCATATGGATCTGACTTGACTTTTAACTTTGGCCTTTTATACATTTGTTTAAACACTAAACAGATAAAATACCAGCAGTCAAAGACCAATCTGTGCCAAAACCTGAATGGGATATACTATTTTATCAAATACAAAACTTAGTTTACTAAATTTACAATTAAAACCAATAATCTAATTTTCAAAATCAAGCATTTAAATTATGGGCAAATACATTTTAACAACTTTTAAAAATCTGAACTTCAAAAATTAGATACTTTTGTATCAGTTCAAATGTTTATTTACAGGAAAGTTTCTTTACTATACAGCCATATTAAGTGTTCAGCACTTGCAATGAGCAAACAACAATAACACTAGTTTAATTCAAGAGAAAACAGAAACCATGGTCACTTTCTGAATTCTTGACAAATAGCCCTAGAAACAGCAGTGTCATTTTTTCCTCTCCAAGACCTCCAGTCCTACTGCTAATTCACAATGTCAGCAATCTTAGTTTGCATAAATTATACTTTGATTTTAAAATCATATCACCAAGAAAATTTATCAAAGCTATTACATCTGACAACAAATCTGCTCCATTTTCTGTATTTTCAGTATAAAGTAGTGCACAATAAAGAGGTGCACCTTCCACTCCTTCATGAAATAGACCTGCAAATCACCTCAAAAGGCTAGTCCTTCCAGTCCAACACCACATATCATACACTGCATCAGCAAAAACATTTGAGATTAAATGGATCACACTGAGAAATGAGAAATCTGTACCCAAGACAATATTTTGGCAAGAACAGAAGACCTTCAAAGCACTGTAAGCTTATGATATATAATGGATTCATGTATGAAAACTGTGCAATAGGCTCACACACTTATTTGCAAGTTAACAGCCTATCAACATGACTCATTTCCCTCCATTCCCAAGTGTTGAAAACACAGGCAATTAACATGCACTGTACTTCCTCGCTTCATTAGTACTGTGGCTCTCTTGTGTACCAACAACCAAACACCATACCCTTTCAAAACAGCACCAAGAAGCATTCCAGACATATTTCACTTCCAGTTAACTTTACCGCAGAGAAAAGCTGAACAAGATAACCTCTGAAGGTCTACGTTTCTATTTCTACTCCGCTGTGAGGAATTCTGTGGCATGTCAATGCTTATCCCATCAGAATGACCTAGAAGTGAAAACGAAATCTATAGTGCCAAGATTATTTTAGAGAACATCCAATGCTACATCCATCACTGCATTCCCAGGAGAGGTAATGGTACAGGCTCCTGCAATAACAGATAAATATAACCGTAGGATACTAAATGCAATTAAGGGAACAAAGAACTGTGCTGTAGGAAACACAAAGCTTGTATGTAACAGATGCATGCAATTTTCCCATAATTTTATTACCAAAAATACGATTAATAGATTCCACAATGAACTAATCCTTCGGCAATCCATTTCTAGCTTGACGGACATGTACTTATCTGGCAGACAAGCATGTATGCTTAGAAATTTTTTGATAGAGTGATTACACTTCTGACAAGCCTTTTGAATCCTGAAGGGGTCTGAAGAAAATGTGTAATACCTCCCTCAGCCCTAAAGAAAACCCCTGTTCCATAGCTATCTGCAAAATGTGCAGCAGACCTATTGGAATCAGTGTTCATCCTTGCAAATCTCAGTTACTTCTCTCTCCACACAAAACCGGCCAAAGCGTATGCAAGAAATAACTATATAAAATGTTTTGCTCAAAGTCTCTAAAAGAGTATTTAGAGATGGTATAATGTGAGCAGTGAATCCAAATTCCTTCTGCAGCAGGCTCAGTTATTGCCCCATGTAGGAATTAAAATGTGCAGTAAAATGCTGCATAGTTTGTGAAGAAAATGACCCAGCAGAAGTTTCTCTTTCTCATTGTTCCCAGTGGCTTGTGGTACACAGAACAATCTTTTTGAACCAGATGGCTTGACCACAACATGACTAATCAAACTATCATGTAAAGAAGAATAAAATGATCAACAAGAGTGGATCTGCCGTGCTGTTTAACAGTGAATAACCATAATGTGTGCACAATCCAAGCAAGCTTGCAGATTATGGTCAATTTAAGAACCTCTCTGAGGCATGGTAGGTATAGTTCTTTGCCTGACAATACAGGTCAGTACCAGGGAGAAGGATGTGCTCTCTTTTAGAAGCTTCCTCCACATCACTTCTGTCTAAACAGGCTGTCACCTTGACATCTGCTCAGGCTACATTCCATAGTTCCCTTAAGGCTCAAAGAAAACAAAATAAACAGCCACAGCCTCACTGTGAGAAGGTCCTGTCCTGAGGGTTATTATTTCAGCTTGTTATAAGGTCAAAATCCCAGATGCTCATTTTTTTGTCCGTCTTTGATATAAATGCCTGAAACGTACACATCCCCACTAAGTGAAATAACCAACACCGATGGGACATCTGGGAGCTATAAAGAATGTAACATGTTATTTATTGGTAATCATTATCAGGTGTTTTGAATGCAAGCTAATCCAACGGGATCAAATGTTGTACAGATTTTTTTTTTAAACTATTCAATCAACTCGAAAACTGTGATAGTCTTCAGAAGTGCGAAAGCCAACACAAAGTTCAAATGAAATCTTATCTTGCAGAAAACAATAGCGGCCCCGAAGAAGCAGCTATGCAGGAGTGAGTGGAGAGGAGAACAATGGCAGGTCTCCACAGCGCAGGCTGTCCAGTACATCTGGAAGCCAGGGACTCACGGTACATACCTCATTGCCATGTTTCTGCAGAAACTCGATTTCCTGCTGTGTGAAGGTAGTCATGGAGATAGACTTAACTCTGTGGGGTGGATTCAGGCCCCGTCTGAGGGAAAAGAAGAAATAGGTTTATTATTTTTTGTCACAATTGTTCCACATAATTTACATATGCAGCCCTCAGTTCTCAGAACACAGACTAGAAAGTTCCCTTCCTATCACAAGCTGGCAGTGTTAGAAAACATGTCGAGGTGTTTGCTTACTAGTCTAAAGTGTTTGAGAAAATTTGGAGCGAGAGCACAAACAGGCCTATGTGAGAAAAGTTACTATGCAAATCTGCACATCTGCATAACAGGAAATGCAAGTCTGTATAATTCTGATCAATGGCCTGCTCTTAGCCTGTCCTCTCAGTAAGATCAACAGCCAAAAAAACTATCATACTTCTCCGAAATACTGTTCTGCAGCTCTTGCGGTAATTGCATTCTAATAAACAAGCTCTGGGTCTCCTTCAATCTGCTTCACTATTTCTTCACAGTCAGAATATTGCTAATCATTTGGTGCTAGTGACTTAATTAGCCAAGTGTAATCACAGTCTTCCATCTGCAATTAAAAGTGTCAAAATTGTTCAATTAAAAAAAATTGCATTTATGTAAAAATAAATATTCTCCATAAACGTAGCAAAACGCAAAACATTTCTGCCACCCTACTAAATTCCCCCGAATCTGATGTCACACCCCCAGCAGATTTTCTTACCCAGGACCCACAAAAACTCAAAGGCACAAGAGAAGCGCCTTGCAACACGGCCTTGACTGCAGCACTGCAAGTCTCCACCACCCCCCCCCAGCGACACCACGGGTGTTATAAATGAGATCAAGACAGGCCGGACGCAGAGATGCCAGGGGAGAGAGAGTACAGAGACTCCCAGTGCAGCAGCAGCAGTGCATCTTTTTAGCGGTGGTCAGACTGGCCTGCCAAGATCACGTCCACCACTGAGCAACAGTAGGAGCAACAGGCAAAAACAATCTCTGTCGAGTTAAGTGGTCAAAGGAGAAGGTTTCCGTTTTCAGTCCACCCCTGGACACTCTCAAAACAAAGTTCCTCCTGGACAGAGTGCTCAAGTGGACGGCAAAAACTAGTTTTATATTGCCCGAGAGGAGTCAAATATTCAGTGTAAAGAAAGTTCAATAGACTCACTCGTCGATGGAACCTTAGTGGTAGGATTTGTATTATTCGAGACATTTGAGACTGGAAATGGCTTCATCTGCAGCACTCAAGCCCCTGTTGCAGATAAGGGAACGTTGTTTAGGGTTGATAAGAAGCCTACAATAAGGCAGAGGAAGCCAAGCGCCCTGAAGCCACATTCTGGGTGTGCAGACAGCCTGGCAATCACTGGACCCTGCAGACAGGCGCTGCTGAACGAGCGCGGAAGTACAAAAGGTAAGAAGACCCTGGAAGCTCTACTACTATTACAAGGCCTGGAACGAAAGCAGATCATCCTCATTAAAACGGTTTGCAAGAATATGAGACCCTCTGGCACTCCACTGTGAAGAAGAAAAAAAGTCAACTGGCTGTAAAAAGGTTGTGATTGTGAAAAACAGTAGGGTGGGCAGAAAAGGTCTTCTGCGATTGTGTAACTTGTACTGAAGGCCAGATCTGGTCTTATTGCTTAATTGCAGGCATCCGATGCATTCTTCCAATTCATGACCTTACAGTCATACAATCTCATGCTAAAAAATAGCCAAGAAAAATACAGTTAATAACGGTCCCAACCAAGTCAAGGTTTTTACTAAGATACTATGTTGATATACTGTATACGGATTTGGTTGAAATGCTCAGAAATTTGTGGTTGTACATGACATCATGAAAACGGAAAATGAACAAAGCCACTAACATCAGAAAAGGTGTGATTCCTTCAAAACGGCAACCAGTGATTCAGCATGAAATGCACTAGTTTTCCTCAGGGAAAAAACGAACACAAACACACGTTGCGCTGCAAGTTTTATATCTATTTTATCCATGTGTATTGGTACATATTCGTGAGTCTCAATCTGTTTGGGTCCTTATTTCCTCCTTAGGTAGCAGCAAAAACCTTCATGAACAACCTGAGTACTCCAATAGACCTCTGCACCACAACTAACATTTCTAAGAAGTCAAGGACGAATACACTTGTGGAGAGAAAGGGAGCATAGTATGAAGTACAATCAAAACATGTACTGTATGCTGTCACTATAAACAATTCCTTCTGCTTTTGAAGCATAACGAACTACGGGCCTCTCTCTCTGTCCCTGACACTGATTAACAAGCAAGTGCCAAAAGGTTCCTTGTGATTCATCCAGACTGCTGTCTACAGAAGTAGGACAACCCTGCTGCAAAGCACACAGACATGGAAAAAAATGTGAATTCACTTCTAGCGTATGACAAAATGTTTGAACAAAATACACAGAACCACTTCCAGGAACCATCCAGACAATTCCTTAATTGCAACTAGGATATACATTAAGGTCATCAAAAAAGTTAGCTTATACTCTAGGCAATAAGTGTACTATTGTTATTTTGCTTACTTGATTTATATAACTTTTAAATTATTGTATAATAAAAGTATTTTTAATTTTATCGTTGGCTTAAATGAGTCTGGTGCAAGTAGTTAGTGGAAACATTAAATGAACCAAGCCACTAACATCAGGAAATGTGTGATAACTATCACCTTTAGTGTTTGAGTGAAAATAATACAACCTATAAATTATAATTATATAAATATAATTGTAGTAATTATAATTGTAACTTTAAAACAGTTATTTTCACATGTATAATCCTACAATGAATTACAAATCATAGTTAGTATCCAGGAACCACTGGACAAAGGCCTAATGTACAGACTGTCTGTGTAGACCAAGATTCAAAGATTCAAAAATAGAGTATGTACAGAGCAACAGCAGGATATCGAAATAATTTGGAGAACAGGCAAAATTGCACAGCAATTTTCCATTAAAACAGTAAGAACTGTCAAAGAGTAAATATTGATTTCTATTGAATTCAAATACAGATAATCCTATGGTACTGAACTGTATTCTTTTGACTACTGAAAACATAACTCTTCCAACAAGACAGGAAGTATTCAGATATAGATAAGGGGTTAATGCTCAGACTAGGGTGATGGAATTAGTCAAGTTCCAGGGGGATCAGTATGAGGACTATTGCTCTTCCCAATTCATAGCAATGATTTAGATTCTTAGTTTTTCAACTAGTCAAATTTGCATAAGATACCAGAAAATTACCACCAAAATACTGTAGAAGTAGCAAATGAAATTCAAAATATTTAGATAAAACTCAAAACCAGCGAATCACCCAACAGATGCTGTTTAATGTAAACAAGTAGTTTGTATTCAGGTCGTAAACCATAAATATGGGAAAGGAAAATGTGAAACACTAAGTTAGAAAAAGAGTAGGTGTTTGTCACATTTACATCTTCAAGGCAATGTTAGGAAGCAATAAAAAAGTTAAACAAAATGTTACTATAGTTAAAAGCACAGAACTTATATCAAGAAATGCTATATTAAATAGTATAATGTACTAGCAAGGCCTTATTTAGAATACTGTGCACATTTTTTGGCATCGCATTGTAGAAATGTTAACGTTAACTAGGAACTAGTCCAAAGAAGAGCTACAAAATACATTCTTGAACTTCAAGAACTACACTGACAGACTGAATGAACTAAAACTTTTAGTCTTGAAAAGAGAAGATTATGACAGGACCTGGTACAAGTTTTAAACATGCCAAAAGACTGATAAAGTCAACAAAGTGGACTGCTTTAGAATCAACAGTACAACCCAAACCAAACGGCAAGTGGAAACTATGCAGACGGGCACAAGAACAGGAGGCACGTCTTAGGGTTGTAAGGGGGTGGAACGAGTTTACCAGGCCTCCTTGAAGAAAGAGGTGGATCCTTGGATTAATAACCACACAGGCAGGTCGGGCCAAATGGCTTTCTCTCATTTGTAATGGTTATTCATGTTCTTAGAAAAGGAGATTAATAATAGAACATAACAAAGGCGCAGTAAACGTGCTAAATTAATACTTCACATAGATTTGTACAATGCATCGATAACACGCCCCAAATAACAGAACGAGAAAAATGATTCTGTAGCATCACAATGCACTAGAAGACCTCAATTAGAATACTGTGTCCCCATAATGCAAGAACAAAATTCTACTTCCAGGTCCTACAACCTGCTGCTGTTGCTCACTTTTTTAGTGCCCCTCTATGCTTTTATCCTATTTCTCTGTGTATACAGTAAAGTGCATTGTATTACTGCATTGTTTCCAGCACTAGATAAACTGCGCAGTACTACATAAATTAATAATTGTAATCATTCATTAACTTTTCTTTCCCCCATATATTTTTAGTGGTTCATACTATAAACCTTGAAGATGCCTGGGGTTGTAACATTGGAAAAACAGAGTGAGTTTCAAAAACTCAGATTATTAAAAGCAAATCTGGAATAAACAACTTCCACTATTTTCGAGAGTTCCACGTGCTTCAAGCTGAGTGAACATGGAAAGAGAATTGTAACAGCACAGGCAAAAGAGATTTCCAAGAATGAGACACCCTGACGATGCATGGCTCACACCAGCTTGCTCCCATGATCTACACCAAGCGTGGCAGCCTGCGATAATCTAAGGATTCAAAGCTGCAGGCGTGACTGCTTTATCATCTCGGCACAAAAGGCACTCTTCTTTTTCTGATCCACAGCAAAACCCAGCAAACACCAAGCAATAGACTTGTATATCTCAGAATTGTTATCCATTGCAGACAACACCCTACCTCCCACCATTAACTGGAAAGTTACTAAGTCTTTAGAGGAGAATTTAAAAAGACCTACATCTTCCCTCTAGATGAAATGGTTTGGAAAAACTCTCTCTGTACAGTCACCCGAAACCTTATTAGATGTTAATGAACAAATTCAGCTTCACTACTAGAGTGAGAGACATAGTACTCTAGTATTAATACAGTATTGTAGTTGCACTTTGCTCAAGTGACTGTGCCATATTTCAGACTACCTGTTGACTTTCTCCTCCCATCAAATGAGATCCTGCAGGAATAAGACACTATCGACACTAATTTGGCTTTTACAGGCTAAAGAGAAAAAAGTATGTCCTTTGCAGACGCAGGACACCACGGGTTTCAGGTGGAAAAACTAGAACATACTGGTAAATAATTCACATTCCTTGCTCCACTGCTAGTCACATTGCTATTTACAGACCACTGCAATCTGTACAATCAGATAGCCACTTCAGTGCCGTCATTTGCAATTCTTCAATTAAAAAAAAAAAGATACTATGCACCAATGATGTAGGTCACGCAGCTTTGATCAAAAGTAGGGATATGCTCTCTACACTGTTAAGGGTGCGTCGCTCAACAATGAAAGTGCCATTACCTGTGCGGTCTTAAAACACCTGTAGAGAAAATCAGCCAGTACATGGGATGGGTCACAGAATCAAGAGCATCCAACAGCATTCCATGTGCACCTATCGCCCTGCGCCTTGCACTGAGCTCCACTCTAATGCTAAACACTAAGGTGATGCTACTCGCATTTACAGATCACTCCACGTACAACTCTGACATTTCACAAAAAAAATGACAATGTTTCTTTAGATAAGATAAGATCACTTTAATAGCCATATACTGTACAATTTCTTGCATTAGGAATTCATCTTTTCGCATACCCCAGTTTGCTCTCCGTGAGACAGAGAGACACAGACAGGGAGAGAAGCTTGGGGTCAGAGCACAGGGTCTGCCATTGTACAGCACCCCTGGAGCAGTTGGGGTTCAGGGCCTTGCTCAGGGGCCCAACAGAGTAGGATTCCTCTGCCAGCTGCAGGGTTTGAACCGGCAACCTTCCAGCCACAGGCGCAGATTCTTAGCCACAGAGCCACTGCCCCCTAAGTTTCCCAAGTGTTTAGGAAAACAGCATAATATTTTTGGCTGTAAACAGTTGGTTAATATTAAATAAACTGAAACTGGAGACGAACATACCCAGTTTTTTGGTTTTGAATGGGCAAATAATTTTATCTGTGATGGTCTTTGGTGTCTGGCAACAACATATCTGTAGTTAGATATCACCTGACCATTTACTGCACAGGAACTCCCACTGGACATTTTTATTGATCTGTCTTTTGGTGTTTAGGTCCTATAACCCCTATGTGTTTGGGAAGGGAAAGCGAGGAGAACTCATAGGTGTACAGGCTACTTCGTTAAAAAGGCTGTGCAGGCTATTGCTCTGTTTTTCTGGCTGTTCCTGATTATCCAATAAATTGACTTTCATTAGTGCTGGCTTGTTTTTTAAATGTTTTAAATATGCTGTAATGTTATACATTAATCAATTATTGATTAATCTATACATGAAGGATTCACATAATGTATGTGAATAATCTAATGTTTACAGCTTTTAAAACTAAGCCAAATCAAATTATTACAATACCTTGACATACACAATTTAAATGCAGTCACACCACAAACTGCCCTTTTTCCTACTGTAATTGTGCCAATAAATTAATTTTTAAAACATTCACTAACTCCACAAAAAGTGTTTTTCCTGCGTAACCTAACATTGACCAAAATATCTAAGAGAGTTGCAGAAAGACCTTCTGTAATTTGAATGGCTTTACAGCATTGATAAAAGGTCAATTTACAAGGATCAAAAGGCAATATTGCAACTGTTAATTTGAATACAAAGAAAGTCTGAAATGAAATGCCTGAAAGTCTGAAATGTCACTTAGAAGTGCAATATGAAAGAGATTTTGGCCAGTTAACCCCCAACAAGACAGATGATACGAGTGCAATCTACTTTATCCCTACAACCACAATGTACACAGTTCATTTCACATTCATCATTTGAAATGTCTAACAAAATAGTCATTCTTGCACAAAATACCCTGGTGTATAGAAAATAACTTTTGACTAAAAATAGTTGATATTAGCAAATTTACTCATTAATATATGCTAAACTATAATATGTTCCCTAACTTATTATTAAACAGCATACATTGACAGGCTAGATGATTTAGGAGAAATCTGCACAACAAAACAGGTTGGATTCAGTTTTTAGGGAAAACTGTGGAATACAAGTGACAAGGCAGACAAATGAAAATAATAAAATAAGCAAGAATGATTTGTGCAGACATGCAGCAACTGAGCATTACTGAAGGCCAATGGTTTAAGAACCTTGGGAGAACAAGTCATATTACTCCAGACTTGTAATAATAATAATAATAATAATAATAATTCTCCATGGAGACAGACACACAGACGGGGGAGAGAAGCTTGGGGTCAGAGCGCAGGGTCAGCCATTGTACGGCGCCACTGGAGCAGTTGGGGTTAAGGGCCTTGCTCAGGGGCCCAACGGAGTAGGATTCCTTTGCCGGCCGCAGGATTTGAACCGGCAACCTTCCAGGCACAGGCGCTGATCCTTAGCCACAGAACCACCGCTCCGCCCATTGTGCCCATTCATAATATGGGTATGAAAGTTCAAAAGCTCAAATTAAGAATAAGAACCTGGACTGCCGGTCCCCAGCACTCACAGTTGATCACTAGACATCATCTGCAAGTGATGCATACATGGCTACCACTGGACACTTTCTCTTCAGCAGTTTCTTGGTGCATAACTACAGCCTCAATGCAAAGTTCAAAACCAAAAACCAGACTGGGGTCAACACAAAAAGTGAAATAAAAAGCTGTGTGAGCAGCTGGATAGGTGACCGTAAGAAACCGACCATTCCCATTTGGCAGTAGCAAAGCTGCCAATATTAAAGCAGTGCTTAGGCAAATAATGTTAAAATTTGTTAACACTAAATAATATTGGTTAAGAAAATATTCTTCCTTGTTAACAGCATTGGTATTCCTATCAGCTAAAAAAAATTCAACCAAAAACCCTTTTTTTGTATAAAACCGAGTGGATACTGAACCCAAAATGTAAAATGTAAACTTAAAATGTAAAAAACGGCACATTCCTATTGTAAACACTCATTTTAAAGATGCTCAGTTTTGCCGGACTGACTATTCTAACAAATTTGTGACAACAATTATCAATAAGCTAAGCAGACCATACATATTCAAAGTAGTATACTTAATAACTAAACTCAGCAAAAAGCATGACTTACAACATCGGATCAATTTTTTGTTAAAAAATACCAACATCAAAATTCTGAAACTTCCTGTGACCGAACCTATGGGTTTACAACACAGTGGCTTCCTGTCATAAAGAACGGTCACATGCTCAGAAAGGACGGCACTAGAGAGGATGAACACATCAGAGCCACCATGGAAATATTACTTCCTTAAGCTCCAGTCTGAGAGATGGAATAATTCTTGTAGGCCTTCACGTTCGCCGTAATAACTGTGGAGAGACATCCTGTCTAACTGTGGAGAGACATCCTGTCTGACTAAAATGCAGACTCACCTTCCTCTTTCCCCATTACTGAAGTGAGGTGGTAAAAACGTTAGCAGACTGTGCTAGGAAAGCCTGGTAGTTGTAAAACCGCTCTCCTCTTTCTTCAGTAAAAATTGTTCCTGGATTTAGACAGTTACATGGGCCAGCACACATACAGTAGACTAGCATCTTAGGCAAATGATTTGATGCAAATATGTGGGGACACGGCTGGCAACGAAAAAATAAAATACGTGACAAACCAAATATTAGAGAAATGTCATAAATCTAAATCTGGCGCCTGAGCTACGCTTTGGGACTAGTTACAGAGCCGGTGCTTTCTTTATTGTGCGGCTGCAATATGACTTGTAAACCGAAAACAAGTATAAAGGGAAAAGAAACAAGTATGAAGGGCAAAGGCAAGTCAAGAAAACAGCCTGATTTGGAGTTCACAAAATCAACATTTTGAACAATTAGTGGAACGGCGGGTTTTCAGACTGGCACGTCAGTATGGCAAGAACGAATCTTCGATTCGTGCAATTGGAGGTGGGGAGAAGGCTATTCACAAGAGTTACTATATGCATCTGCTGTGTTCCTGGCATTTTATTTCTAAGGGGGGTGCTCTGGTTTACGAGATGGTGGGTATACACGCTATGTCAGGAACCTAACTACCACTTAACATGCGAGTCTACTCTACTTTATATAGCTAATTAGAAACTTGGAACATAGCTGAGCTTCACTTAATTAATCTATTTTACAAAGCTTCGTTTATTTTGCAAGTCTTAACTATGTTACAAACTGTTTCTGTATGTAAAGGTAATAAATTCTAGAAAAAAAAAGATCAATCAATTCCACACAACCATTATTGGGTCTACCTCCTGTTAAAAAAAAAATCTAGATACAGATAAGCATTGAATCTTCTTTCAAAAAAGGGTATTTTGTGTAAAATTACAAGTACTCATACTACTTGAAAGATGTGCATTTTAAGATGGAGACTGTATGAAAAGAGAAGTACATTAAGAAATATCCTAATGTACCAAGTGATATTCATCGATTCTTTTAAATTTTCAAAATTCACCTTTCTCCTTTTTAAGGTCCATTCGTGCTTCAGAGAACTGTGCTGCGAAATTTAAAAATGAAAACACACAAAATTGATTTCTGGAAAAGGGGAAAGTCATCTGCACTGATCATTACCACGGTATTTGGAAGATCATGGAAACTCGACTCCCTTTAATCCATTTCAAGGCAAAACTGCAGCAGCAGCTTCTCCGAATCACTGGCACCTTCTCTAAGGAAGCACACTGAAGAATAGCTTTTATCCCTGAAAACGGTTACAAACTTCTCCTCGACTAAACCATCTGAGCTCTCCTTCGTCTTTTTTTCCTTACATTCTCCACATTCCTGGCAGATTCACACCATGTGCCAGGCAATCTGTGACCCACGTGCTGTTTTGTTTAGATTCGCTCAACAACTGCGTCCACGGTTGTTCAAGTGAACAAAGATCTACTGAGTGGAATCAATGTTTGATTCAGAGCTCAAGATTAATGCTATCTTACATGTGTATACATAAAATAATTTGACCTTGCAAACATATAAACTTTTTGATCTGAACTTCCAGAATGTAAATAACATGAATACCCTTTAATTTCTAAAGACACTCTGGCCTGGAAGCCACCAAGACTACTGTGAGCTACCCTGTTTCTCTTCGACTGGACACTGGAGATGCTGTAAGCAACTTCATTAGCAGCAGCACAACACAAAGAAACATGATTTCCTTAAGTTCTTGCTAATGAAGCCTGCACTGACGGCAAGAAATGCTTTACTTTTATGTTAAGGTAAGAGGGGAGCAGAGAAATACTTTGTCAATGTAAATACATTTAAAAATGTGAATCGCCACACATTGAAAGAAATAGATAAAACTACTCGACTGCAGATGAAACTTTCTATTCTTACCTCCAGACTGTTTTCCATGCAATATATATATCAATAAGAATACCAGAATACCAGTCATCCTGGAGGATTTCACTCTCATCAGGATAGAAATGCTTCACCACAGGATTAACATGATCACTGAGGTATGCTTTGTATTTACTGCCATTTACCTTGTCCTCTAAGGGGCTTTCATCATGGGAAACAAGCACTTGAGCCCATAGGCTTCTTTTGGCATACACTACACATGTATCATTCGCGCGTTGAGAACATGGTGAAGAATGACTCATCTGACCATATGACTTATTTTCATTGCTCAGCAGACCACTGCCAGCTTACAGGGGGAAAAAAAGCACTTTTAGTTGGAATAATGGGTTTAGGCACTGCATCCCAACTCTAGCATCCCTTGCTGTGAATTTCTCGACGGACTATAGTTGACGAAACTGCCCGTTTCGTGCCTTAGATTGTAGTTGTCTGATTCCGAGTTGCTCATCTGCTTTGACTTGCATTTTAAACCACTGCACAGACCAATGGTGCCACATCATGTTCAGCGAGTATGACTTTCATTCATGTGCCTGTCAGGCGTCCACATCAATATCACCTTAGCCACTGTTCCTTGTGAAACATCAGCAAGTTGAGCAGTCTTTGTCACTGAAGCTCCTGCCAAACGTGCCCCAACAATCTCCCCTCTCTCAAAGTCACTTGACATCTCTTCTTGCAGCCTTGGTAACCAAAATAACGGGTAACTGGGCCTGCCCAGCATTTTTATACATGACCCCAAGCATGATAGGATGTTATCTACTTAATTAACTCAGGAACCTGCTTCCAATTTCCTCTCATTTACTTAAGGGTTTCCTATTTTTTGCAGTTATGTGTACATTCTAGGCATAAGGAACAAAGTAATTAGTTTATTCCATGCTGAAAAGAGAAGAAAGAAAACAACGTTTCAGCTGTGGAGCTCCACGGCCGAAACATTGCGTTTTCTTTCTTCTCTTTTTAGTATAGATTAAACCTATTACTTGTTCCCTTGCAGCCTACGCATGCTGACGCAGCTACCCACCTATTCTATGCATAATATGTTTTACTTCTAACCAAGGATGTAAACGCAAAGACCTGGTGTTTTTCCTCCAAAACATCCAGCATCAACATGTAGGGCTGGGTGGTAGGATACCCTCTGTACTGCTGTTGAGAATCAGATGACGGTCACCAAGGGTCTCCTGATTGGCGCAGGCTGAGCTCTCCGATTGCGGGTTTGAGTCTGCATCACATCACTGACCAGAACAGGACCCGGGATCCCCCAGGTGGTGGAGAACAACAGGCTGAGCCCCACCAAGGGGAGGGTGGGATTAGTCGAGCACGGTTAACACAGCTCTCTAGACCCAGCCATCCCTGCTTTCTCTCTGGTACTGTCTGTGAGGAGCGAAACCCTCCTTCAGTCACACACAACCTCTAGCACAGGGCTGCTCTGCCTGTGACGGATCTGATTGTTTCACAAAAAAACATTTCTAAAATAACAGCAGGATCTTTTTATACGTCATTCTTGCCGTGTAGCTTTCCTTTTACTTTGGACATTCCAGTTTTTGCTTGTATTTAAACCTTAGACATTTTCAGATTCCTGAAATGCATTTAGTAAATGCAAAGATTTTAATAAACTTTATGATACTGGATTGCATCATTTGTGATCTTTTATGGTTACAATAATGAATTACCAACTGCTCAAAATTCTAAAGTATGTATCACTGCAGTGGAGTTAAAAATATTACAAATTATAAAAGACATCTTTAAAAACATGCCTTTCAAAACGTAAAGATTTTATCAAATTTACTGTGAAAATGAATAAATTGATAGAGAGGGTTTAGGCATGAAAATACATCGCTGGCTGCAATATTGAAATGATATCACATAACCATAAACAGATGCCCAGTTTTCTCAAAGCCAGTTCACACTAGCTTGTTGTCTCAGCTCCAGAATCTGAAGAACACTATTTTATTTAAACTCTTGCCTTAAGGCTTCTGATCTGATGGAAGTCGCTTTTGTTTTCTTGGTATCACGTCAGGTCTTTAGACAGATACTCTAGATGAGACTGCTTGCCTACTGACGTTAAATTCCAGGCAAGAAGAACACAGTGGAACACACGAGACAGGCAATGAGAAAAAATGAGAATTATATAATAAATCCAGTTTGCTTGATACTTCTTTACTTATCTGCCAATTAATGGAATTTATGCTGATAGCTAAGATAAAGCAAACTTAACTGTGGTTCTAACAATCCAACATCCATACATAATGTAACAGAGGAAATGGCCCTCTTCCAACGTATATGATGAAGATTTATGCTAGGATAAACAGGAACATACACTGATAGCTTGCTATATTGGACAATGGTGTTCCCCCCCAAAACAAGGAAACACCCAATGTGTTTTGTGCAAAATGAATAAAAACAGACTCTCTAGCTCTGTGGCCAATTGCACAAACCATCCACATATTCAGACAGCCTCTTAAAACCTTATTATACACACAAATGTTTAACTTGCATTCAATAATCACACCATTTCTAATGTAATTTGCCAGAATTCTACTTTGCACTACAGAACAAAGACTTGTAGCCCCACCAAAATAATGCAAATTTCTTGATTTGTGCCACATGTAAAAACCATCTTGGAATATGGCATCTACACTCAACACTGGAAAAAGCCTAATGATTTTATCTACTGAGCAAAAGAAGATTAAGCTACGTACTGTAACAACTGTAGGAGAATAATGACACAAGACAACATGAAAAATAATGCAGTTTATTTTCAAAAGTGAAATAAGATTAAGAGTGTAAGTGTGAATAAGAGATTGCTTTCCAGCTCTTGTAAACGAAGTTGGATAGGCTGCTAAAAGCTTGTGTAATATGTTTCAGTTTGTGCTTTGATTAGAATGAATCTTGATCTGGAAAATTTAAAGGGGTTTACAAGAGTGGCACGCAATGAAAACATTGCTTCTCAATGAGTAAAAAGGTTTCATGCCAGAAACCTCCTACTCTAATTTTACAAAAGTGAGAATAGTCATGTTGCTGAGCTGCGTGTTCCAGCTGTCACTTCTTACAAGCCAGCCTTTTTGGATGAAAGGGTCGGCATATTATTCACCATCATCTCAATCTTCCTAAGATCTACCAGAGTTTGAGCCAGAAATGATCCCAAAATTTCATATGGGCATCAAATGTATTGACAGTTGTTTCAAGACAACACATTGATGTGTGCCTATGTTCAGAAGAATAAAAAAATCTATTGTTAAAGCTTGGCAAGAGAAAATAATTTAATATTCCTTCATTTCTCCAGACATCTGCCCTTTAATTTGCTCACCTTAAGCCCCACTTATGTTCTACACAATTCATATAACACTAATAAAAAAAACATTATTTTTCACTGAATGCGGCTTCCTTAATTAAAACTGTGGAATAGAATACTAACCACTAACTTCCATTTATCAGTCATGTGAACGTAACAGGTTTCAAAGTCATGTGGGGGAACAGTTCAGGCTCAGTCTCGCCAATGTTTTCAGAATGCTCTTTTTTGCATTCTACTACTACAGGGAGATTGTACATTATAAAGTTAAAAAGTATGAGCAAATACCTGTACTGTCTCTTTTTTTCTCTGATGGAAGCAACTCAGATGAACCTGAACACAAGGATTTTCTTTAATAATTTAAATATTCATCTATGACTTGGCTGAGTAAACAACATGAGCCCAGTCTCTGAAACAGTAGACCTTGCCTTACATGAACAAAGCTCTGAAGAAAATGAAACCTAATGTAATGTACCTGACTTACCAAGACCAGACTGATAAATGAATTACTAAACTGTAGACAATGAACTTTCCACCCCCCTCAGCCATGACCTCTTCTGCCAGTTCCAATCACATTTAGCCCAGGACAGTTTATTATCATATGCACAAATGCAATGAAATGCTTATACTTATACTTACTATAAAACTAAACACAAAATAAAAAAAAAATGTTAGTCTATACCAATGGTTCAAATAATTAAGTTACAGGGCTCCCAAGCTATTCTGAATAGACCCATTCAGAGGTCAGCAGAGGAGGCCAATTTGAATCAGGGCTACACTAGTGGACCGCGAGAAGACACTCTAAGGGAGGGTGAATACCTCATTGAGCACTGCCAAGGTTGGGCGAGTTGAGATGTCCTAGTTTCCACAGCTTTCAATGCAAAAGGGACCCCATAGTCGGCCACCTGTATGTCGGCAGCGTTACTGGTGAAGCTGCCTTAATTTGCTCCTATGCATCACGGAGCATGTTTCACAGGACGCACGTTGCAGGCACCACTCCCCTTCCGGTACTGTACAGTACGTTGAAGCAGCCTATCCTGATTTTAAACTGAAGGGGGCAGGGCACAGGATACATTTGTTTAAAAATACCTGAAGTCAGAAGCTCAAATTGAGCCAACAATGTTGGAGATCAGCCTTTAATGAGTGTTTCCTCACAGACGATATCCACTTGCAAAGGTTGCAATGAAGCAAATTGCTAGTTTAAATGAAGCAGGAGTTCAGCTGTAAAAAGAAATCAACAAGCGCGTGGGTTCCAACAATGGGGGATGGAATCCTTGCTATACGGGACAAGTTTGGTATACAACATACTCCAGTCTTTTAATAACTTAGTCTTTCTCCGATTGACACAGGCAGTTCACCTAAGTTTACCTACGGTGAAATCATACAGGCAAAAGGTACATTAAGACAATGTTTTCAACTAATATTCTAGAAGCCGCCCTGCTGAGTCCCAGGAGGAATGAGCTAACCGGGGTGATCAGGCTACATGGTCTGGCCAGGTGCCAGATAAACAGGCCTGGCGCTCAGAGGGGGAAACAACTGTACCCACTGCAGCTACCACAACAGTCCTACAGGAACTGAGATGTAGCCTTAAATGGTGTCACGCCCTTATAAAGCATATTAACGCATGTCAAGTTACTGATCCAATGAAGTTATTTAGAGCTTGGGGGAGGGAGTGTGAAAAATCGGACACTATAATTACAAGACCAGGACCGTAGATCCCTGACCTAAACCAAAGAATCATAGATTCAGATTTCTCACAGGTCCCTTGTCAAAACCAAGGAATGGCACTAGGATTCAAACTGATGTTCCAATTACAACACACAACACAGATCTGAAACGGTCCAATTAAATCAAACTAAATATTTTCACACGACATGATAAGAACAGGTCAAGCTCCTCAATAATTTTATGGGGACTAATTCTTCCCTCTAAGTTCAAGACAAGATTCTTCATTACATGTTGGGTTGCTAGAAAAAGGGAGGTGGGAATTAACAGTTCTGTATCCTGAACTTTACATTGGGATATCAGCAGGATGCATTAGAAGCAGAACAGGTTATTGTAGTGGTAAGCAATTTTCCATCATTTGAAAGTGGTTTTCCGACCTCATTTTCTGTAAGTAGCAATACAAAACATAGACGGTCATCATTATTTGTACTATGACATAAAAGTCAAATATTTGTCGCCAAACAGTATTCATTTGGCACTCGCACATGCCTTAGCTTAGTATGGTTGTAATTCTCTAGTAACCGAACACATCTCATATCTTTTTCACATCAAAGTTGAAGCATATGTATTTCAGATTTCAGTTCCTAACATTTCACTGCACTATTTATCATACTGTATATCAAACCAAAAACAAGTCAATGAAATCATCTACATCACCAGGATATGATCTGAGGTTGGCCTGCATTTCCTTGCCCCTCTTTATTTATACAAGACTTCAGTTAAATATATATTAATCTCTATATGACAAGGACCTTTTTAAGGGAAAACAAAGGTTTACTAAAGTCATCATAGTTTGTAAAGAAGTAAACTTGAATCTTAAAGGTCAATGTGGGGAAAAACATGTTCAACATTTACCTGTTAGTTTACTTTTTCATGTTTGCTTCCATGTCCTGTTTTGTGTTTGTGTTCCACATGGCAGTGACAGATTTAAGATTTTGCCTCCTCCCCTCGAACCCAAATAAGCCCATGGCTACTTTATACTTCAGATTCAGGAAGATTTGCACTTTAAAACCATCCTTTGAAAAAAAAAATCTTAAGGTAAGCACATCGATGGTAAAGTAAGATGAGACATCTCATCACTGTGATGGGAGGTGTACACTTGGGGAATGCCCATTCCAGGAACCGGCCTGCGCTGTCTCTGAAGTTCCGCATAGGCACATTCTGTCAGCAAGAGCAGTAGTGAACCAAACCCTTTTACTAACATCTTAGAGTAGCAACAGATACGATGAGAGTCTTCTCCAAATGCATTCAGGATGTGTCCTTCAGAACTGACAATCAGAAAACAGTACTTTCCAAAAGCAGTTTGTCACTTTAAAGGCAAAGTGAATATATTGTTTTTAAAAGCTTCAAGAGCAGGTAGAATATACAGGCAGCACCTTGCTACGCCTTTAAAACTACATTACCGATATAACATATATAAAAAATAGTGTTGCTTTTATATTTCGGGATTAGAAAGAATCAGCTTTGATGAGTGCATTTCAAACGAAAGTAAAATTTACACAGCAACTTGTAAAATCTCCAATTTACATTACACAACAGACCATTTCCAGGTATGCGCAGGCCATATTCAGCGATTCAAAATGAGGCAACAAAGCCTCCGGTGACGTGAAGCGGCCCTATTAGATTGTAAACAAGCAGGCTTGTGAACACATCTATTTCAATCCAACAGAAAGATCACTGTCGATTTCAAGATGGTGTTGCCAATAAATGGAACTTGCGTGTTAACCCTGCTTGGAGATCATGTTGGAAACTTCCTGCAGTGAAATATCAACTGCACAACCTGTACTTAATTCGCTCACACATCGCACTACATTAGTCATTACAGCGAGCAAGAAGGGCTACCTCATGTCACACTTCATGGGAACTTTCGCTCTTACCCATAGTGAAACCAGGGGTTTGCAACAATATACTTAAAGTACTTTCACAGAGATCATGATTTTGTGCTTAATTCAAAGTTTGTAAAAGTTCTTTTCTCTTCTGTCGATGAATGTATTTTATTATTGAAATGTATTAACCAGTCTGAGAAACTGGGACTTGAGTTCCCCCTCAACTGGCTGTTAACTCTACTGACGAAATCCATACGCTTCAGAGTGGGTGACCCAGTGTTGTACCTGCTTCTAAGAAACAGTTTTTAAATCACCATATGTAATAAAGATGTAAACATATACTGAGTGGTATCTTAGCTGCAAGTGTTGTACCCTGGTGCAAATTCAACCATATGGCATTAAACACATTGTCCCGGCTGTAGAAAGTTCTGGGGACCTTTTTAAGTTTTGCTTTTTACTAAATAATTTTCCCAGTAAACACTCAATTCTGTTTAGTGCTGGATAGAAACTCGCCCATATCTAACACAGTCATATCTAACACTGTCATATTCATCACAAACTCCTAAACATCTTGGATGATTATTTGTCTGTTTTTAAAATTAGCTTATACAACTTCAATTTCAAGAAAATCAGTCTGGTATTAACAAAGATGATAAATATTTTTCATTTATTGTGTACTAAATGTCTTTGCAATTGTTATAAACTAAAACTCTCACTTGATAGTCCCATTTTACAGAGTAGAGAAGACGGGATTTCGCAACATATGCTTCTAAAACACTACAAATTAAATACATCATTCGTCCTTCAGGGCACAGATCTAGTCTAACTGCACAGAAACTTGATGTCAGTAGAATTTCAGAATGCAAATATAAAAAAAATATCAAATGAAACATTTAGCTGGAAAATACCACCTACAAAGGATAAATAATCCAGCTCGTAGCGGAAAACTGTGCAGTACAGTGTAATGTTTGTCTTTGGTGTGTGTGTGAATTAAGTAGGATGTTCAGCAGGTTCATTGCATAACCACAACTCAGTCCAATCACAGCTTACACAGTAACTTCATAGTTTCCAAGAAATTCTTCATGTGGTTTGGACTGTGAGCAAAATCTGTCCACTGGTTTTAGCAGGCAAAGACTCTTAAGAGCCATTATCCGTCTTAAGAAAGCGTGTAAAAAAAAAGTCACATTTTAGGATCAGAAAATATTATTTAAAAGGAACACCCACAATTGCATTAAGCTATGGATAAGTACAACGTATCCCATATTAAAAGGTATGACTATTGACTGTTCACCTGGAATCTTTACTAGGACTCGCCAGGTAGAATTTGTGTGCGGTAAACATCATAAAGATTTACTTGATAGATTGCTAAAAAAAACTGGACATTTGTGAATCATTTCATTTCTTCTTTGTAATTATCTGTATATAGTACATCTACATACTCAACACCTACTGGTAGTGGACAAAAATGGAAACACCTGGTGAACAAAAGACAGCAAAGACATGGAAAGCCAGCGATCCTATGCAACCTTTCTACGTGGCTCATGTATTAAGCAAATCACAAAACACTGAAGGTCCTGTATAAAACTGCTGAACAGGACTGACTGCCTATACTTATGGCCAGCATGGCTGCAAGAGGAGACCTAGGTCACTTGGAAAGTGGGGTGATTGTTGAGGTGCGTTTGACAGGCGCTTCAACAACCAAGACAGCTCAGCTTGGTGATGCATCGCAACAGTATCTAAGGCGACGTGAGCAGGGAATTCTGAGAAAAACGCATCGCCTGCAAAGGGCAACTGTGGGCGGAAGCGCATCTGCCAGGATTGTGATATCTGTGCATCAATTCAAGGTGCAGGGCAAAACAGGCAAGCGAGCGCAGATCGCCTGACTGCAACTTTCGACCTGAGGCACGGGCTGACAGTTTCACCAAAAACTGCTCTGCCAAGAACCCCACAGAGCAGGGTACCACAGTCAGGTTGCAGTGCACAAACTGCTCATCGGCTGACGGCGCACTTTTGCAAGTCCAGTGGTGCAAAGAGCACAGGCAATGGACTACTGAGCAGCAGAGAAATGTGATCTGGTCAGATGAATCATCCTTCACCATTGTTCTCCACAAACAAATGAGCACATGTGTGGCAGCAACCTTAAAGAATTCTGCATCCCTGAGTGCTTGGTTTCAACAGTGCAGGGTTCGAGTGGTTCTGTAATGTTACGAAGCACATTTTAATGGTGGGGTTTGCGGACATACATTGCCATAGAAGACAAGGTCAATACTAATTGACACTTAATAGAACTGAGGGATCAATTTCACCTCATGGTACAGCTGGGAGGGGCGATTTCCAGGATGACAATGCCTCCATCTACAAAGCACAAGTGGTCTAATGTGCATGACACTGATGTTATCCATATGTTATGACCTTCTCAGTCACCACATCTGATCTGATCCAAACTGAGCACTTATGGAATATTCAGGGACAATGCTTGAGACAGCATTTTCTATTTCTGACCACGTGTGAGTTCATTGACTCTCTCATGGAAGAATAGTACTGAATCCCTCCTGCGCAAATCCATACACTGGTAAACTTAATGCAATGGCGTGTATAGACTGTCAGCACACTGTGGCAAAGTGACTTTATATTGGTGTTCCATTTTTGTCCACTTCCTGCATCTATACAACATGTCTAAGGTCTGATTTTATTTTTACCTTTATGAGGGTACACAGCCTACTGGGGCTTTCCATGCATAATCAATGTAGTTGGCTCACTGCGTGTCACATATGGAAGCAAAGATTCATCAAGTAGGTATGCAACTGACACAGCAGTATCTCTAAATTACAGATATGAAATTAAATGTATTAAGAGAAAATCGGCAGACGTTTCTGTAGCTATAATTTAAGATTTTCTAGATTTGTAACCTTGGCTTTTGAGCTCTTTTACAAGGGTCAGATGAGCAGAAAGCATACAAATTGTAATGACTATTTTTGAACATTTTTTAGTATTTAGCTTTTCGTTGTCAATGTGGACTTTAAAAATGATGAGCTACACAACCTACACTTTTTCTACATGCAAAGGCTTGTCTCTGTGCTCTTTAGGGAGGTAAAAATATCTCAAATTGAAAAACTCTTGTACATTTACCCTTTTCTTAAAAGATTAAAGTTAAACCTTTTCTTGCTTGTCTATTTACTCTGCACTGATATCAGTGCTTATGGTCGTTAAATACACAGGAATATGAATTCTGGCCTACCAATTTTTTCTCAAACCAATTTAAATGACAAAGTGGGTAATAAACATTAAGAAAATAAAGGATCACATCTACAAGAGGCAATTGCACTCATCGAGATTCTCTGGTTGCTAATAGTTGACTGGAATGAGATTCTCAGTGAACCATCTCTTGAAGGATTTCGGGTTATCAACAGCATGGCAAGGTAGCTTGTTACACACACCTCCCACCCTTTATCTATACAAAGTGATTCCTGCTCAGTGTTAGATGCACTTTTCCACTCGAGTCTTCCTATCTGTGCTTCACTGTAGAAGCCCACTTGGTGGACTGCGTAAAATTCCGACATAAAGCAGAGAGTGTCTACACCCAGAAAGGTGCATTTTCCCCTTACTCTTTTAGCGCTGCTGTCGCATTGTCTAGATAGAAGATGAATGCCATGTCAATTTACACACGTTAACGGAATTCGATTTTTATTAGAATGGCAAATTGGCTGGTACCTTTCATGCTATTTCGCTACAAGCAAGTTGGCAAAATAATTTAACCCTGCTTTCTCAGACAAACGCTTTGCACTTCCAGAATTTCTAGGGTGTTGCGCTAAGAGGCCTTATTTCACTTGGGTCGGACAGCATTAATCCTAAATCATCGGGCAGACCCAAGAGTACATCACAGTTAAGGACTGGTTTCCTTTAATGTATCATCTAACATGCATTTTTATACAACATACTTGCATGGGACAAAACATGCAGCGCCTTCAATTCGCAATCCCGCTGAAACGTTCTTTCGGAAACTAAAAGCGGGTGTAACGGTGTATTCCGCAGTACAGCCTTCTCTTCGAAATCAACACCACTGCACAACTTCCCTACGTATCAGGTCAGCTTGTGGTGCGACTGGCTTTTTTCTATACAGTATTGCGAAAACGGTTGAACGGGATCAAAGTCACCGGGCAGAAGAGTAGCGGACATCCACACCAACACCCACTGACAACAAGCGTCCTAGTAAACACCTGAAGACCAGCCACACCGTTAATCCTGCTCCCGATGCACTGCTAGCCCAATGATCTGACAAAAACTGTAACCCCACTTGCAAACAACGTCGACGTAAAACTAAACCTAACCCATAGGAGACTCGGGAGGGGCCTGTCAATATTTGAAAGGTCATCTGACGGTGTTTTATTTTTTACTTACAGAATGCCCGAGCAGGAGGTGCAGACGAAGGAGCCCACCGTCATGTTGGCGTAGGTCGGGCCGCGCTGGTCGCAGTCAAAGCACTTTCTGTTGGGCGGCAGGCTCGTCATTTCCCTGAGCATCTTCAGGTGCTTCTCCTCCTGCTTTCGTTTAGCACTCGCCGCCATGGCCGGGGGGGGGACGTTTCTGGGGAGGGGAAGGTGAGACGCGAAAACAAAAACAAAAACAAAAAATCTAGGCAGGGGACGGGATTTTTTTTAGTTTCCAGAAAGTGGACGCAGGGCTGAACGACGGTCTTCGGCAGAGCCCCAGAGAAAAGAGACGGAGCTGCAGGGCGGCTGAATGAAGAGTCGAACCGGAAGTCACAACGGCCTCCCGTTTCCGTGAACAACGAGACGGGGCGCCGTAGTCAAGAGGAGGCTCGCGCGTCCGCCTGCTGGCGGCGTCCACGTGCGCTCGCTAGCGCCACCCAGTAACCTGGCATTGCGGCGATAGGCACGTGCGCTCGGAGTGAGCATTGGAGGAATTGATCGTGGTCCTGTAATCGACGGTGAAAAGTTCAGTACTGTTTTCTCTAAGTCTGCAAGCTTCTTGTTCCACATAGGTTGCCTTTATTGGTAGTGATGTATTAGAGCCTCTCCACCCAGAAAGATCGGAAAATTCCAGCTCTCCTATTTAAATGTTGCCCTTATTAAATGGTGCTGCCAGCTTTGTGATAGTTATCAAAGCACTGACCGTTTAAATGAAATGATTTTAAATCCTGCCGTACTGAGTACTGAAAAGACGTAATAGAAATTACTACCTTTCATGTTTTTTTTAAAGTTTCTCAGATCGTGGTGTTAATTTGCCTGTATGTGTGATCTGCATTATGACATACTTGTTATCTGTCCATTATACATATTAATTGGTTATAAAATGTAAGAACTGCACGTTTTCAAATGAAGTTCAGCACTGACGTGGTGATGATCAGTTAATCCAAAAGTAATCTCATAATTTACTGTAACTTGCATTCAAAAATGAAGTGAGAAGGAGGAACTGAGAGCTGTTATGCTGATGTGGTATTTCTCTCTACGCCGTTGTGAAACATCTGAGATCCGGCTGTGAAGACACGAGTCTTCACTCTGAATCAGTATGCTACTGGTGCTCCTCGCATCCACCTCGAAAGCACAGGTGTTTAAGACCCTTTGAGTATCTGTCGTTATCATTTCATTTAGTTTCAATCTGTAATATTCATGGTGAACGAATTGGATTTTACATGACTGCAGGAAACTCGGAATAACCGGATGCTTCGTTTTTCAAGACCAGGATCTCTGCAGGGCCTTGAGTCTTCGAGTTTTTGTTATACAAACGTTCTCAGTAATATCGTTGGTTTAATTATTTAAATTGACTGTATAATGTAATTTCTCTAAGCAGACTCCGAGCCAAGGTGAAGTAAGGCAACTGTATCTTTAATAAAGGGAATGTCTTACTACAGCAGGTTCTAAAGCAAATCTCAAGATTTTTATTACGTTACACGTGTCAATAATTTATAGTTGTCATCGTGCAACAACTGAGTGAACCTGGTTGTAAACACCATAAAAAGTTTTATTTGTACTTTCACCAGAAAGACATAAAAAATGCATGTTGAGACCAATTATCAAAGAAGGAAATATAATTTCCACATGCTACAAATAAGGAAATGTTATCATATTCAAGAAACTGAGTCATTTTTCTTCTTCAATAGTGATGAGGAAATCTTTCTAAGAACTACTCGTTTCTTCATATTATGTTGTATCACCACAGATGCTATATTCACTCTTGTTCGAGATTTCAAAATATAAATCTAGTTCCACCCATAGTTTCAACATTGATGATTGATGATTTGCTGATCACTGATTGCAGTTTTAGGCTGTCCTATGTGATAATGGGTATTTTTTATGACATATATGATGATATTGACAAAGCAACACAGATAGTGTTTCATACCACCCATTTAGCTCTGTCAACCCAGTTAAGCATTTTGATGTGGTACATGCACCAGTCCTGACGTCAGCTCATGTGAGGTTGTAAATGATTGCACAACCAGTGCAATCAGTCCTATCAGCCTATTCCATAAAATTTAAAAATGAACATCACTTTCCTTCCTGCTGACTGGCAATCTTTAGATATGGGCAATTCCACAAACCAATACTGTAAATGCAATAAAGCTGCACATATCAGAGGACAAGGAAAGCCTGACAGGTGTGAGCCTGGTTAGTATCTGGATAGGAGACCTCCTGGGAAAAACTAAGGCTGCTGCTGGAAGAGGCGTTAGTGGGGCCAGCAGGGGGCGCTCACCCTGCGGCTCATGTGGGTCCTAATGCCCCAGTATAGTGACGGGGACACTACACTGTAAACAGGCGCCATCCTTCGGATGAGACGGAAAACCGAGGTCCTGACTCTCTGTGGTTTTTAAAAATCCCAGGGCGTTTCTTGAAAAGAGTAGGGGTGTAACCCCGGCGTCCTGGCCAAAGTTCCCATTGGCCCTTACCAATCATGCCCTCCTAATAATCCCCCTCTATGAATTGGCTTAATTTCTCTGCTCTCCTCCCCACTGATAGCTGATGTGTGGTGAGCGTTCTTGCGCACTATGGCTGCCGTCACATCATCCAGGAGGATGCTGTACATTGGTGGTGGTGGAGGGGAGTCCCCATTACCTGTAAAACACTATATAAGTGTAAGCAATTATTATTATTATTATTATTATTATTATTATTATTATTTCACAGCATAATTTGTGCTATGGGTATTCATAATTTCTGAATTTTTGTTTCTTTTCACTTGCTTGGTGTCATTGTTTACCATTTGAAAATGCAGACATTTTATTTTGGTGGGGGCGTATAAATGGATTGCAAAAAAAAATCAAAAACTTTAAAAGCATCATCAAAGACCCCACACACCCCAGCTACAGACTGTTTGACCCTCTACCATCTGGAAAACGGCACCGGAGCATTCGGGCCTGGACTACCAGACTCAGAGACAGTTTTTACCCCCGCACTATCAGACTATTAAACTCCAAGCCTCTCTCTCCTACAATCTGAACCTCACAGTGTCTTCTTTCTTACCAAAAACTCAAACACACCTTGAAATCTACCTCACATGTCAAAAAGCTCACTCCCCATAATTTTCTATCCTTTATTTAATTCTGTCGATGTATGATTTTGCACATCTGATGTTGTTGTGCACATTACCTGTTACCTTTTGTTGTTTTGTACATTGCCTGTTGTTTTTTTGCACACTGCCTGTTGTCTTTCTTTTATTATACAATTGTATTGTTGTTTTTCTGTACTACTTATCGTCTGAGAGCTAGCTAAATAGCATTTCGTTAGACCATATACCTGTATTTGAGTATAATGACAATAAACTTGAACTTGAACCCTGCAACGGACACCCTGATTGGGCAGGGAACATACACTCTATGTGGGACAGCTTAGAGATGCCAATTGACTTTAATAACATGTCTTCGGAACGCAGGCTGGAAGCCAGGGCACTTTTGAAAAAACCCTCACAGCTCAGGGGAAATGTACACAGACGGTATCCCAGACTGGAATTGAATTCTGGACACAAAGGCAATGAAATGGCTGCACTGATGTCCCTCTCCTTATCCCAATAGCAGGTTTGTGAAATTTTTGCGATCTGGGAAGATGTTCCTTCTGATGCCCACTATGTAAAAATAAAAAAATAATCTAAAAAATGCTTTACAAAAGTGTCTTTTGAATGTTGTACAATCAAATGTCGTCCGGTAAGGAGGGCGGTATGTAAGCTTGCAAATGGTTGTTTCAAGTCACTCACACATTACACGTATGAACAAAGCATTTTCTTAAAGAATTTATTTCCTCTTAAATGGACTCTTGACTGGGCACCTTAGAGGAAGTGTTTGTTTTTTAGATAATGATTAACCAGGAAGAGTTAATAATAAGAAGACGTGAAGCATTTGTATGCTTCTCAGGAATTTGAAGACCTGTCAGCTGCTGTCTCCTGGGGCTTCAACATGACTTGCTGTGAAGGGTTTACCTCCTGCAATGGATTCTTCCTCATTTCTCTCTGCATCCTCGCCATTGGATTCAACCTGCTCCCGCTGTGTGCGGATTACTCCATGGACGGACGCTTGTTCCAGAAGCCTGTCTCCTGCTTTGAGTGGTGGCTCCCAGGAGTCTTGGGAGGTGGTATCCTTGTAAGTATCAGAGGAGATTTGTGTTAAGAGTTTACTTCATTCATCGATCCCTTATCACGAAGCCTTGTATTCCTGCTAAGGGTTATGGCAACGTGGAGCCCATTCTTGAAGCCCAGCTGGGATGAGCTGGGATTACACCCGGGACAGGACAGCAGTCCACACATAAAGGGAGAATGAAGAGATATTAGTTAAGAAACCTAACATGCCCCCTGTTGTTGTGAAAAATCAGGAAAAATCCCACATGGGGAGAACATGCAAATTCCTAACAGACGTTGCTCAAAGTCAGAATCAAATCCAGGGCCAAAGAACTGTGAGGGAACAGCACTGATCACCACAGATGCATGCAACAGAGTCTGTTTCATTGACATCTAATCATTAGTGAAATTCATGATGAGAAGCATTAAGTTGCAAGTCTAATCTAGAAAGAATGATCTGCGATAAACTGCTGTGGTGTAACTGAACAGAGATCAACGAGACTGCTGTAGAATTTCTGATCTCATAGATGGCAGGGTCTCCAACTTCATGGCTTGATTATTATTAATAATAATATCACTTTATTAACCCTTTATAATTTCTTGCATTAGGAATTATCTTTTCACATAGCCCAGCTTGCTCACCCTGAGACACACAGACAGGGAGAGAGCCTGGGATCAGAGCACAGGGTCTGCCATTGTACGGCACCCCTAGAGCAGTTGGGGTTCAGGGCCTTGCTAAGGGGCCCAACGGAGTAGGATTCCTCTGCCAGCTGTGGGATTTGAACCAGCAGCCTTCCAGCCACAGGCGCAGAGCCTTAGCCACAGAGCCACCGCTCCTCCCTTCAGTTCCTCATCTCCTCAAAATGCAGCTGTCAGAGGACTTTCTCACACCAGACATTCTCAACATATCACATCCGTCAGTTTTCTTACCACTTTATTGAACTCAGTGTCACAGCCTCACAGGGGCACCGGAGCCTATCCTGGCAAGCAACGAGTGCAAGGCAGGATACATCCTGGACAGGACTCCAGTCCATCACAGGACACAGACAGACACAAACACACAAACACACACACGCACGCACGCTAGGGCCAGTTTTCCCAGAAAAGTATTCATCCACCAGCATGTCTTTGGACTGCGTGAGGAAACCCCACACAAACATGGGGAGAACATTCAAACTCTCCAATGCTAACCGCTGCACCACCATGTCGCCTCATATTACAGCAATTTTAAATTGAAAGAAAGAAATCAGTATCATGATCACCATCCATTAAATACAATTGTTCCTAACCTTGTTTCTGGGGGAGCCTTGTTCATTCTGATTTTGCTCCAGAGTTAATAATCAAACGGTAGCTGACTTCAGTTTCAGTTGAAATTGATTTGGGGGCATGTTTTTAAATTCTCTGTCAGCTTGTAAAGCATTGAATGAGATTTAAGATGAGATAATTTTATTGGCCATATACAATTTCTTGTATTAGGAATTTGTCTTTTTCACATACCTGCCTGAAATGCAACCAACTAGACCTCTGCAGCAGGACAAAAAGCTCATTGTGGGCATGTTTGATATATTGTCACTCCCACCTTTGTCAGTTCGTTGAATCTTGATTACCTGTTAATAGCTGTTTAGTCACAGTAAATGTAAGCAATGAAAAGAGCACTAAAAAACTGTTTATGATTAAATACACTACACTACACTTGAAGTCTCACGGGGAGATTATGCACCACAGTGCCATGAGGCAGTAATGGTAACCACTGCACCAGTGTGCCAAACATTCTTAATTGCTTAACTGGTCGTACTATTTAACAGTTAATACTTCTAATCGGGTGTTAAGGTGTTTTGACTTCCTATGTTGGACCAAAACCCGAAGACTCTTAGCCCATCTGGGAAGTAAGTTAGAACTAGAGTTTTTCGTTGTCGTGCTGCTCACCTGTAGAACTCTGTTCCTCTTAATAACAGACAAGCTGAACCTTCGAGTTTCTTTATTTCATGTATTTCAAAAAGACATGATCTTTATATAAAATGTAGGACACAGTTACCCCACTCCATGTCCATTAGCATTATACTGGAAAGCCAACTTTATTGCTGTGTGCCCCTGCGTAGAATGAATATGCTGAAAGTGCATTTGAAACTGAGAACAGGAGGCACTTCTTTAGCCAAAGAGTTGTGGGAGTGTGGAACAAGCTACCCAGCCATGATGTTGAAGCTGATACCTCAGCATCTTTCAAATAAATATCCGGATGAGCTGCTCCAATCAGGACAGGAGGCACTTCTTTACACAAAGGGTTGTGGGAGTAGGGTGTGGAACAAGCTACCCAGCCATGTTGTTAAAGCCGACACCCTGGCTTCTTTCACATAAACAGCTGGATGAGATCCTGGGATCAAACAGGCCAGATGGGCCAAAAGGCCTCCTCTCGTTTGTAACTGTTCTTCTGTTCTGAAGTGTAGTCTGGCTTCATAGCAACAGACAGACTGCATCACCAAGCCCACGTTTCTGACACATCCGAAAGAACATGTTGCCATTTGCATCATTTTCTTTGCACATGATCTGTCTCAGAGCTCCTTGAGTCAGATGTACACAACAGGCTAAGCACCGATGAAGACGGCCGACTGAATTCCTTCAAAACAGCCGACAGGATCGTGTTGCATTGCAGGAGCCGGATTCATCAGGCCTGGTCT
This sequence comes from Lepisosteus platostomus, assembly GCF_059453375.1. Taxonomy (NCBI): domain Eukaryota; kingdom Metazoa; phylum Chordata; class Actinopteri; order Semionotiformes; family Lepisosteidae; genus Lepisosteus; species Lepisosteus platostomus. The sequence goes on from NC_142612.1 coordinate 59,881,274, forward strand.
CCCGGCTCTGTGGAGAGCCGAACAATCCCTGTCAACAGTGACACAAGATCTGGGCTGGAAATATCTTGCATGCAAAACTCCAGTCCTGCATGCTTTGTGGCTCACACAAACCAGGAAACAATATCAAAGGCTGATGGAACTGGATATGTTTTTGTAAAACAGATAAAGCAGAAAATAAAATCAGACAGAGACAATCATAAAACACTCCCAACAAAAGCATTAATCCGTAGAAAAGCAACAATTCAAACTCTGTTTTTTTTCCCCTTTGATAGGTTCTGCCTGCAGTAGCAATGACTTTTGCTGCAAAAAAGAGGGGAAGCTGTAACTCCCGAACTGGGGTAAGGTGTCCGTTTCTTCACGAGGATAATTATAGGACCGTGTCGCCACATGATTAAAAGGTGAACTTTAAGTTTCTATTTGGAGACCAATTAGCTGATGACTCACTCGCTTCTACAGTAACTTGTACTCAAGTGCTGTAAATGATCTACACAAGTTTCGTGTGACAGGAGTCCCTAATCCCGAAATTCAGGCGATTCCTTCTAGTACCACACCTCTGGATGATGAAGACCACTTTTGTTTTTTTTCCCAGATGCTTCTGTCAGCCTTCTTCTGTATAATCAGCATCGTCGGTGCCATTTACTGTGTGCTGATATCGCTGATCGCCCTTGCAAGTGGTCCTCTCATTTGCCAGGATCCCAATGCTGGATTATCTTCTTGCACTTTCAGTTTAGGTAACATCAGGTAAGGATTATCTACAATTAAAATGATCCGGCACAAATTGCAACATTTCTAAATTTCGGTTGATATGATATTAGCGGGTTAGGTGGTAATGAAGCCACCAATATTTATTGCATTCATTGGAAAACAGCAGCTGATCTGAGTTGGTTGAGTTCATTCCAATCTGCTCCGCTCCAGATTTACAATACAACCAGCACTATAGTTAACTACGTTGACTCTGTTGATGGTCACTTAATAAGGTAAGAAAGGTTACAAATTTGGCCCATCTAGGCTGTGACTGCAGGATGCCCCAGAATGCTTTTGACTGGATAGACACAAGTAAATAAGGAGCTCTTTGTAAAAGTCTGGACTGGAAGGGCCACATGTTGAGCCTTACAAAGTTTTGATTCCGTTCATTGTTGTCTAAGAACTGTCTGGGGCCTGTTTTCCAGCTCTTTGTCCGCGTTGAATTTTGACATTGGATGGTATCTGCAGTTCGACGGCTGCCATAACAGCACTGGAGGAGAGGGAAACGGGACCTGGGTTCCTCTAGGGCACTCATTCACGAACTTGGACGAGAGCCAGATTGTAAATCTGCACCTCATCACCTTTTCCGGATTGAGTGTTGTGGCCCTGCTGGAAATCATTTTTAGTCTTTTGCAGATAGTGGCAGGAATCTGTGGATGCTTGTGCGGCACCTCAAAGAGGAGGAGAGGCCGTGAAGTTTAATCACACAACTACACAATTTAACTAGGATCTAACATGGGCTTCTTCATTGATCATTAGAATTCAGAAAAACAGTCTGTTAAAGAAATCACTCCATTGACAGTAACATCCATCTAGCCAAAACCCAAGAAAAGAAGACTTTCTCCCTAAATTAAAACATTTTGTTACAACAGTTTTCAAAACTAAAAGACTTTGAGAGGTATATCCACTTAAAAGGCCTTTTTAAACAAAGTCTCACCTGTGTCATCCCCAGTCTCTTATTTTCAGCAAGGCGACGATTTTTCAGTACCATGATTGGTAAAATCCCATTGAGACCTATCTCTCCGCTTCTTGTCTGAAATCCTAATCATACAGCAGTGTTTGCCTACTGGTTTCTTACCCCTGGAATTATTTTTGCACTATTTAAAAAAAAAATCAGTATTCACTTTCGTTGTTCTATTTAATGTTTTACAGAATGGGAATATCCGTGACAATAAAACTGAAGTACACTTGAACACACTGCCTTCCAGTTAATATACACCCACCATCTGCTCATGATCATTTTGAAGTGTATTTTTAAAAAAATCTGAACGCTCTCACAAATATCAGTGAACAATCAAGAAACTCACAAGATCGGTATTAATCCTTTGAAAAAAACTGGAGACTTAACAGACAACAGATTTGTGTCCATTTACAAATAACGTAGACCTGAGCACATTCACCCTCTCCACATGGAACAGATGATTATTATACAGCCGAAGTACAGCTGCAGCACTATCGGCTGTCTAACTGCTGCCGATGGCTTGGGCTGCTGTTGTCTCCACTCTTGGTGTGGAAAAGTCCCAGGGGCGCCTATTCTCTGTGTAGCCATAGATCTTGCGAAGTGCAACTCTTGCTGCTTCTTCCTCTGCAGCAAGAATGGTCTCACCGGGTCCCTCCGCGATCAGCTTCTTATCACTGCAAATACGACAGGGACCAGATCACGATACACGAAGCCGAAACAGCCCACACTGTTCCCTGCGAGACAACCCCGCCTTCTGTGGAGATCGGACGCCAATTAGAGCCGGGGTTCGCAATACTGGTCATGGAGGTCCACACGCCTGCCAGTTTTCATTCCAGCCAATCAACTAATTACCTAATTGAAACTGTAATGGAACTTGCAGGGGTTGACTGGAATAATTCCTTTGCTACGCAAACGCTTGCGATTTTACTTATGCAATGAAATAGATAAGAAGGCAACCTCCAGCCTGTTTTTAAGAGCTGAAAACTGTCAAAGAGTTGTAATCCTAGTAGGAAGTCAATCAAAGTTTCAATTCCGTATCAAAGCTTTGTAGGAACAAGTCCCAGCAGGTGTGTGGGCCTCCAGGCACGGGATTGGGAGGAAGCCTTTCAGCAATGTGCTTAAAGAGATTAAGGGGTGCAGGCATCAACATCTTTCTGCTATGGAACTCTTACAAAATGACCTCAATCTGACATCTCTTCCAGGGGACAGAACACAAGGAAGTTAAGAAAGTGGCACGGGGTTACACACATGTGTGTTGGTGGCAGAGTCAGGAATTAAAGTTCAAAGCAGGAAGCTCAAAGCACCAACCTTGTTCCTTAACCTCAGGATTACTCCCCAGATGGCAATTTAAGAAGGTACAGGAAGTAAAAAGAGATGATTGTTGTTTTTTTAATACAATGCAAGTATACCGCACAAGCTAACCCGTGCTGCCAAAGGAAAGTCGTTTCTTATCTGTAAGATACTGCTAAATGTAATACAGGAAGGTTCAGAAATGCGCATGAGGAAGCTGGCCTCCAAACACCAGTGTTTGCATGACGGAAGCACCGAAGGGTCTTTTGTTTTAAACTGAACTGAAATTCAACCTGAATTATTTTCATACAGACCTGTACAGCCCAACGAAGTAGAGGGGAAGCACAGTGCTGGCCCCGGCCTGTCTTGTTATCCTGGGCTCTGGGAGAGAGATCTTCCTGCGGGTCAGTTCCTCCACCAGTAGACCCATTGGGTTAATGACCCTCCAGAGCTCAAACAGATCTTTGCCAATCAGCTGGGTTACTAAGAAATCCTGCGGAGAACAAGGCAATGCTTTAATACACTGTGGGTATCTTCTTTTAAGAAGGGCACACACAGAGACAAACACACACACTAGGGCCAATTTTACAGAAGCCAATTGACCTACCAGCATGTTTTTGGACTTGTGGGAGGAAACTACAGCACCTAGAGGAATCCCACAAGAAGATGGGGAGAACATGCAAACTCCATGCAGATAGCACTCCAGGAATTGAACCCTAGAGACATGAGGCACCAATAGCAACCACTGCACCACCGTGCCACCCAACAAAACATTATCACTGATAACTGCAACAAATTTACAAGGTGATTGTCAAGAAAATGACAATCCTTTTGTAACAGGTGCACTGGTGTTTTATATAACAGACACGGCATGGGCGAATTCATTATACGGACTGACCACAGTTAGAAACAATACAAGTTGCACATCTGTGACAGGTGCTTTGCACCAGGTTCCAGACAGATGCTATCTTGTGGGCTCCTGTCCCTTTTATCTCAACGAGCCTCGTCACACATGTTCCTGCTCACGGCTTCCTAAGCCCTAGATGTTGTCCTTGCTTATCCTACAAATGCCAAAGCGGGCTCACGCCTGGCGAGCAGGGCATCCGATACATAGCTGTCACATCCTCCTCCTGCAAGAAGGCCGCTGGACATGGGCAGCATCAGGACATGTGCCATCTCGCCAGGCTGACCCACCAGAATGGGGTGTCCCGGGATTTGATCAGTGTGTAGCTCCAAGAGATCATGTGGCTATTAAACACTACAAGCAGAGATCTGTAGCGACTAGACACTCCTGCCCGGACCATCACACTTCATCCTGCGTCTCAATGAGCGTTTCGTTCTACATGTCTGTACTACACTCTATCTGTACACATCACTAGCCAGCAGCCATATTACCCTGCAACTCACAACTGGCAGCCCACTGAAGCTCAGCAGGTGTGAGCCTGGTCAGTACCTGGATGGGAGACTTCCTGGGAAAAACTAAGGTTGCTGCTGGAAGAGGTGTTAGTAGGGGGCGCACACCCTGTGGCTCATGTGGGTCCTAATGCCCCAGTGTAGTGATAGGGACACAATGCTGTAAAAATATAATATACTGCAGTCCTTCTCTGTGGTCATTAAAAATCCATTCTTGAAAAGAGTAGGGGTATAACCCCGGCGTCCTGGCCAAAGTTCCCATTGGCCCTTACCAATCATGGCCTCCTAATAATCCCTTCATTACTATGTTCTCCTCCTCACTGATAGCTGATGTGTGGTGAGCGTTCTGGCGCACTATGGCTGCCGTCGCATCATCCAGGTGGATGCTGCACATTGGTGGTGGTGGAGGGGAGTCCCCATTACCTGTAGAGCGCTTTCAGTGGAGTGTCCAGAAATGTGCTACATAAGTGTAAGCAATTATTAATCACTAAACATGACTCAGATCGACTGCTGGCAAGTCCACCAGAGGCAACCACGTCCAGTCTCCGAGCTCACAAAGGCCATGTTGTGTTGGTAAGTGGTCCATACTGGTTCCCATTAATATGTAACAGTCTAAGTCACCTCATCATCAGCACTCTTACAAATGAGTCTATTTAGCACTTACACACACAAACCCTTCATGTAGCTCACAGCTAGCCACGAATAATAAAAAAACAAATCAATATTCAAAGTCCAAAATACCTTTAACCTTGACTTTGCTCAGAGTTTATACATACAGTATAACCACAATAATTGACAGTTGCACATTTGCGATTTGTGACCACTTTATCTGAGACTGCACACCAAAATCGCCTATTCGCAGGCTGTGCAGTGAGACAGTTGATGCAGACACCCCCTTTATCTTTATATCGCAGGTCTGCTTCACAGGACCAATATCGGCCTCTGCAGTACAGCTTGGCTAACAAAGAGTTGACATATTCCTGTAGAAGCGTGGGTTATGCTTTAGTCATTCATTTTCACAGCAGTATATCAGTAGACCATTTGCTTCAAAAGGGACCATAATAAAATGCTTTAAAGAATGCATCAGGAAGATCTGAATATTGACAAAGAGTACTTTCTAGTGCATAAGCACAGCTCAGACTTTTCTGAAGTAAAGATGAGACTATTGTTTTTAAATAAAAAACGTACCCGGCTAAAATACCCAGCTTTCTGTGGCCCGCTGCTCTGTAGCAGTGCTCCTACCACAGCAAAAAAGGTCTTGTGCAGCACATCATCTGGCACAGGGAACTGGGCACTCAGTGTGAGGTCCTCCACAGCCAGATTCCTTGCCACATGGCACACGGTGTCCGGCTCACACAAATACTTCACAATGGCGCCCACGCCCTCTGCTGGCAAGCTTGGGTAGGTGCCTCTGCACCAGTCAGCAAGGTAGCTTTGAGTGAACTGCAGGCCCTGGCTGCTGAGCTCTTCGTTGCTTTTCAGATTGAGAGCGACGGCCTCCTTATCCAGACCCAGCTCCTTACGGTTCAGCTCTTCAGACCGGATGTAGCAAGGGTTAACAAAGGCAGTCTTGAGGAGATCGAGGGAAACATTCTCGTGGAGCCTAGCGTTGAAGGCTTGAATTTCTGCATGATAGTCCCAGTTCGGCTGGCGAGAGCTGACAAAAACATGAAATAGTTATTGCAAGCAGGTGACACAGATTTATGCTTTACACTGATGAGAGGAGATATTCTGTTTCCTTTCCAGTTTCTGCAGAAACTGTAGACGACACAAAATACATATTTGTTACCTAAATTCTATTTTCGCATACATATGCGGTTTCAGGAGAAAAGGGGATAATAAACACCACTGAAATAAGTACTTTTAACTTTCACAGCAATATAAAATGCGAAAGCTTGGCAGAAAATGCATTAACAGTATACTACGACCATGAAATAACTACCTGCAAAACGCTCTTTAATAGGTGAGCGGCAGCAAAGATTGCATCCGTGAAGCACTGTAACTGTGCCACTAAGTCTCCAGTTACTTATGTTAAATAAAAAAGGTGATTTAGTTTTCATCTGACAGTTCCACGCATCGGAACCGTAATATTGTTAAGTTAGGAGGACAAATTTACATTATCTACTGTGGAAGCAAACTACCTCAAGAAACCCATGCGACCAAGCGCAAATACTGTCGAAAATACTGGGATATGGGATACTGCGCAAACGTTTATAGTTTAAAATATGTGATGCAATGACACGATTCTTCCTTTTAATCTGATACTCATGACAATGGATGGATCACAAACTATAACTATAAACATCTCTGCTGTTACATGAAAGATCGAGTTCTGAGGTAACCCAAATGATACTGAAGTTTTAATGGTAATAACTGCACAAGCAGTTTATTCTGTTTCACCTGACATTTGGTGTATTATGGAATTTAATCACAGTATGCTTCTGAAATTAAAACTACACACCTTACACATAGCAGTCTGGAAAACACTAACAACATCAGAAGTCACGACTGTCCCAAATATACCCTTTGAATAAAGTTAAATAATGTGACCACTTTATTTAAACTGTGTTTATTATTTAAACACAACGAAAAACTTTATAGGGAATGTAAAACATTTGTACACCATTGTAACATCAGAGACGGCAGTGGCCTTGACGCGATCTCTATACCACGGGAAACACAGTGTGCCTTACCGGGGAGTTGGTGGCGGTGGTCCTTCAAGTTTTCTTTTTCTTTCCATCAAAAACATATACGATTTCATCCATCGCTTCTTATCTCGCGTTTGCATGAAGAGAACACTCCGACACACATTGTGGAAGTGGACTCCTAAAGGAGATAGTATACGACCCGCTTGTAAAACAGACATCACGTCTCAGTAACAGCGTGCACCACCAATACAATTCCCTACTACATTCAAGAACATAAGAAGTTTAGTTCCGGCTACGTCTAATCCGGTTTTCGTTATGTGGTATTGAAAAAAAAGAAAATTTTAAGTTGTGACGTTACAAAACAATTAACTTATATGTACTCCAACATTACCGATTACCTATAATGTATATATTCCTGAGTATTTGTGGTTTGGAGCAGAATTTCATGATGGATACAATTGCCACTCACACAAGAAATGAAAGCGCTCAAAGCGCTTTACAGGTAATGGGGACTCCCCTCCACCACCACCAATGTGCAGCATCCACCTGGATTAAGGTTAAAGCTAGCTGAAACAGAAGTTCACAGGAAAGAGAAGGAATCTTACATTTACCCAATTGTATTATAAGTATTTTATCATCAAATATCAGAATGCTTTTAAAATATGTTATGAGGAAATGTTTCTTCTATAGCAGAGCTACACCAATGTACTTAGAAAAAATATTTAAGGAACAGTCCACTTACTACTAAAAATAATTTAAAAGCTCAAGGACTATAATTTTAATCCATAATTTAATTAGAGAAGAGCTCTTAAAATGTAGTCCTCAAGGCCTAAATTGATCTTTTCCCTACACCAGAGCTATTACTGTAGTTAATTGGACAATCATTTTATTGAACTAATGAAACTGTTTAAGAGAAGCCCTCTTAAACATTGCCTTTTTGATGCACACTGACCCATGGGATATAAAGAAGCATTGGACCTTAAACCTATTCCCTTGGTTAAAAAGAAGACAATCAGTCAATTATCAGACATCTTGAAAAAAATAATTAAATATCTGATTTACCCTCCTCTTGAGTTTATTTCCAAAACTGTTGTGGGTTCTTTAGTTAAGAAACAGTTCAGATCAGAATGTACTGCCTGAATGGGAGACTCTAATGAAAACACTCATGGGAGACATCGTGGCATAGTAATTAGAACTGTTGCCTTACAACTCTTCTGGCTTGGGATTTAGTCCAGCGTAGGAGAATGTGTATATCAGGGATGGACAATCCTGTTCTCAAGAGGGTTATTGTATCTGCAGATTTAAATACCAATTCAACTCAACCTAAATCAGCTTGATATTGATTTAATGGTAAAATTTAGTAACTGCTCCCAGCTCTTCAGGGGCTGCTGCTGCTGCTTAGAAGAGACTGAAGAATCCTGCTTGCACATCAGCCTGCCCACTCCAGATCTGTCTTCTCCCCATGTCTGCAAGAGATCTCTCCAGGTGCTGCAATATCGTCTCACCTCCTAGACCCCAGGGGCCAAGCCTGGTCAGGTTAACTGGTACACTATTGTCCTGCTTATGTGCCTTGTGATGGACTGGCATTTCAGCCAGGGTGTAGTCCCACTCTGAGCCCTAGAGAAGCTCTCAGATGCAGAGATCCTTTGGAGAAGTAAGTGGCTTTCTGACACCAAATGGACAAATGGACTCCCACGCACCCACCCATAAGACTGAAATAGTGTAACGGACCGTCTAGCAAAAAGGTTTTACGAAAACAGCCAAAGAAACCTACATGCATGAGCTATTGCCACCATTTATTTACATAAAATGTTTACTTCATTATTGTTGTCTCATAATACATATAGTTGCAATTGAGCAAAACCGCCAGAAAACAAGAGTATGAATTAAGGTGAATACAAATACAATAAACATCTAAAGGCATGGGCACTTCCTAATTGCTGCTGGGGAAAAAAATTGCGCTAGTATGTTTTCAATATACTGTACAGGAACATTTGATTTCAGTCAACTAATATGCAATACAGTGCTTTTATTTTCAACATGTGAAAGCAATCAAACATGGTTTAAAGTGTAATAATGAAACAGGTGCAGAGAGACAAACAATGGATCTGCAGTCAGCTGAACGTTCTACACAATAAGAGTATTACGGTCACAAATTTATACATGGCATACTTCAGACATTCAAGTTCCTCAGCTGTTTTTTACACATCAGTTTCCTTTGCCTGTGTGAATATAATGATTGCTACTTTGATTTCTATCCCACCTCTGTCCCTCTTGGACAAGCAGATATTGTGGAAAAACCATTTACCACTAAAAGCTTATGCAAAGAAAATTCCTGAATATTTACATCTGAAACATGCTTATTTTGTAAATGCACACTGGACATTTCTTAAAACAAGAAACATTAAAAAAAAACATAATACAGGTATAGCCATTTTAAAACAAAACAAACATCCCTTTGCCTTACAGTTCTTTTTTTCTTACTAGGAGATGTCTTTCCAGTGCTGGGACTAGGTGCAGAGAGTAGATTTGCCAATCCATCTTTAACACTTTACAATAAGAAAATAGATTCCTTGCAGAAGCTGCCTGATCAGTGGTACCCTTAGCGTCTGAACCAGATCCAGCTGTTGACCAGCCAGAAAGCCACAGTGATGGAGTACATGATCATTTCTCTTTTGGTTCGCTCTTTATTTTCTTCTTCAAGAAGCTGAAGGCGCCGGTTCAGTTTTATGATCTACAAGATGAAGAAAAAAATCTTACATCAGTAAAGTGCCGAATTTCTTTACTTCAAAACTGAGGTAAAGTTCCTTACCTCATTTGTTTCTATAATGGTAATATTAGATTCTCCAAATATTAGAGCACCAAGCCTGTTTATTACCCAGGCATTGTGCAGTTGTTCTGGTCTTTCAAAGTGTGTAACCAACCAATAACACATGACGTCATGTATAAATATCCTCATTTGTTCTAATGTAATACTAATTTGGGTTATTAAAGAATTCACATCTATTCCTATACAGCAGGGTTTTACAGATCAAATGGCTATTTTAAAGAGGAAATTCAACTGATCTTAATTGCCTGTTTGACTTAAGTATTTGGAGAAGAAGTTGAATTGTATTTTTATCCCTTGGTTTTTCAGCAGCATTGAAGGGAATATTTTAAGTTCAAATAGTGCACCTCTGTATGGAAAATTGCAAAGACAGCCACTATTCACTCCAGTATTCATCAGTGAGTGAATGCCCTAATGAAGCAGTCATAGACAACGAAACCCATGCCAGAGACATGCACAGGCTCGTAATGATAATGCTTGATTGTTCCACAGTTCTCAGTGCATAAAGATGATCGTAATTCCTTTAACATACACTATAAGGAATGTAAACTGACATGAAGATGTCACTTAAAGGTTTTCGGAAAGCAGGCACCTGACCTTTTACAGCACATTAAACAAAGTTTCTTTTTTCTTAGAGTTTGTTAGTGTCTTTTGATGGAACCCCATGATTCTGACAACAAACTAATCTTTCTCACACTGCTTGGGCAACTGAAAGGGTTCTTATTTAAAAGGGAAATTACAACAACAACAGAACCTGTCTTCTCAAGGATGCAGCGTCCACAACAGTCATGTCGTCAGGAGTCCCTTCCAATGTCGAATCCAAAGTTGACAAACCGAACCTTTCAAGGAGGAAAAAATGTCTATTTATTGCTTGTTAAACTCTCAACAGCCAGACCTGAGTTTTTACTCAGAACTGATTTATTATCTGATACAGCTCCCAAAATAGTTCTTTTTTTTTTACACATGATTAAGAACTTCCAAACTTAAAAATATCTACAGAGGCCGAGAATGTATGCCTGCATACAGAAGAAGGCCGAAGTACTGGCATCCCTCTCTTGAAACAATATTCATGTAGTTTCAGAAATATTGCTTAGTAGATTAATCTAATTGAATTACAGCTAATTAATTCAAAGTTAATTGAACGCTGAATTCATCATAGCAATATTCAAAGGTGATTCTGGGATTCAGATAAGTAATTCCATCAAACTCCTATTATTTACAACAAATATCTGTAAATATCTGAAATTCACTAAGCACTCAGGTTGTTCTCCTTCAATTAAAAAGTTGTAAATTAAAGCATAGTTTAAACATAAACTAAATAACTGTTTAAAATCAAGGATGGCAACGGCTGCCTGCTACAGAACATCTGAATGTATTTGAGATGCCACTATCTTTTAAAGTTTAAAGTATGTACAGTAAAAACTATCTATAAATACAGAACAACTTTTCAGAAGAACACAGAAATTCAAGACAGTTTTTCAGAAGCACACACATGAATCAGATTGCATACCCCGACAAAACGGTTAATTTAAAAAAAAGCTAGAAACAAACAACAAAAAAAATAACCTAATGGGGCACAGGGGAACTTTTCGAACGGGCTGTGCTGGGACCCGCAGGAAGAGTTTACCTGGAGTCGTGGAGAGGGTTAGAGGAAGATGCAGAAGCAGACCCTCCGCGCAACACTGGTCTGCTGAGGAGTTCACATAAGACACAAGGACAGAAAAGAGGGAATGGAAAAGAAACAGCAAGACAGTCAAGAGAGACAGAACGAGAGTGAAAACTTCTTAAAGAATTATATTGCATGAGCAATATAATTTGTTGTACTCTTTCTACAGAGAACAACAACCACATACCCCCATCTGGCCTTAATCACATGACCCAGAATAAAGAATAATATTGAATAAAGAAATCATGTTTATCAATAAGGAATTTTGTTCAACTTGAGACCCTCTAGAGATCTGGGTTCAAACTCCTGTTATGTGGTCTACCCAATTCCCTGGGGGACACTACCAAAGCACCACACAATCCAGCAAAATACAGTAATACCTAGCAGTCCTATGTGTAGCTCAGAGGTGAATTCTATGCCACTGGCTGCCAAACTTGTCCTGGAGGAACACTGTTTGCTGGTCTTCATACCAGCTGTGCCCTACATCTGCAGTGGTAATTGAGGCTTGATTGGGGTGACTTTTATTTATCTTGTTTCTTCTATCGGCCCACAGATTAAAAAAATGCTAGGTATGCACCAATATGGAATTTCTGGGCTGATAACAATAACCGATAATGAACAGCTTGACGTGGCCGATACAGATACCGATAATTTGACTTTTTTGCATTTTAAAACAAGTTCACACTTATAATCCACAGTTGATGTGTAAAGAGGGTACGAAAGATAAAACTCTGTAAAGCTTAGCATACTCATCAGACTAACGTCAGAAGTCCCTATGTCTGTTGTGAAGCTAATGTCTCGGACGTTAGCGGTGACTACATCATACAGAGCCGGCAAGGCAACATCAGAAAAGCAGTGGCAGCTTGGGAGAGAATAACGGGGCTCCAGATGCTTACTTAGTTGTCAGAATCCTCGATCCTTCACAATCGAAAAAGGTTTTTCTGTAAACTTTTCTGTCATTTTCAAATGCCTGTTGGATAGGCATCGCTGCACTTGCTACTGTTTTTGTTTTCTTGCTAATGCTAGCTGCCTCATATTCTTTAAATAAATAATTGGAATGACGAGTTTTCAAATGACTAATTAGATTAGTGGCATTGAAACTCTTTTCTTTGTTTCCTCCTTGCTGTACCTCGGCTGAACAGTTGTTGCAAATTGCAATTCTGTTGTCCTCTGCTGAAATTGTGAAAAAGTCTGCATTGGTGAATGGTGAATCAATGCGTGCACATAAAAAAAAAAAATAGTTGCACAAACAAAAATAGGACGCCGTATTATCAGTTGTAATCATCGTCTGCAATTCCAGTATCGGAACAATAATAATTCAGTTTTCCTATTTATCGGAGAATAATATATCGGCCTCCAATACATAGTGCACCCCAAAAAATACTCTACTTTAGGGACACAGTTTCAAACAACTTCTGCTCGCAGAACAAGTGTAACCTCTCCTCAACTGGCTTACCCTTATTTTTGACTAAAAAGCTCTTATTAGTTTCTTGATTGATGATGAACGGACACAGGTGGTGATGACATTGTATCAGACAATTTTGCTTTTGCAGAGGTCCAGATGGTTACATTTCAGCAACACACCTGAATCAAGGCAGGTTTGAAACTCAGAAACTGGTACAGGGGTGATACCAGTTATAAAGAGCTTATTCAATTTACAAATATGCCTCACAAACTGAAACCAATTAGCAAACACCAAAAGAGACAATGTTTCTCCAGGACCAGGGTTCAGAACCACTGTTCTTGGCTATTTGGGTCATAATTCTGTGCATTAAATAAGTGTTAAGTTTTCTACAATGATTTAGTACTAGAACAGTACAAGTCCTAGTCCTTCAACATTGAAAATAGACTGATGAAAAATCACCCAAGAGTCAAACCAGGGCTTTCAAAACTATCCATTTAACTCTATCTCAAAATTAGTCTCTGACATAAGAAGTCCTTCCTTGAAATAATATTATTTGAGGCTGGTTAACATAACGAACTGTTAAAATGCAAAAACTTAATTTAGGATGAAATTACTTCATCTTATGCTGCATCAGAAATATTGTTCAATGTGCCCATATAAGATCTGTAAGAGCCATGCTATAAAAATCATATTCAACTACAAAGTTAAAAAAAAGAGGTTAAACTTTTATATAATTAAATGCATGAAGTACACAGTAAAAACTTATTACTATTAAAACCTTTGCCATGAGTACATGTACATTAGCACTTACATTTGTTGTCTTAATTTAGTATGGTAGCTATACAAAGGCACACAAAGCAAGCTAAACACAGCACAATGGAAGCTCTGAAGTATAAGATTAGAAATGTGAATTTCTGAACCTGTAAAGCCACAAAACCAGTAAATGTAGAGCCAGCCTGTGCAGAAATCATTTTTTTAAAAGCTCATTTTAATGTTAACATATTTACTTATATTACTGTGCAATATGGAAGACTGAAATTGTGAGTAACTGAGAACTAACTCATTCTACGTAGAATACAGGTCGAATACGTAGAGGCAAGTGGAAATAAATCTATGAAACATCAAAAACACCACCTCGACACAACATGACACTACAGATGGGGAGCCTCTAGGAGCTAGTCACCTTCTGTGGTTTTCATCCAGCACGTCCATGACCTGCTGGTAAGCCCTGCGGGTCGTGGACTGGATTAGAGACAAAACGCCGCGAGCGGTGTATAGGTTTCGTCCATCTTCCGGCGAGGTAAGAGGAGGACAGACACGGGCCTGAGCTGAGGGGGATGGATTCACACTGCCCAACAATGTGCAGCCAAGCAAGAGGAGAAAGACCCAAGTCAGAGAGAGACAAGAAACCAGTGCACTTCACCCACGCATGTGCACACAAGAGAGAGTCTGAAACTGCGTTACAAACGTTTAACTGGCATACTTACCCTGAAAACATAAGATGACTACTTTCACAGTAATGTTTAATATTCCTCTTTTACAATTAATAAGTAAACTAATAAAGAGAAAATGATTTCTTCCTTTAAAAATCAGACTGACTGCTTAACAATGTGAAATGTACTCGCTGAAGTCACTCTCCATAATAAAACCTTTGGACGGCATTACTAAATCTGGGAAACTAAAAAAGGAAACAAGATTTGATCACTTCTTGTAAGGCCCTGGAAAACATCTGAGGATCTCCTGAAAACACTAGATCGCCCTTGTGGCTGTGGCAAACAACAAACAGCAAGCTTGTCAACGAATATTTGACAGAATCCAGACAACTTTCTAGAGTCATGACTCTAGGTCAATGTTGCGAAACATTGAATTTGACAGAATTCAGACCAGGAAAATTTTGAAAAATAAAATCCATACCAATACTGCTTTGGGTAATAAGAGAAGCACAGTCTGCTCCTTTGCTTCATGTAAAGCTGCGCATTGCCTTATTAAGTACAGATCAAGACTCGACTCCTGCACCACATTGTAATGCTGAGTCAGATGGAGCACCTTGTGTCAACTAGTCCCCCCAGAGGCTTCATTTCAGACCTGTACTACACTCGTATTTCTTCCACAAGGTGCAACCGAAGTCACTTTAACATGATCATCTTCGCAAGTGGAAATAAGACATTGTTAAACAGTGAAAACAAAAAAAAACTGATTCTGCACATAAGAAGTGTGTTAACATTGTTTTTTTTCACAAATATGTATGTTAACGTTAGGGCTTTTTTTCTAGATTAAGAAAAACATTCCGTATTAAGCATTTTGCACTTTTTATTCATTAAGCAAAACAATGTTTACTGAGCAAAGCTGTCAGTCAGCATCACTTGCCACAACAAAGCGTGTTTCTAGCAAAAATCTACAATGGATGAAGCAAACACAAGCCATGAGGAACACGACAAGAAGTTGCAAAGAAGAAACTCACCCCCCCAAGGCTGTGAATGGAAGGAATACACAATGTATAGATGGAGGAAAAGCAGAAGGAGAAGTGAACAGACATTATGAGGTTGAAAGGTGGAGAGGCACGCTTACTCTTTACTCACATGGAGTCATTTCTCACGAGCTGTCCATTCTGCCGGACAGCGTTTTCGCTCATTGAGCGCTCCCTGCGTGATCGGCCCTGAGATCGCACCTGTGAGAAAACACAGCCAGTAAACATTGAGAATGGCTGTAAACAGCACTCTGATCCAGCACTGGCTATGGGATAGCTTCCAGATTAACCAAAGGGAGACCAAGCATCATCTGCTTCAGAGCAGGCAAACTGCCGCATGAAGGAAATAGAGACCAATTTGGCTCTGCAAAGTAACGTCATACTAGTTGGGAAGATATTTCATTCCTGACTTGATTTCCACTGTAGTTGAGTTTCAGTGGAAGTCACCTTTGATAAAAGTTGTAAGTCAAATAAATAATGCTGCTAACGAGAAATTACAAAACATAGTTGCCCCAAAATTTCAAACTGGGAACATTCAATGTTCAATTTCTCATGAAAAGAAGATCTCAAATTTTACATTAACTGGTATATTCATGTTCTGTTTAATTCCCAGTGTTGGCAAATCAGTACCCAGCACATGCATTACACAGTCTTTTGGCAATGTTTTCACCTTTAATTCATACCATACATAAATTGAAGAATAGCACACTAAGACTACTGTTATATATGTTTCTTTAAATATAAGTGTAGCGAACAATAATATTAATGGATAATATTGATGACCGAGGATGCTAACATTTCCACAGGCAGCTGAGTATGCTCAGTGTATAACTAAGCATTCACTGGCACTGTGTATGTTACTACAGATCATGCAGAACTGCTGTATGGAAGATAACCCGGTGCCGCTATATACTTGCCTCCTCATTGTGATGGGCTGAACCTACTGATCGATCCAGCTCCAGGAAATCCAGTGGTCTTTCATTTAGGGTCAGGACTCGAGGTGGTGTTTTAAGTGCCAGTGATTCTAATGGAGTCGACTGAATGAGATCGAGGTCTCTTGGACGGGAATATTGCAGATCGTCGCCATCACCTATTAGAACAGAAGAGTGAAGTAAAATGTCCTTGAGAAACACAAACAAATTTAAAAAAGACAGATGTAAATGCATTGCTTTGTTAGTAAAACCACTAATCAAAGACTAATAGGTTGGCATTAAAAAAAAAATCTGTAGTGTTAAAAACATTCAAAAACATTAACTTCATGGAGACCATGCCTGTACATTTCTGACCACTATATAGATATGGTTAACACAGAGCAAGATGCAGAAGTACAGTAGATTGCCAGGCCTTTCTTCCACGCAGATACCGCCAACAACGCCCTATACTGCTGCTGCCCAATATGGGTTATTAGGGAACCTTACGCCCGACATGGGACATGAACCCACTACCCTGAGATCATTTCATGCTATACCAACAGAGCTAGTCAGGGGGCATATATTATATATAATACGCTATATTATTATTAACATCAGAAGGGTCCTACCTTTTATACTTATTTATCAGTTGTAGAGACAAATTAAATGCATCCAATCCTCAAGCTGTTCTAAAATCAGCTCTTTATTAAACAGTTTTATTTCATTTTGTACTACAGATCTCCACATCCTCACTGCCTGTGTGAATACTGGATTCACACTGGGACTGAGGGAGACATTTCAGTCAAAGAATAACTGGCCTCATCCAGAGACCTCAGCTCGTTTAGATGTTTAACTGAATTAAACTCCACATGTGGCCAGATGTAAATCTTGCATATCTTAAACTTTGAATCTGGATGTCACGGTGTTGAAAGGCTTCCGAAAGAGTCAATATTAACACCCCTCTCAATTCTTTTGAGGGAATTCATGCACTTGGGGCAATTAGAATCAATCTTTATTAAAACAGGCAAAACAAAAGAAGAACCTACCCAGCCACGTTGTTGAAGCCAACTCCTTGGCTTCTATCAAGAAAGGCTGCATGAGATCAGCTACTAACTTCCCAACAGGGGAGATCGGATGAATGGCCTCCTCTAGGTTGTAGCAGTTCTTATGTAAAACTTAAACCCAACACTATCAATAGTTATTCCAACAACAAAGAAGCAGACATGTCCTAAATGAGCAATATTCATACATTTATAAATGTGACTAGATCTCAACACTGAAATCACACGACATACAACTAATATCTTTATCATCATTCCCATCCTCATAAATAAACAAGATCTCACAAATAAATAAGAAGCCTGAATAGTGAGAAACTACACTACTACATGTCTTGACTGATGCTCATCATTTCAATGTAGTCCGAACTGTGGATGAAGACATGCCAACACACAAGGCTGCGATTTGGAAATATTGGGACTGTTTTGAATACCAGACATGGAAAGAGAAAATCCTCTTTTGGAATAATGATTTAACTCTCTTTTGGGGGCACAACAGGCTACTACATCACAAGTAGTTTTTTTTTAAACCTAGTGCTGTAAACAGGACACAGTAGCTGTGCGTACACATTCTTGTTGGCATCACTGTCCGGCTGCCATACCTGCTACCACGATTCTCTCAGGCACGTGCATCATGGCACTGTGGTGGGTCTCCCTCAATCCTTCCTCTTGCTCCTCGGAATTCGAAGGGGCCACTTTCAGTTTCTCTGGGATCCTCATACGCTGGCTGATGCCCTCCGTGTAATCAATTTCATACTGGATGCGGTTAATTTCTGCCATTTCTGCAGTGGGAGAAGGGAATGCTGCTCCGTTCATTGAGCTAAAAAGGAAATGGCATTTCACAAGTATGTTATGCACAAACACTCTCAGACAGACGTATAAACGGAGCACACGTCTTTCAGTAGCAGGAGCATGCATTCGTCATGTGCATGATAACCACCCAATTGATATATTTTAAAAAGCTATCCATAAATCAGTGATTTAAGCAAGGAAAAATACTGCAGATATTGTTTTTGGAAAAATACAGACAACTCATACTGTCACTACCCAACATAACTCTTCTACTCTATGCTAAACCCCACTCTTAGTAAGAGGTCTCTGAATTTCTCCCAATTTTAATATAAATAGATAAAAATACCACACAATGAAGGTCTAAAAGCAGCCCTCAAACGCGTGTTGCATTTCAATGCTATTTATACAATTTCTAAAAATGAAGAAGCTTACAACAGAATTAGGACACTCCTCGGGCTGTCAATATCATGTGATTTAAGTCGGTTACAATTGGCCATATGACATACAGGAAAATATTTTGGGTGACAACAATGCAATTATGCCTTGCGAGGGTGTTGTTTTCCTTTTTATTTCGTTTTCTCTTGTATAAATCTGAAACCATTGAGCTTAGCTTCTCAAAAATCGCGCAGTGCAATAAACAAGTGAACTATTCTGTTACCCGTCTTGTTAAAATACATGAAGTCGTTTTTCGAAAATATACTCCCCAAGGAATACAGAACGTAACTCAGTCATCAATGCTGCTGTACCCCATGAGGATGGGACTAAGTGTTTTCTCCAAGAAATGCAGAGATGCAGCAAAGAGCAAACTGAAAATATATCAGCTTCTATGCCCGACCTACAAAAAAAAACAACATTTTTCCCCTTTACTGGGAAATCAATAACAAAATAAACACACAGAGCGAGCTATCTGCGTGACGCAATTGAAAACAAACAAAATCAGCCATTTAAACAAAAATTCCGTGAGGGCGACGTCTGCCATCCGCCGAGATACAAATGTTATAAATTACCCAAATATGCCTTCAAACCCGGTTTGAATGGGTACAGAAATCCAGTTTCCCAGGCCCGGCTTTCTCCACGAATCACTCTGAATGTGGGATTGCCACATTTACCCTATTTACCTTTCGTATTATCCTCTTGCTTCTTTCGTATTTATAGAGATTTCACGGAAAAAAACGTTTTCTGCATTAAAGACACCTCAGCATCCCGGTTTGTATGTGCGTCGGAGGAGAAGCAAACCCCAATTATTCCAGTGCTCAGTAAGAGCTGCACTTGGCGGTGAGGCACGGTGAAATATCATGAACAACGCCAGCAAAGGAAGTCACCCTTGCCGTGAAGATGCAGTTTAAACCTCCTAGGCTTCCGTAGTCCCATCATCCTTCAAACTCATAAAGAAAAAACCTCTGTTCACAGTCGGGCATCATGGGATTTACTCCGAAAAGCGGGAGTTTTCAACGTCTCCAAGCTATCGGACCCCTTCTTAGGACACCTCCATTTAAGCACCAAAAATCTAACTCTGTAATTATTGGCTATAAAGTGTTACTTACTGTTATATCAAAAATAGAATATCCGAAGCACAACTGGTTAACATCAGATTAAATTTATATTGAACAGGTGTTGACTTAATTTATTCTAGCACCCCATAAAATTGCTAGGTGGTGTATTTGGCTACAGTTTCTTCATGTGGTGGTCACTATATATCTGCGACACTTCCCCGCAACATACTTATGAGACACCGTTTTGTTCTTGGAGTAGTCAACAGGACCCCCTACACTCACCAGTTGCAGTTTGGGACCAGCAAGGGGGTTAGAAGAAGAGGGCAGGAGAGACAGAACGGGAGCCATGCCTCCAGTAATTGTGATGTGGGCATGGTTTCTGGGGGTACTGTAGACCACATACTGTAGTTTGAGCAGAAGGGACCAGGGACACCCGAGAACATGCTATAGCAAACTGGCTCAGGGACCCTGTGTAACTCCTAGAGCAGACTGGATCAGCAACTCTGTGGAACCACTAAAACAGACGGGATCAAAGACTCTGTGGAACTGCTGGAGCAGACAAGATCGGGGCTCCCTCCACTATGGCAAGGACAGATAGGCCAGAATGTGTTGCTGCCAGAATCCAGTAGACCTCCAGGTACCGAAGGAAGTTAGTTAAGGGAGTTTTCGGACTAGAAACACAGACAGGTGGATGCTGATGGCTACCTGCGCAGATGGTCCACTAGGGGATAAAGGTGTGTGGTAAAGGAATGTGGTGGGGATGAACACTATCATGGTAGGGGGTTAAAGTATAAATAGGCATAGGGCAGTGGTTTGGGCAGCTATGTTTATTTTAAATGTGTATACAATGGCCAAGTTTTCTGTCAGAATTTCAGATGTTCCTTTTTTCTTTTAGCATCTGTTTTCCGCTTTTTATCAAAGTCTCCAAGCCTTATGGTGCAAACAGTTAGGCAAGTGCTAATCAACAAAGATTGAACACAATGTTGGCCTGGATGCCTGTAGACACACAGTCGGTAATGATGTGTTTAATAGTTTGGACAGGCTTACCTGGACCTGGGACAGAGGGACAGAGAGGAAACACAAGAACTAAAGAGGAATGGACAATGCATCACTACACCTGCTATAACAGCATACAGTCAGTTCATCAAATAGCCCCCACCTGTTACACCTTTATGGTTAATGTAGACCATTAACTTAATATGTTTGCTTTTGTGTGTGTCATTATAGATTGTACTGGTTACTGGTTACATCTATAGTGATGTGGTCTTGTACTGCTCTGTATCTGCACTGTTGGTTCTGGATGATACAAAGTACCTGTTCTTTGAGTACAAGGGTCCCAGCACCCTTCAAATTGTTAGGTGGCATAGTGGGCTACAGGTCCTGCATATTGGGGTTACTATGTGACTCTATCACTACTGAAGTGTTGGACAGCTAGAAACGATGTGGTATTAATTTGAATATTTAGCATGCTACCCTCATTACACAGGCACAGTAATATTTTATATAACAGTAAGAATGGTAATCCATCTGCAAAGAGAATAAAACTAATTCTGAGTCTGACTTCAGACTGCTATATGTCCCTCAAGTCCCACTGAATGAGGTTAGGTAACCTTTATAACCTAATACAAAGGGAAGAGTCTCACTGTGGACAAAGCATTTCTTTAGATTCATGTCTATTTATGTGGAATCAGTGGTGGTGTTTTAAAAATCAATGATGCGAGTGACTTTAGATTTGCAAGGTGCTATTAAATGTCCTATACTGTTATTTTGTTAGAGTGGGGATTTTAGGAATTCTGTTCTAAGTTTTTTTTTTCAGTTGGCTAAAGCATTCTATGTCTGAAACTCTTGATTTTACTATAAGAATGACTTCTTTTGGAAAACCACAGTTTTAAAAAAGTCACACATTTCCTCACATTTGCTAGTCTTCTATGTGTTGTTTCTTCAGAAGATTTTGTACTTTTCTAGATATAATGTTACCGTTTATTTATTCTCATACTACAATTTGAAAAGAAGATTGACCTGACCTCAACTAGAATGAGCATATACCCAGAAGCCACTTGTAATTCTGTTTTCTTCAGGGAGGGGACTACACAGATGTGGTTGCTGGGGTTACTGAGTGAAACCTAGGCCTAGTCTTCCCTCTGCTGGTGGGCAGTATGAATTGCAGCTCTGCTTGTCTTATGTGTTGTGTTTATCAACTTCATTGTGCCCACAGCATCATGCGTGGAGAGAAAAAACCTCTTCGGCTCCTCTCCTGTTCCCCCTGTCCACAGGATCCCTCACCTGGGCTCTGTTTCTCTGTCATTCTTATTTTCACTTATTTCTGCTGTCCTCTCTACTGTTCCTCCCCTGCATGGTCTGTTTCTCGACACATCTACCTGGTTCCTTTAACTCTTTCCATTTCCATTCTCCTTCCGCCTCACCCTTCAGTTCGGTCGTTTTTTTTCTCCTTCCATATTCTTCCACTGTCTCAGCCTGTCCTAACGAGACCCTACCCATCTCACTCTGGTCTCACTCCTACTGCGGTCTTATCCTGCTGTCACTTCTTTTCTCAGCCCTGTTGTTATGGCTTTCTCCTACCTCCTCACCCTTTCTCACCGCCGGTGTGTTGTCCTGACTCAACCCCAGCACCTCACAGCTTCTGTAAAGATGCGGACTGCGGTCTCTTCCACGTTGACTGAAGAAATGAGATCTGAAGTCTGGCAGCGCTCTGTCAGTTGAAAATTAAAGGGGAACTGCAGACTGGTTATTACATCGCAGTAACAAAATAAATTCATTGACGATATAGAAAAAAATTACAAATTTGGAATTTAGCCCAAAATCATGAACTTTGTAAAAGTCATGTTGTCTCAAACCCTGGTCTCGACACAGGCGAAAACTCCCACGAACTGTGACATGATGTGGCCCTTCCTGCTCGCTAGTCACTTTAATGACTAATGTTATGCGATGTACGGGCGAAAAAGTCCAGGTTGTGCAGCAGACATTGCACCCCTGAAAGTTTGCAACGTGATCTGCATGCAGAGTTAACAAGCAAGTTCCAGTTATCGATAAAACCGTCTCAAAGTCGAGAGCAGTATTTCTATTGGATTTAAAGAGACGTATTCACAAGCCTGCTTGTTGACAGTGTAATAGGGCCACTTCACACTACTGGATGTTTTGTTGCCTCTTTCTAAATCACTTTATATGATTCTGTGCATACCTGTAAATTTAGTCTATTTTGTGATAGAAATTGGAGGTTTTACAAGTTACTTTGTACATTTTGCATTTATTGTGGTTTGAAATGCACTCATCAGTGCTGATTCTTTCTAACCCCAGAATATAAAAATAGCATTGCAGTTCCCAAGCGTACCTTACAAGCAGGTAGGAAGCCTGCACTCTCTGAACTCAGACCGTTAGGCACTCTGGGATAGCCGGGACATCCTAAGGAAAGAGAACAACAGCAACCCCAACTGGAAAACACCACAAATAGCAGCTCAATTTTGTTGAACCCCATCAAACCTATTAATCCGTTTATACAAATGTCTAAACTCCTGGTTATTGGACTTTTAAGTGCATTTAAAAACGATTCCATCGTTGCAGTTGTTTTCAGCTTGAGAGCATAACAATAAGATAGCATTAGCAGAAGTTAGCATTGCTGTCTAGCAGAGCTGGGGCCCTGGGTTCATTTCCTGGGGTTTCCTCCTATTGGTCCAGACATACTGGGAGGTTAATTGGTTTCTAGAAAAACTGTCCCTGATGTAAGTGTGTGCGTGTCTGTATTTGTGTCCGTCTGCCCTGTGATGGACTGGCGTCCCATCTAGGGTGTATCTGCCTTGTGCTCATTTTTTGCCGTTCTAAAACAGAAGGATATTGTTTCTATATTAGTTATACGTCATGCACATTTAACTCCAATTCAACTCCAATTCAACTCCATTTAAAGTTGTCAAATGAAGTTCAGAGATCAGTACAATAGATTTCGAAGAGATGTGGTACATAATTAAAAAATTAGGAGCTGTAGCAGCCAAACCAGTAAATCAATGTTTGACAACTTGTCTTTGTTTTTGAGGACTTTCAAATGCATCTCTAGTTGCTTGTGCCTCTTAGTACTGTGTCGACGTGACAGAGACGTTGATTTAATAAAATGCTTCACGTTCAATCCAGCTAGCTCTATTTATAACACAATCACGTATAAGCTTTTTAGAGTAACATACTAATCATTGAAATTGATCGAATTATTAAAATAGGTTATCTTTTCCATCGACTGAGGATGTGCTGGATATTGGAATATATTACGATTCCTCCAGTATCGAAGTGATTGCAGCGAGAGATCACCGTTTAACAAAGTTTCTTAGACGCACCTTTGCGCGAAAATGCAGTTTCTCTTAATGGATACAAGATACACTGGGATGACTTTGTGGTACTCTTGTGAACGAAACCGCACCATCCTACATACAGCCTATTCTGTGTGAGACAAATGAGTATCAAACACTTCTTAACAACTCAAGTCTACTTGTTAAAGTCTGTACCGTGAAACTCTTCGGTTGTTCAGTTACTAGACAAAGCGCAAACGTGGGTGGTTAATAACCAAGCGAGACAGATGTTTTTGTTTTTGCCCAACAAAGAGTTAACTGTAAAAAAAACATGTTATTCAGTTATTGAGTTGAATGACACAACTTAATTGCTTGTAAATTAGAAGTATTAGAAATGTACCGAGTGACCCATGAAAAAGGGGAGGCAAAGTGGACCTTAGCCAATTTTATTTGATGAGCATGATCTTTAAATGGGCAGTGAGTCGGATTTCTACTTCATTGGCAAAAGGGATGTCTGTACATAATACTGTACATCCAAATCAGTTATTATATGATATTGATATTATTTTTACAGCAACGGTGCTAGTAAAAATTGCATTGAGAGGATTCACGTACAGTAGGGCGATTAAGAGACAATCGCTGAAAGCATGTGTATTAATATGCTAAATGTAGTTTACAATAATGGAATTATCAAATAAATGGAGAAATAACGAGACTATTTACCGGCATACGTTGTCTCGTGGATAAAGGACAATAGTAGAAAAAGACCAAGTTATTATTTATGACAGATGTTCAGTGTTTCACACAGTTACCACTTTGAACACAAAAACAAACCGATAAATGTATCGCAAAGTGTGTATCGAAACTTAATATAATTAGCCAAATCCAAAAAAAGAGAAATAATGTCATTTCCAAATCGTGAAACCTTTCCACGTGCTTCCTGTAAATATGGGACTCAAAGCGTCTCTTTAAATAATTCAAAAAGCGAGTTATTAGTGTTGAGTAGCCACGGTGCGTGGCGGTCACACGGATCCTCCGCTGGTGGAGTTTGAGAAGGTCTTGGGTTGACTTGAGTGATTGATCAGTCCCTCTCCTCACCGGATAGAAGGAGGGACACAGGGGAGGGAGACAAGATTCCAGTGTTGGCTCTCGTCAATAAAGAAGCACACAGGATCAGCCCAGCTTCTGCCACCTTATTTCCCCGCTCCAAAACTTTCAAAGCAGGAAAACTGGTGCTCAGGCGGCGTCACGGGATTCGTGGACTGATGTGAAGGAAATCAATATCCAAAGCTTCAGATTTACACATTTTTTCTCTGTTCGTTTTTGGTTTGTGTTTGGGTACATCATGAAATATTTTGACATTTTGGTTTGGTTTTTATTATCTTTCAACGCAACACAAATAACACATTCTGCGGAACTTCAACCTGACATGTAAGTAAATTCGCATGCATGTTTTTTTTTTCTATTTAACGTCTAACACATTTTTATAAAACAATGTTTATGACAGACCTGTACATTGAAAACGGACACACTCACAAAAAGAAGATGCGTTGTGAAGCATTTTTGCCGGCATTTTATTTGATCAGTCACAATGATTAAAATCGGACAGACAAAACTTCCCTGAGTATAACAGAGTAGTTAACTGTGCATTGCTGTTGTATTAAATTGTTTGGTAAGGTCAGTCCAATTCTTGTATTCTTTGTTTTAATTTTGTTGGCGCATCTCCGTAAACAATCACAATATATTCGCGCATTGAAGAGCATGCGTTTCTCAGTCCGATATAGTTTCCTTTTTAAATTAAATTAGAAACGATGCAAATACGCAATCCCCATTTTTTTTATTTTTCAAAGAAAAAGCTTACAGGAAAGACCAGTTTCACACAAATACTTAAAGCTCTTTACATTTAAAAAATATACAGAATTCATACTTTTGAAAGCGTGTTCTATTCTGAACCTGTTATTATTTTATATATTATTACTATGATTTAGACATTGAAAATTAATCTAAATTTTCAAGTGTGACTAGGTGGGTTAACTGTCAGTTTATGACATGTTTTGTCAACCTCAACAAATCCTCTTGGTTTCCTCTTAACTACTTATATGAATGAAGATTCAGCTCAAGCTGTTGCATCGCTAGATGTCGCTGTCTGTGTTTCATCATTTCTCGTATCTGTGAAGAATGAATATCGTTGAAGATGTTGTATGAACTCTGGCAGACCACTGCGTTGTTGAAAGAAAAAGTTAGAAAGCTTTTTCTCTTCTTACAAAATTAAGTCACTTTACTCATATAATTATTTATTGGCTCAATTCGTTTAATGTTTAAGATCGGAAAAAGTTTATATTTGTGAATAGTAATACATCTCTTACAAAAAGTTATCTAGAAATTAAACTGCCAGAATTTTACTGCAAGTTCAACGAAACATTTAATTTGTACCCAGACAAGTCCGCATGATTAAGCCTGGATCTTAGCGTTTGGTAATGGAATTTTAATCGTTTTTCTTACAGTAAAAAACAGTTGCATATTTTGTAATAGTAAATAATATTGTTGTTGTTTTTAAATGACACATCGTAAAGAGAATAAGCTTGGAAAGTCCTTTATTTTCAAACATGTATGCTAACCCTAAGAAACAGTGTATTAAAACAATGTATTACTGCAGTACTGTATTAATTAATGATAGTTGACTGATATAATAATGTTATACATCTAGCATTAACAAGAGAAGATTATTAGGATTTTCCAAGAATTCCTGACGAGGTCCCAATGTAGTGGTTTACACATAGGAAAATCAGCACTGATCAGTAAGAGGGAGTTACTTGAACACAATAATGATTGTAACAGCATCAGTGAAATCCAGGTTGACCAGATGTGGCTAGTAAATATCATCATGGAACAAGAAAGATGAAACCTGGAGAATCTTACCTCTGGTGTTTTAGAAGATGTCTCTAACAGTGCACATTTCACTTGTGCTGAATTTCCCCTAGGACTCCCTCTTAATTTTAATCATTTCTGCCTAATCATTGTCTGGGACACTTATTAGGGAAAGAGGATATTGTCATTTAACCTTTGGCCTTTCGTTCAGACTAAGGGATTAATGGAAAATCCGATTTTTAAAATGTTTTAGTGGTGCGTGGCTCCAGGTGGGATGTTATTTGCCATGGTCCTCAGTGCATTTTTTTCTTTCCTTAAGAGAGAATGGGATAAGGAAAGCCTTTCTTTGACTGGCTATTATAAAGATAAACTTCGCTTCATATGAAATAATTGTACATTCTGCCACATAATGGAATCCAAGCCACTATGAGCACTTACATCAGCATCTATTTGCTTCATTCTAAGGGCCTGAAGTATACTTAATAATGGACTATTCTTTAATGATTGAAGAATGCTGCCCATTCATCAGAGCCTTCAGCCAACCAGTTGTCATTGTTTTGTTCAGCTGCTGTATATCTGATGCAGCAAAATTAATGAACATTGATTCCTCAGTTGGTATAATTCATCTTTAGTGTTCAGAACCTTTCTCAGAAGGCTTCTGTGATCTTCAGCGTTCACCAAATTGGCAAAAGCTGGAAAGATTGAGCAATATTAATGTTAAACCAGGTTCTAGCTGGACGTAACAGCTAGGCTGAACTTGGTAAGATTATACAGATGTTTTATTATGTTCTGTCATTTCCTTTGGTCAACAGGATGTTTTCAGTGGCAATGGTTAATTTATATTTCATGGTTTTTTGTTAGGTGCATCTCAACCCCTCTAAAAGCTGTATTCATTTAATATTTTATTTAATAGTATGTGGGGTTGAGGGCTGTTGAGAGCACATGAATTTTTGTTTCCCAGTTCAGAGAGTTTTTGTCTGGCTTGACCTGTAGTAAAACGGTGGACAAAAAGAGCAAAAGTGCCTTTTAATTCTTTAGCCGAACAAAGAGCTGTTTTCCATGAGTCTGCCTTCAGGGACAGTACAAAACTTGTGTTATTAAATCAAGAAGCCATTCTGATAATAATACAACAGGACTGGCTTACCAGAGTGTAATGTGGGAAAGCAATTTAAGCCATAAATGAAGACAAACCGTGGGAGGTCTGGAAACAGCAGGTGGTGGGAGTGAGGCTATTTCTGTCTGCATGTTTGTGGTACCAGTCCTCTCTGCACTGGGATGTTATTGTTGTTAAT
Organism: Lepisosteus platostomus; assembly: GCF_059453375.1. NCBI lineage: Eukaryota > Metazoa > Chordata > Actinopteri > Semionotiformes > Lepisosteidae > Lepisosteus > Lepisosteus platostomus. The sequence goes on from NC_142612.1 coordinate 59,909,398, forward strand.
TCCTATGGATTTAGCATCAACTGAGTAACTAGTCATACTGTATTTTAACTGGGAAAATACATATTTCTTGGAAAGTCTTAATTCCACTTGGAACTAAGTAGGTGTAGAGAAGGCATGGCAGGGAATCCTTCAAGAAATAACTGGGTGAAAATCTTGAATCAGTGAAGTTCTAGATACAACACTAGCTGATTGGGCAAAATGTTTTTTTTTCTAGTTCAACTGATCCAGTGGATCGTAATAAAAAGATTTTATAGCAATAAAAACATTTCTAAACAATTTAAGAGTAAATCCTTTAAACAGTCACTTGCATGACACTGCAACCAGATATTTAATTGAAAGTCCCGGGATTTTGAGGTGTCATAGGTTCCTAGCTTGCGTGTCCTCACAATGGGGTCACATGGCTTACCCAGCCCCCTGACAAGACCTGTGCTTTGTCTCGAGCTCTTGCTTTCAGCACCTGTCATGCATTAGACATCTGGGTACTATATGATTAATTCCAGGGTCAGAAATCGGACTCTTTTTCTCCCATATTTCACCTTGCCTGGAGCGCAGCTTACCTCCTGGAACTTAGATTAGTGTACTAGCACACTTTCCATTCCCTGTCACCTGCGTGCCCTTTTTGTTAATGCTCAGCAGACGTTTCGGATTGCTGCTAAATGCATTTTGCCTGAGTCCTGTTCCGCATTGCATGGATCTTCTCTTAGCTCAGTGAAGTCTGCACAGCCTCTGTGCTGTGCCTGACTGTATCAGTGCTAGATCCTTTTGCGAGATGGGCCGTATCCTTTCATTTGTAAGCCTTCTTACAGTATCTCTACCTGGAAGCCAGAGTGGTTTGCATGTTAGGCATGGAGGAGAACACCCCTTCACAGACAAAAGATAACAGTCTTAGGAGCAATAACCCTTCCTTTCTTTTTTTCTTTCCTGATAATGGAATAATAATTGAGCTGTTGCCTCAGTAGTTCCTTCAGATGTCCTGTTCCAAAATGTCTGCCAAATATTTTTTTTTACAGCAAATCAGTTAGTCACTTTAGATCAACTCTACAACTGTGCTCCTCTTTAATGCTTGTTTTCAAAAGGTCCAGCTGGCACATATGAAAGGTTTCAGTGTGATCCTCTCTCAGACTGTGGTCAGTCGCAGCAGATGAAATGGTGTCCCATGTTGTTCCAGGCCCAATGTGTGCGCCGAGCAGGAAATGGCCCTGGTGGGCCACCGGCAGCCCTGTGTCCAGGCCTTCACTCGGATGGTGAAAATGTGGAAGCAGGGCTGTACTGGACACAGGTGGTGTATGGGATACGAACGAAGGTAAATTGAATTTATGCTACTTCAGGTATGGAAACAAATTGTAGATGTGAATACATTTTAAGATTAGTATGGGGTATCTTAAGTTGATAAAACTGTTGTTGTTAGTTACTTATGCTGGTAATTCATTTAAATATCATAGACATAGTTTTTGTGTAAAATGTTTGTCAAGGAAAAGTAGTAGTATTAATAATTACTTACACTTATATAGCGCTTTTCTGGACACTCCACTCAAAGCGCTTTACAGGTAATGGGGACTCCCCTCCACCACCACCAATGAGCAGCATCCACCTGGATGATGCAACGGCAGCCATAGTGTGCCAGAACACTCACCACACATCAGCTATAAGTGGGGAGGAGAGCAGAGTAATGTAGGGGGATTATTAGGAGGCCACGATTGGTAAGGGCACCGGGGTTACACCTCTACTCTTTTCGAGAAGTGCCCTGGGATTTTTAATGACCACAGAGAGTTAGGACCTCGGTTTTACGTCTCATCCGAGGGACGGCACCTGTTTACAGTACAGTGTCCCTGTCACTATACTGGGGCATTAGGACCCACATGGACCTCAGGGTGAGCGCCCCCTGCTGGCCCCACTAACACCTCTTCCAGCAGCAACCTTAGTTTTTCCCAGGAGGTCTCCCATCCAGGTACTGACCAGGCTCACACCTGCTTAGCTTAGCTTAGCTTAGCTTCAGTGGGTTGCCAGTTGTGAGTCGCAGTGTGATGTGGCTGCTGGCTGATTGGGGAAGCTATATGATTAAAACCCCGAGCATATCCATTTTCCCATGTAGGTTGTGTCTGATTTTTGGAGGGAACTTGAAGCAGTAAGTGTGATATGATACGATGTGATTGTACGTGTTCATGGGCTGTATCTGCAGGACTGGATATTACACGGCGTACAGACAGGTTTACAGCATGGACATCCACACGGTGTACAAGTGCTGCCCAGGATGGATGCAGAAGAATGATGAAGAGGGCTGTTTGCACCGTGAGTATAGTATGATACTGCAAAGTTTACCTTTTGAGGGGGGGAAAAAGAATATAAAAAGAAAATAGAATCGCTTGTAGGATTTTAAAAATAGCAGCAAGCTTTAATCCACTGCAGCCGATAAAGCTGTGGCTTGTCTTGGGTTTACCCCTGTGTGTTTTTCTCCCATCTCTACTCCACATTCAAGGCAATTGGACCAGACTTTTGTTTCTTCCAGTCTACAAACATCAGCACACTTAGCAATCCATCCATCTTCTAACTACTTTATCCAATTCAGGGTCGCAGGAGAGCCTGAGCCTATCCTGGCAAGCAACAAGCTCAAGGCAGGATACACCTTGGACAGGACGTCAGTCCACGGCAGGACACACAGGGATACACACACACTTAAAAGCAATTTTACCAGGTGCCAATTAAACTAGAAATATGTTTTTGGACTGTGGGAGGAAACTGGAGTATCCGGAGGAAACCTATGTAGACATGGCGAGAGTGAGCAAACTCCACACAGATAGCACCCCAAGAATTGAACCTAGGGCCTCAGCATTCTGGGAAAATTGGCCCTGGTGTGAGTGTGTCTGTGTGTGTGCCCTGCGACAGACTGGTACTTTGTCAAGGGCGTACCCTGCCTTGTGCCCGTTGCTTGCCAGGACAGGTTCCAGCTTCTCCCCGACTCTGAAATAGATGGACAAATTCCCCAGGTTCTGAAACTGTCACAGCCCATCCTGTCTTTCCTGCAGGATCGCCTCTAACTGAGGTTGTGACAAGGATCCTGGCATCTGGGGTTGCACTGGCAGTAAATAGGATTAAAATGTGGGGAGGTTCACCAGGTTAGGTGGTGGAAGTCTTATTTCTTGCCTCTCAAACCAACCACAGGGACTCACCTGCCCCTGAGAGAGTCTATTCAGTATACTAAGGGGTTCCAAATGGCGTGGCTGGTGAGGGAAGTGACATATCCAATTGCCGAAGCAGAAATGAATGAAAAGCAGCCGGACATCAAGAGACATGAGACTCGGTCTGCTGGTGCACCAGCCAATGCAGTGGACTCCTGTGTCTGTCTCTACAGCGGTGTGCACTGCAGGCAGCTGTTTCAATGGAGGGAGGTGTGCAGAGGGTGGATCCCAGGTCTGCAGGTGTCCAAAGGGATTCCAGGGATCCCGCTGCCAGTATGGTGAGTAAGCCAGCTGTTGCCCACAACATGCATGCCTCAAAATCCATCTTTCCATGTGGGCTCGCCAACCTTTTTCCCAACCCCCTTTTTAGCACATCACCAGTTTTCCCTCTTGAGTAGTTCCCTCCTTCCTCAGCTCAGATGCTAGTTTCAGTCCAGGACCGGTAGAATTGTGGCTGTTCTGCTGTGTATAAAACGAAAGGGAGTGCCCCTCAAACCACAATGCTTTGAACTTTCTTTATTATTACATGCAAGCAGATTCACCAAATGTGTGTTTAATGGCAAGGATCACAAGTGCCAGGTGTGGCAGATAAATCGCTTTGGAAAAAAAATCATAGTGAACATTTTCATTAACACATCCAAGAAAATTGTCCTAAACCTCAATATATTTAAGCCTATTATTTGATTGTTTTTTAAAAAAGGAACAGTTAACTTGCAGCCAGGTTGTCTGTGAATTCAGAGAGCCTCTGGACATGCCACACCTTCAGTGATGAATGTGTTTAAACGAGGGGCTTAACAGAGAGTAGGAAATGTTTTTTTTTTTTAAAGAGTTTGCCCCAGAGGTTTAGTTGGCGTTTTCTTTGGCTTTCTGTTGCAAGCTAGGGTATTTAGCATTGTGCATATATGCATAAGTCAAATTTGATTAATACTGTGCTCACTATATGCTAGTTTAAAAACAAATACACCTCTCAGATCTTTTTTCAGATTCACAAATTTTGTGTTTTAAATTCCAGTACCAGACAGTTTTATCAGAAAGATAAAATGTGCAGTGTATAGTTCAGTAACTGAGTAGATAACTTGCTCCAGATATGATTTATAAGGTCTACAGTCCTATTTGCTCAATATCTTATAGACTCCTGTGTGTGCATAAGACCCAAGAAAAGTCCTTAGCACATATACTGGATCTTGTATGATGTCAATAGAAAACATGACTGACCCAGCAAAGAAGGCACATGCAAATAAAAATGAACAGTATTTGAGAGTTTGATCTCAGAACATTATAAAGGAAGCAGCTAATGAGAAACTGAGAATTCAAACTGGCTAATTTAACAACTTTTGCCTCTCACTCCACAGGCATTTCCCCAGGAAAACCATATTTGATTTTTGTCTCATTGGCACTGTCTGTAAAATTTAGGCATTTGTTTGTTCTTTGTTGGGTTTTTTTCCATAGTCGGCTCGAAATTTTCATAGAACGGCTGAAAGCAAAACAATGAGAAAAGGCTATCAGAGCTACCGCTTTGTGAAAGAAAACTTATTGATGGAAAACAAAAAAAGTCCCTCTCATGTAACATCCCAGTGCAGAGTTTGTTTTGGGCCGCTAATTGAAGTTGATGGTCATGTTTGATGTTTGAAGTCTTGTAGCAGCTGAGAGAGCCAGAACGCTTTTCTGCTTTTTCACAAACTCGTTTTTTTTCGACCCCCCACCACACACACACCCCAGAAGACAATCAGATTCCTAGATTGTTTTGATTCACAGAGAATAATCTTAGCTTACGGCGGTCCGCTCCTCACTTCTAGAGAAAACCTGAAATTAATTATTTTGTTTATTATGTAACTAGAGATACTGTAGCCGAGACATGAGCTCTGTCACTCCTGCACTGTCACTGTGCAGGAGGCATCAGATAAATGATGTAATTTCTCATTATTTTGTTGAGAGAATGTTTAAAAATATGCCGAACTGCTCCCGCTGAGGGCAGTCAGGGAACACAGGAAGAGCAGCCTTTACAAAAGCCCCGTGCCGTTTTTTTTCTGCTGGCTTGCACTGAAAAAGGTGACTGAAGATTCAAGCAGCAGGAAACTTGCATCTATTTTAACGTTGAAGCTGAGTTCCAGGCTACTCTTTGCAGTTTCCATTCAAAGTTGTTTTTCTTTCTGTCTCTTTTACTTTGCAACACAAATATATCGTCTCTGTTTCTTCAGTCAGCAGAATGAGTGAGATTCCCTTAGATCCCCTTAAATTTAGTGTGCACATTGTGCTCCTGGAGTCTACGCTATTCATTCTATGCTTTTAACTTTATATCATGCTGTTTGTCTTTTTATTGCTGCCCTGTATTAATGGGGAGGATGAAAATGCTGTGTCTACAGAAACACCTAAGGGCTTCTCTTCTGTGGCTGTTAACAAAACCAGGAACCAGAGACTGAAGGGTGCAGCATTCTTGCTTTCTTTTCTTGTCACTGCAGGCAGGGGAGAGCACTTGTTTTTTCAAACCAGCTCCAGCACTTTTCATCCTTGTACTCCTGTTCATTTCTGCCAAGCTCTGTGTTGTTGGACATCACCCAAAGTTACAGTAATTCACCTTTATTTTCTGTGTTATTTTGTGAACAACACACATCCCCTACGAACAGCAGAATTGACTGACAGCAGAACCAAAGACTCCAGATACAGTACATCAAATAGCCTCTTGAAATTTACAGTTTGTTAACATTCCTTCTTCTGAGTCTGTTTGCTGACTTCATGCCCTGGGTGTAATTTCTGAAGCTATCAATCTAATGCTCTTCTGAGTTTGGTATGAGGCTCTTAGAGGAGACCGTAAGGCTTAAAATATGTGTATCTTCAGTCAGTTAAAAGCGCAGAAAAGCTGCCCTTTCAGTGGACAACTTTTTAATCTATTTTCCTGGCTGTGCCTCTTACACTAGTGCCCCTTAAGTTCGTCTGCTGAATAGCTTAGAGTTTGATCAAAGGCCTGAAGGATTTACCATAAGAAAGGGAGCCATATTCAGAGGCATAAATGCCTTTTCACTGAAACAGAAACTAAGAGTTTAATTCATTTTCTCCCGAATGTGTGATTAGGGAACTCTTCCCAAGTGAAAGATGCTGATGTTCTTCATCAAGTCGCGCATTGTACAAACTTCCAGTTGGAGGTGATTTTAATACTTTTGTGATCCCAACCTTCCTTTGAATGAAAAGAGTAGCATACAAAATGAGGGCAGAAAGATCTGCTCATATGCACATAAGGGAGTGAGATGTAGACTAGCCACTTTAATAGCAGAACTCTGGAGAAGTGAAAAATGGAGGGAAATGGACTTCAGGCTTTCAAATGTGTTAACACATTTTGATATGCCTTTGTTTATAAAATCTCCCTTTCTGATAAAGCTCGGGATTAAAAGCTAAGAAATACGATATGCACTGTGTGCATTCTTTCCTCCCCGGACCCCACTTACACAATTTCAATATGGACTCTGTGCGTTATCTAAGACTGAAGCTCTTACCACCTAAGGTATAAGGGGGCATAAAGGGCTATTAGTCTGAATTGCGGGGCTGGAAAACAATTCAGCTGCGTTCTCTCTGGATTTCTCACGCTGCTGCTTGCTACAGTTCTCACAAGCGACAGCTCAGCTTCTTGTTTGTGCAGAGATGCGGGCGCCGCACACAGCTGCTTGTAATTACTTGTTTAAAAAAGCAGCAATCTCCAGCCGTCATTAGGGGACGTCAGCATGCCGGTGCCTCCGAAGGCTTTGATACGGGACACTGATGGGAGCCTGGCCGTTCACTGTGTTCTTTGGGAACGGGGTTGCATTCCGCAAGGGAAACGATTAAAATGTTTCTCAAATGTCACGGTTCTTATATGAGTTTGCTTTCCAAACAAGGTTTCCAGCTCAAGTACATAAGAGCATAAGAGAGGTTAAAAAGCAGAGGAGGCCTTTTGGCCCATTTAGTTAATTTGGTTACTAGGAGGTCACTGATCTGAGGATCTCATCCAACTGGTTCTTGAAAGAAGCCAGGGACTTTGCCAGGGGCAGGGGCTTTGACAGTATTGATGGTCAGCTTGTTCCAGACTCCCACAACCCTACAGTATGTGGAAATAATGCCTCCTGTTCTCAGTTTTAATTGCACGTCCCTGATTCCCCTTGTGTCAGTTGGGTTGAGTTTGTTTGTACCTTTGAAGATTTAGTCCTTTGACCTTCCAAACTAAATAGGTTCAGTTCTTCCAGCCTGTCACAATTAGACATTCCTTGAAGCCCTAAAAGATGTCTATCTGATTGCTTTTCTCTGGACTGATTCCACAGCAGCAATAATATGTTTTTCTTAATGTGGTGATCAAAATCATGTACAAGTTCCCAAATGAGGTCTAAGTAGTACATTTAGTATTCACATAATATTCCTGGATTTACGTTCTGTGATTTTAACTTTATAACTTTTGTTATAAATCTTGAATATGTTTTTTTTTTTATTTCTTTTGCTCCTTGTACAGTGTTTGCTGATTTTCCCATGTTATTATCTTCTGAATTCTTGACTAACTTGCTCCAATACCGGAATCCAGATCTTTGATATAAATCAGGAAGAACAGTGGCCCAAATACATATCGTTGCAGTACTCCACCAATTACATCAGCCCAATTTGAGCATTACCTCCTTAAATGTAAGTTTTTAACTGAGGTTTGGGAGGGATAACAATGACAAGTTAATCACACCCAGCTGTCCCTAATTACCATCATTACAGACATTTGCTATATACTGTATATCGAGCACAAACACCCCTCTTCACTCTCGGCTCAAGCATCCCTCCTCCACCCCCACTCCAGCTTGCAGCTCCCTCTTGGTTCACTCCTTCTGAATGGGGTTCAAGCCTCCTCATCCCGTGGCAGGGAGGCTGCCCATTAATCAAGCAGGTTAAGCTTAGATAGCATAGATCAGTTGTGTGAAGATTAGTATTCTTCCAGTGCCATTCTGTTACCTCTAAGTTTTGTTTGATCCCTTCAAAATCAGCTTTCCTGAAATGATGTATTTATTTTTGGAAACATGTAAGGTTTCATTGCATCAAAGCATGTCATATTGCATTCACAGCTCAATAATGACATCTCTATTTTAGTGGTTTGAAAACTAGACTAATACAAAGGTATTCCTACTTAAAGGCTCTCTGAGAGACTGAGAAATGAAACAGCCATAAGCCAAGTGTGGGCAACTGCTGGCATTCCTATTGATTTTTTCCTCCCAGTCTGTGTGAAGAAAGTTGACATCTTCAATTAAAATCAGTTCTTCTTTTTTTTCCTGAATGCTCATTTTTCAAGTGCTATACCTCCCCCTGCTCCTATCTATCTGGTCTCTGTGGAACTCTACTATGTGCCTGCTGTGGTATATTCTGTATTCCACTTACATAATTCCCTGCTAATCAAGTACAGTAGTTGCATTGCAGTATATTCCTAATTGTCTTAGTATGTAGGTATAAGCACTTATTTAGTTGGTGCTTTGATGTTTTGCTTTTCCTTCGAGTTCTCCCTTTCACTTTACCCTATGTTTATCATCTTTGCAGAAATTCTTTGGATTTATTCATCTATGGTTGTAGTTTCCATGCTTAGAAACTTCTCTGTGCCAAGACATCTGGTCCCCCCTCATTTACTCACAACCCATCACATGTGTAAAGATGTTGGTTAAGTGAAGTTTAGATAACATGAAGTGCCCTTCAGATTTATTCATTACCCTGATGAAATTGGGCCAAAAACACCACCACCTCTGACAGCTGCAAACTCTGCTTCACTAAGAAGACAGGATTTTCTGCCATAGGTGCTGTCTTAGGAGTAACGTCACGTCTGTTACCAGGCTCAGTGCAACTGAATCCTGTTACACACAAAGCAAAGTCATATTTGTCATAAATGAAGTCCAGGAAACACAAAGCTCACATTTATTCACACACTTGTACTTAGTATTTTGTAAATCCTCTCCTGGAAGGGACTACATTGACCAAACACTTCCTTTACTTCTGGCACTTCTAAGGGAGGTGTTTTATCCATTCCTCCTGGCATAAGTTAGGTTCTAGGTCCTTCAGGGTTTTTGGTAAACTGCCATCCTGAGTTAAGTATCTGAATGTCAGTCTGCATATAGCTCTGGGTCAATGTCATGCTGGAGTGTCAGTTTTCACTCAAGCTTGAGCTTCTTAGCAGAAGGATCCAGGTGTCTAGCCAAAAGGTCCTGGTTTATGTTGGAATTCATGATTTTAATAAGGTTTCCAGGACTCCTCTATTTTACATATTTTCTCGAGTTGCCTCTGTTTGTGTTCCACCCTCTAAAAGGGCTCCTTCTTTGCAACTTGTCCCCCAACCTGTGAAGGTCAATGACTATTTGCCTGCAGTCTTTGGAGAGACCATTGACCTTAATTATGAAGATGCATGATTGAACGCTTTCAATGTGTTATTCACTTTTATGTCCCAGGGAAATTCATTGGAGATCTTTATGTAGCTCTGGAAGATTCTGGAGCACTTCCAAAGTGCAGATTATTTTGGTTGTTTTTATAGAGTTAGTTACTTAAATACTTAGGTGTGAATAAACATGACCCCTTTGTTCAACCCTTTTCTGGAATTCAGTGAATTGATTATGACAAATATGCCTTTGCTCTGTTCAATGCTGTGGCAAATACAATATTATATACTGTATTTAGAATTTTACGCAAGGCACATACAGTAATCCAATCCAGAATTAATTCTGTTATATTCTGTTTTACATAGTTGTTTCATTGGGGTTTTGAGTAAATCAGAGTATATCTTAGAGGTGAAAATCAGTTTATCAGATTTCTTGTCTACAAATGGCACCTCATAAAATCTGCCTATGACATTTTAGCCTGTAGACTCATCACTAATGGTCACATTTCCTACAACCATAAACTATTAATATGCATGTATAGTTAAGTGTTGTTTGAAAAAAATATTATATTTCTTTATATTATATTTCTAAGTATAATTGGATCATGAAACTTATAGTAATAATGAAAATCAGAGTAATACCAAAAAATATTAGGAAGTCATGTAATCTTCATGGTCTTCTTTTTGTAAATGAATCAAGATAATGTTTACAATAATTGACTTAAATTAACTTTAAAAATACAAAGCATATTATAATATGAAACAAGGGCACTTTTGAATCTCACTGTAATTTTTTATATTAATCTCACAAATATTTTTTCCTAGACCATTTATCTATTGCCATAATATTTACAAGTGCATTGTAGAAACATCTTCTTTTAAAATTCTGTATTCTTGCCATTTCTTAGCAGACATTCCAGGTGAAAATACTTGTATCAATTTTAACGATGACATAGTCAATTGGCATTGTTTTGCTGTACATAGACAAGGACAGGATAAGGCCCTGTAAGACAATCATTGGTTCTCTGAGAGAATTATCTCTCAAAGAAGTAAAAAGTAATTTACTAACTTTTTTCCAGAGTCATTTTTTTGTTTGCTATTAAGAATTACATGAATAGCACCGAGTAGTGATCTGGTCTCATACCTAGAAGGTTGTGGGTTTGAGTCCTCAAAGCACACACTTTGTGGGGAAAAAGAGGTAGTAATGCACTCTCACCGTGCTTAACGAAATTGAAGCCAAGATAAACTCTGCCCTTATAAGCCCCTAGGTCCAAGTATGGATGACCTACTAATTAGAGTTTAGCTGTAATTAAGGCAATTAGTGACTTAAGGGGTCTGACCTTTTGTAAAAGGTCCAACCTGATTTCCACATTTCATGAAGCAAAAAATACTGATTTTAATCAATGAAATTGTTAGAGAAATCTACACGTGACTTGTACTGTATGCAGTGTGTTAACCACAGTGGTGTGCTGGCAGTACCTAGCTCATGTCTGTGTCCCACTTTGTAAAGGGCATTTAGCAAATGTGATGGCTTGTTGTTTATTCCATGCAATTCTGTTTCATTCTGTTTCTGCTTTCTAGTGTGTGTAACAACATGTTGATGACCTAAAAGGCTAAAGACTGTGTTGGCTGTTTTCATAATCTTACCAACAGACAAGCTGTGATTAGATCACTTTGTGAAAAAAAAAACAGTAGAAGAAAACCTGTCACTTTTAGTAGTGTTTTGCTTCCATAAATAAGGGCTACAAAGTTAAGGAATAAAGTGTCAAGTTTTCAAAATATAAGGTTTGGAGAACACATATGCCAGGAAAATGTTTGGAATCACCCCAGTTTTTGGAATGAAAGCAAGGCCAGGATATATTTACATCTGTAAAGGCAATAAAGGGACCAGATCTGATGACCGTTGAGGTCTTCCGGAAAGGAATGTTGTGGAACATCAAAATTAATCAAGTGGGGGACAGGAACATATGTATTCCTGCAATTCAGCTTTCTGTTGCTTGACTAAGCAGAGGTGAACTCTGACATAGAGAGGGACTTCTAATTGTGGTATCTGTAGGTGATGACAAGGCCTGGAGAATTTCTATGCAGCGAAAAAAAACCCTTTATGTATTACCTTCCTATTTTATATTAAAGCCAGTGCATTCATATACGCAAAAGAAGTATATTTAATTACATTTATTTTTGAAGTTCTGAGTATCACCACTGTGAAAGAGGCTGTAATCCTGAAAGTGTAATCTATTCTTTCTTAGAGCTGTGCAATGCAGTTTTTTTTTGTAAATTTTGGGCAACAGTGCCAATTTCCTACCTAACGATTGCATTGCAATATTCCCATAATTTTATATTGCAACTGTGTTCTTACAGTAGGTTCTTTATAAGGGACCTTTAATTAAGACAAAGTACCTTAAAGACATATAGTCCTTCTGTGTTGCATTTATTGAAATGGATACAAGGGGGCATCCATTTAAAATAATTATTGTCTCAATTATTCTTGCAGAAATCATAAGGTTACAAATGAGAGGGGTACAGTACATTCAGTGACCTGCAGTTTCAGTTTGCACATGCGTTCTTGGATTCATGCGTCATTGTTTGCGACTTGATTAGTTCTAAGTGCCTTTGACATTTCTGATTATGTGATTCAGATCCCCTTATAGTCTTCTCTGAATTATACATTGATCTGCATGTGTGAATTTTGTATGTACCAGGAATATAGGAGTTGAAATCTCATGGAGTGTGAAGAAATGACATGAAAAATGTTTCATTTTGAGAGCCTTGTGGACAGCCAGCTTTGATTCACTTTCGGGATTCGACAGGACAGGATTTCATTAGCAATCCAGGAGATTTAAGGATTAATTGCAGTGCAAGGGCTAAGAGAAAACAAGGGAAACATTAATCTTAGGCGCATCTGGGACAGAAAGCACAAGACACAGAGCCTTCACACAGAGTCACAAGAAACAAGCACAACCATGTGTAATGATGATTCTTGGACCATTATGCTAGTAGCAATCAAGTGAGCTAGACAGGTTTTTAGGTCTCCTCTCAGTTTGACCTTTCTCTTGTTTTAGGGTTTAAAGTTTTATCAAAAAGACGTGTGCCTTTAGCAGTCAATATTGTTCTACGTTCAGTAAAAGAACTGAAAATCATTACTGGAACCAAGAGAATTTTTTTGCTCTTTCAGTGCTTTTGAGTATTTCACGGGAAATTCAATGTACAGTAGATGTATAAAGATCTGGTAGCTAGACGTCACAGGAATGTGCTTCAGGATTTTTGCTACTACAATACTTTTTGTTTTAAATCCAGCTCAATAAAATTGCAATGGCACAAGGGCAAAACCCACACAAAGGCCTTTCCTCGGTTTTCAACAGTTCTAACCACAGGGTTAGTTTCTTTCCCATCTACACACCCATTTTCTAACCACTTCATTCGAAACAGGGTTGCAGGCAGGAGCCGGAGCTTATCCCAGCAAGCAAAGAGCACAAGGCAGGGCACACACAAAACACAAACACACTCCCATCAGGGCCAGACGCTTATTGACCTACCAGCATGTTTTTGGATTGGGGGAGGAAACCGGAGCACCCAGAGGAAAGCCACATAACCATAGGGAGAACATACAAACTCCACACAGATAGCACTCCAATCTGGAATTGAACCCAGAGCCCCAACAGTGGGAGGCAGTAATTGCTTACCACCGTGACACCTTCTTTCCTATAAATCACTATTTAAAATTAAATTGCTTTTCTTTTACTGTTTTAACCTTACTAATGTTTCCCTCTGAATTCCAAGAGCTTCTGTCCTCACTACCCTGCTTTACGCACTTTAAATGTTGCATCACCTTGCACTGAAGTACTTGAACTAGGTAGATACAAGTGGGAGGGGAGAAAAGGAAACAACTGTTACTTCATCCGATACAATTCACTAATCATTGAATTATCACCTTTTTGATTCAAAGCACTTGTGATGAGCTAAGCAAAGGTTTTCAGAAAGGACCTGTTTGAGTTGAAGCTAAAAAGGAGGCTTGACTTCTAATTTAAATAATTAATCAATTTAGTTAAATGTTATGAAATCTAACAGATCTGCAGGTGTTGGGAGCTGGAGCCCAACTCTGTCCTCAAAATATGTACTGTACATGTATTTAGAATATACTGTACATTCACATGCCCACAACACCACCATTGTTGAGCAGTTGTGCTACAGTTTACAGCTGAAATGACAGCACTTATACGTAAGATAAAAAATGACAAGGAGGACAATAAGTGTCTTTTAATAAACCAAAAGTTAAATATAGTGAATTAATCAGTGCATAGCTGGAAGGAGATTAGAATAAGTTTTATTTTTTACAGTCTGTCAAACAGCAATGAAACTCCTTAGCAGTGTGCAACATCTTAGAACTTAATTAACATTCTTCTTACTGTTTTTGAGGCTTTTATTCTACTGTTAAATGCTCCCTTTACATCTTCTCTGAATGCAAACCTTGGTGTATGAAGATGTTGCCAATCATTAGACTCTGATGTAAGAAACATATTGAACATATGGAAGCAACTGCTACAGTTCAGTGCGTTTTGTACCCCTAATAGCACTAAAAATTAGAATTTGTTCAATGAGATTGCCTGATTGAAGTCAGCATTCAGAACTGGCTGCTTTAACCTTATTTGGGCTTGAACAAGTGGGATTTTAGCCAAGAAATGGCAGCAATGCATGATTTCATGACTGTGATCTTGAACTTACATCAGCCCGATCCCACTGCCAAATAAAAGTAGGAACAAATGGTGCAATTTTGAATGGGCAAGTAGGACTGGGGTCAGCCACGAAAAGCTTTATTATCACAGCAAGATTCAGTTTGAATGGGGACAGCAAAGCCCTGCAGATATTTAAACTGATGCCTTAATGAAAGCACATGTTTGCTCTCAGCCTTAAGCACAGAAATCTATTTAGCAAAGAAAGATTAATAGAGTATCATCTACACTCTTAATCCTCCTTTGTATAATGCACTTGTATGAAAAATGCCTTTACCCTCAAATATATGCAAGCCATCTGAAAAGGGGTCTCATCGTAGTACTTGAGCCTTAGATTTACAACAGGGTTTTTGCTTTATTTACATTGGCCCAAGAAGTTAAACCAAACAGTCTAGGAGAAGAACCGTGAACCAGATCCTGAGATATTAAATTTGCATTACTGTTCCCATATAATGTTTAAAATATCTTTTACGTAACATGAGCTTAAGTCCTTATTGTGACATGCTTGTGTAGAACCTATTTGTTCCCTCTGCTGGACAGCAGCGGACATTAAGGTTTGTGGGAGTGTGGATCAAGCTGCCCAGCTATGTTGTTGACACCAATACCCTGGTTTCTTTCAAGAAGCAGCTGGATTAGATCTTGGGATCAATGTGGTACCAACCACCAAATGGGCCAGATGGGCCAGCTGGACTGCTCTCGTCCCCTATCTTATGTCTATGAAGTTTTGTTTATAATAAATTATACAAGTCAAAGAACTCTAGAGGACAGCTACAGGTACAGGTAGATTGTGTTGTGTCACTCTTTACATTTATGACATTATAATGCTGTAAATATTATTTTTCTGTTGATAGGGAATAAATCTGCAAGACTGAAGTATTGCACTTTCACGCCGTATAAAATCAGTCGGTCTGGACTCGCAGCTTTTTCGGATTAGATAGCCATTGTTTACAATTGTCGTGAATTGAATTTGATAAAAAGTAATGGAATTAGAAAGGACTTGGTGCTGTTAAAATACGTAGCTGACGTGATCCAGTTCATCAGCTAGGATTTAATTGAAGGAAGACCATAACACAAACTTAATTATCTATTCTGATATCCCTACTGCAATTTTGGTTTTAAATTTATATATAAATTTACCCAAACCAAAAAGTATAAGAGTAAAACAATCGAGAACATTGATCAAAGCTATTGCAAGTGAATGAGATTCAGTCATGTTTGGTTACAAATTTTGATCTGACCGACTCAGTTCTGGGATACAAATACAATGTGGTGCACCAAAGCAACAAAAAATCACTCGTCCTAAACCTGATTTGGGCCCCAAAATCCAGCGCTGAACTTAAAAATTGTCCAGGTAGTGCATGAATGTTAACCCTAACCCTAGCTGGGATGTTAAAAGAGCATTTCCGCGCTCTACTGTATATCTGAACCTCTCTGGGAATCTGATTTTGACATGCTCCCCAAACCAAAAAGTATGAGTGGGAAACAATCAAGACCATTAATCAAAGCACTTGCAAGTAAATAAGATTCAATAATGCTTGGTAACAAATTTTGATCCGACCCACTCAGTTTTGGGATACAATTACGGCGCGGTGCACCGCGGCATCCAGGACCCAGAGAGTTTCCGGAAAAAAAATTCAGTTAGGATAAAAAAATCACTTGTCCTTAACCTGACACGGGCTCCAAAATCCAGCACTTAAAAACTGTCTGAGTAATTCATGAATGTTAACCCAAACCCTAGCTGGGGTGTCAACTGAGCATTTCCACAATGGGCATCGGATTTTGACATGTATTAAGTAATATATCATGGGTAGTGCAGTGGTTACCACTGTAGCCTTGCAGTACTGGGGCACTGTGTTTAGTTCTGGACATAGGGTGGTATCTGCATTGAGTTTGTGTGTTCTCCCCAAGTTCGTGTGGGTTTCAGCCGGGTGCTGTGGTTTCCTCCCACACTCCAAAGACGTATGTACTGGTAGATTAATTGGCTTCTGGGAAAATTGGTGTGAGAGTGTACATGTTTATGTTTGTGTCTGTGTTTCTCCCATTACTTGCTGGGATAGGCTCTGGCTACTCTGCGATGCTGAATCAGTGGTTAGAAAATGGATGGATAATATATGATTATATATATTATAATATATAATCATCTGTATACCTGTATAAAAGAACAAGTAAAGCTTTATTCAATGCTGAAAAGAGAAGAAAAACACGACATTCCGGCTGTGGAGCCTTCTTCAGGTGTGCCTGAAGGTGAGTCTTCTTCAGCCGTCTCACACCCGAAGAAGGCTCCACAGGCGGATTTTTTTGTTTCTTTTCTTCTCTTTTCAGTTTGGACTGAAGCTTTACTTGTTCCTTTACAACCTATGCAGCCTACCCTGACACAGCTACCTACTTGATCTATATACTGTATAACATTATTGTATTGTTCTAATGTAATTTACTGTGCATTGATAAGATCATTTAAATACTTTTTGACCCACCTTAGTGTGAAATTCATTTATGAAGGCAAAGTAAGAACAGAGTATTAAAATGGAACTAATAGTTAATATCTGGTTCTAGTGTTTCACTTTTACCACTGTAAGCTGTTTCTAGCATGCATGTATGGTCTTCTCATATGCAGGCATTATTAGATTTGGATAACCTAATTCAATAAAGATTCCTGGCAGTAAGGGAAATAATGAAGTCCCACATATGAATTATTCTGAAACAAAATTATGCCATTTATAACTCTTCATATGGTTGAACGGAAGTATTGTAGACCTACTGAAGAAAACATCTCTCTTTGAGGTCCACTGACTAGACCCCTGTTCTTTTTAATAGTTTTATACAAGAATGTTATGTACTATAAAAATAAAATTTAAATCCTAACTACCTCTTTGATTGGATTCAAATTATGAATAAAGCTGTGTAAAAAACACTATTGGTATTATCAAATTACCAGTCAAAAGAACAATTTGTTCTTCAGAACATTTAAATATGTAGACCTTTGTAACTGGAAAATGTGTTCTGACAGTGTCAATTGCTTTACTACATGCTTTCTAGGCAAGACTGACCAGGGGAATGTTGTTCTTTTCAAATTTCCATCACTATAAAAATGACTGCTGAAGCAAATTCTCTTTATTCTCCCACTGAAGCTTAAACCCTGAATGGTACTTTGCCAGGAACAGCAGGGAACTGTTACGACACAGGCCTTTAATCCACGACTTCTGTTCCAGCCCTGGGTTTTGTCTGTTCTTTGTTAACCACAGTCACCACTGTAACTGGCTGTCTTAGTAATGGCATATGTCACATGTGTGATTGGACCCTGGATTCAAGCTGCTGTCTCAGACACACCTCTGAGCTCCCGAACCACATAACCAGACATCAAGCCTGACATCAAGAATAAGAAGGTTCCCTGACACAGGGTTTTTAAATGCTCTTGAGAAACAAATGGGAATGATATCACAGACTGACTATATATGACCCTAAGTATGTACAGTATGAGCCCTGTTAAATTAATTTCCTCAGCTTTCTTCAAATTGTTTGATGGTCTAATTTCTATTTATGCAGAATTAGGACAAGATTATGGTTCTTGTCATGTCAGCAAAACTGGTCATTTTATAGATTCATATTACTTCAAGAAAAAAGAGTCCATTGAAACTGAGTAGTTGCTCATTTCCCGGGATAATCTTTGTCCATAAAACTTATAGTGACTAGAGTGGATCCTGCAGTGTCAGTTGCAGCCAGACCTTAGTGTTCTGTCTC
This sequence comes from Lepisosteus platostomus, assembly GCF_059453375.1. Classification (NCBI taxonomy): domain Eukaryota; kingdom Metazoa; phylum Chordata; class Actinopteri; order Semionotiformes; family Lepisosteidae; genus Lepisosteus; species Lepisosteus platostomus. Next base: position 59,927,394 of record NC_142612.1, read on the forward strand.
ATCTGAAGGATGGAGCTCAGAGGTTGAGTTATATACTCAAGGTGACACATGCTGAGTCAAAGGCTCATGGGGTTTATGTACCAAGTATCTTAACTACTGGAGTACCTCTCCCTGCTGTCCCCCTCTGCTTTCCTGTACCAGTGGTTTAAGACTCTAATGAAAACCAGAAGAGTGACATTAAACCCCTGAGTACATTAAACTTCAGTACTTCTATACATTATAGACAGAAAGGCCTGTACAATAAAACTCATTAATTGTCAGTTTGGTGGTTTAAGCAAGACAGAGAGTAAACAGTCTGTTTCCTGCACAGGGAGCAGCTCAAAACGGAATCCAGAAAGAGCTGATTAAGTAATGGTTCACTTACCAAAGCCAAAGCCTGCCATGTACAAATTTAAGATTTTAAGAAACACTGCCTTGAATTTTCTTTCAATTAACGTAACACGTTAGTACTGTATAGTAATTAGACAAAGAGAATAAGTGGCTCAAAATTAAAAAAAGGTATTTTCAACATTTTTGGAGTATTTATAAATGTTTTAAGCATTCGAAATAGACTTGAAGTGAATTATGCAGCTGAAACTGTAAACGAAAGCCATTAACGTAAGATTTAGCTTCTTTTTGGCAAGAGACTTAGTTAATCTGTGCTAGATTTGTAAATGTAACAGCTAGACTGGTATCACGTCTATCTTAAGCACACACATGGGTTTTATCCAAGTCAGCCATTCGAAGTGCAGAATCTGGATTCTGTCTTGTTTATTTCAGGCTGGCTAGCCAGAAAGGCAGAGGTTATGTCTTGTGTGGCTTTTGCTTTTAATACTATTTAAGGGCAAGGGGAGTCAGCTGCTCTCAGAAAATTGCTTGAGCTCTGCTTTTTATCCCATAAAGATACAGTGGATACTGTTGAAAATGTAACTATTACTGTCATTAAAAAATCATTTCATTATTGGAATTAATGAAAATAAAAGGACAGCTCTTGATTGTATTTTGTAGTTTTTTGTACCTTCTGCATATGCTGTACACATGTAGGCATACACATACTGTATAGAGTACTTTAAGAATTTAATAGCAATAATTATGAATTATTCTTTAAATGACATAGGCAACACTGGTATTAAATTGATCATTTATGACTGAGAGTGATACACCTGAATGACTTGGATGGGTAACTAAAACACTTTATAAGTGCTGAAGTCATTTAACATGTTGGGTGTTAAAGCTATAAGAAAGCATAGATAGGAGCTGATATGCCCAGACACTTATCAAAAGCTCAACTCTTTCGTGCCAATGGCAAGTTCAGTAGTTCGGTCAAATTCTGTTTGCAATGAAACCAGACAATGATTAGAATGGGATAGCTTACATAATATTATTGCCATTAATGTGCCTAGCTGAGGAAATTACAGCACTGGCCATAAGATCAAGGCTGCCAAAACCCTCCTTGCCTGTAAGGAATGAGCGAGGGAGGCAGCTACCAGGGCGAAGGTGGGGTGGAGGGAGGGGGGCTAGAGAAGATGAAAAGCTGTACAAAGCAGGCAAGCATGCTTAAGAGAATGTAAGTGGAAGATTACTATTCGACTTCCTAAACATCTGTTTAATTGGTCCATTTGGGGCAGTACCTCAGGTAGACCTACTAGCAATGGAATCAAATCCTCTTTATTGATTTGTGTACATTAACTGGATGTTCAGCACCGGTGGTACAAACACACAGAAGGATAAGTTAATTGTTAGTGTTCTATGGACCAATTGATGGGGCAGACCACGTTTGATGTGCGCAGGCCCATTAAGTCACTTGTAACAATTGATTACTGGCTGTACTTCACTGATCAAGTCCTAAGAGGTCACTTGCTTACTTTTGATGTGGAGTCATCCTGACATGACAGCATTCCAGCAGGTTGGCTCTTGTCCTCATGCTTCTTGTGTAACTATGGCTTCAGTGAGATGGGAATGTGACAGTTATACCATTGATAGCCTACTTGCCAGTGATCCATTGATCCTTTATTAATCAGCTAGGAAACCATGTGGAATCTAGGGCTCAGAGATCGATGAACAGACATGTACTTGTCCAGGCTCTTCAAGTGGAAACAGACAGAATCGCACGACAGAATCTGCAATTTGGTTAAATGCCTGGATCGCAAATGTACAACTTGTTTTGCTTACACTGTTGGTTACACACTGGAGTTCACCTGTGACTGTCACAGTAGACCCCTGTTTACCAGTCCTGTCGATGGTAAATGTTAATCAGCATAAAGAATTTACCTGTGCATTTTCTGTTCAATAAAATCTCAGTGCACATGCTATAAAATGTAAGTTGTGCATTTGCTGCATAAGTGTTATGTTTCCTTTGGAGCTCAGAATAGTTATTTTTAGCTTTTGAACTTACAGTGATTTTTGCTCTTCCAAGACCAAACGTGTCATCCTCATTAGAAATTGGGGCTACACACAGCTGAGGTGATGGGCTGTTATAGGTGTTATGGCAAGTCAGCAAATACAGAAGTGAGATCCCAATTTCAGCCATCAGAGGGCACTAATGCCCCCTAAAGTGCCTATCAGAGGGCATTAATGTCCTCTGAATTAAAGTGCTAAAGTTTTATGTAAGAAACTCTGTTCACTCCTGCAAATGTGTGACTCTTCTGAGTTAGGTGAGACTGTAATCTGGGTAGACAAGCAGCAGCATAACTCTCGAGCAGGGCTTTTCTTCAAAAACAGATACCTGTCCTGTCTGTAATTCAGGAATTTTGGAAATAAAAACCAGGGCCTGTCGCAGTCCTAGGCGCCCCCTCAATACAAAAATCTCTGTGCCAGAATTGAGAACCACACAGTCTTTTTATTTAGGAGTCCCATGGGTTCAGAGTCTGGATAATTGTGGTAAATTTTTATTTTGTGTTGGTCCATCTTCAAGCTTGGTTACTCTGTGCTCCAGATTTTTCAGATTAGCTGTCAGTGTGTTTAATCTTCTTTTCTGCATTTTGTTTGCCTGGAACACAGTCCATCTTAGAAATGAGCTAAGAATTGAAGAATCATTGTTTTAATGGTCAGGTTCACATGATTTGAGGTATGATCCAAACGTTAGATCAAGGGCTGTAGATAAAGTGGAAGTTGCAGAGATCTGTTGCCTTTAAGTGTTAATGAAGAAAAAGAGTATATGTGCATACAGTATATATACTCCATATTCCAAATCATTGCGTAAGATGAAAATATTCCATTCATTGCATGGAACAGACAGAAGCCCTCTGCTGCGCCAGCAGTAAGGGTGAAGATAATTGCATCACTTCTTTGATCTGAAACTGAATGGTCTGACCTTTGCCTGCATGTTCCTATCATCCTGTGACACATGTACAAGTCAATGTAACTCTAGAAACAGTTGGTCCCAGGCTGACCTCCCCTTGCATGGTGCACCTGTGGCAATGAAAGAAAGAAGCAGTGCTATTCAGTTGTCTAGGGACTGCATCGCAGCTTCTGTTGGGTCCCCATTGTCTTTTAAAAATAATGCTCTTTCCCATTTACTGCACTGACTTCAAGTGCATTCCCCAGTTTCATTTTTTTGGCTTTTATTTAAGCATAACAAATGAGTTTGAATTATAATAGATAGCTATTTTTTATATAGTTTGCACTGAAACTGCTGTATCTTTAAAGGCAACGCAGTTTCTAAAGAAATAAGAGGAAACTGTTTTAAAATGAAAGTGTGTAAATGAAACTTTTTCAAGTGCTGAAGCCTTCAGACTTTAGGACAAAAGAAAAGCTTTATGTTTTTAGAAAAGGAAATGAATAAACATCCATACATCTTTAGTGCATATTGGAACAGAAAATGAATGCTTAAGAATCCAGCATTTCAATACACAGTTCACTGCAGGGTTGAGTGCTTAATTAGAAACACTTTATGAGCTTTTCAAATTCATAGTCATTTAATTTCACTGGATGAATCCAAACCTTTTGATCTTTGTTGCTTTATTTTGTGGTGTCTTTCTTGCAGTTTGGGTAATGATTTAACCCAACTGACAACCAAAGTTTGACAGAGATTAGGTATTGTCCTGAGCAGTGCAGAATATAACTTATTGAGTAGCTTGCACTCTAATAATGACTTTTTAGGCCAGATGTTTGTAGTTGCGGTATGTTTCTTAAATTAAACAAAAGTAAATTTAGCTTAAATTTAAGTGGATTTGTGATCTAATACTTGCTTTTAGCTGCAAATGGAAAAAGTTGAAAAGATCTGGTTCCTATTCTCGGGTCTTTCGTGCCAAGACGATTTCAGAGGTTTTAGAGAGCAATAGAGAGGAAATGAACTGTTGCTTTTTTGAGTCCAGGCTGGAGACATTTTTACAGTAGGTTTTTGGTTTGATTCCACATATCACTGCAAAATTTGCCAGCCTTTTGATTTACTGTGTGCAGCTGCTGCTGTGTGGAATTTCTTTAATTAAGCTTCGAAACCCAGTGAAACTGATTTATAAGAGTGATTTTGCTCAAAGCTTTTATATCACGGTCACAATCTTTTCAAAACATTAGGCTGTTTATGCTCCATAAAATCAACACTAACTATGCATAAACTAATTAAGACCATGAAAAATGATTTCTCTCAGTCAATTAAAGACTAAATCGGGTTGCAAAAAAATAGTGGAAAAGGGTTTTGCAGTTTGTGTCCATTTATATTGAAAAGACAATGCAATTTCCATGTAGTTCTTAAACTCATTTCTATCTCTCTTACCAGATTTACGTGGTAGACCCAACATATCTCAGCCTTTGTTAGTTGGCTTACCTGTTCTTATTGCTTCTGCATAGAAGTTTCCATTCAGACTGGAATCACTTAAGGATTTTGGGGCTTGTAGTTTCCAAAGCAGCCCTCATCTCTATCACTCTTATCTAAAAATTAGAGATAGATACTTTATTGATCCCATGAGGGAAATTGCAGTGCAACAGCAGCTTAGCACAGTCAACACAGCACAGTGTAACGAAATAATACAAATATACAATACCGTCAGTACAGTCAGTAGGAAGTGCACTAAAAAAGGTTCTCACAGTACAGAATATACAAAAAACAGAATAGTACACAAAAAGTTGTATTTCACATTATAAATATAAAAATATATGGCACTAGTCCTTAGCATATTGTAACGCAACGGGGCTCAGGCGGGCGCCCTTGCCGCATCTGGTCGGCCCCATCCCGACTGGAGGCTCGAACCCGGGACTTCCGCGTCTCTCTGCAGCGACCTAGCCCCGTGAGCCAAAGAGAGATCTCTCCACAGCCCAGTAGCTGTGGTCCTGCTATCACAGGGAAGGGCGGTGACGTCACCCGCTCTGGTACGCCGGCTCTTACACAGCGCCCTGTCGGCCGTAAGCGTTACACTCTCCCCCGCTTAAATCGCCGTCCCCGGCGAAGGGCTATCCCATCCCACTTCTGACACCAATGTAACGCAACGGGGCTCAGGCGGGCGCCCTTGCCGCATCTGGTCGGCCCCATCCCGACTGGAGGCTCGAACCCGGGACTTCCGCGTCTCTCTGCAGCGACCTAGCCCCGTGAGCCAAAGAGAGATCTCTCCACAGCCCAGTAGCTGTGGTCCTGCTATCACAGGGAAGGGCGGTGACGTCACCCGCTCTGGTACGCCGGCTCTTACACAGCGCCCTGTCGGCCGTAAGCGTTACAATATATTGCACAAAAAACAGTTATAAACAGGAAAAACCAGATGTAAGCAGAGAGCTTAATGTCTTGTCCAAAAACAGGTCAATGTCAATGTTGCCCCTGCCCAGACACACAATTGATGAGTTATTAAAATTGACCTGTCTTCTGCAGTTCTTCTCCTCACTCATCCACACAATTTTGAACCCTTACAGAATTAAATGTGCTTTCCTGTGAAATACAAATGTTCAGTGAGGTACAAAGGTATATTTTTCATTGACTTTTTGTAATGAAAACATTACAAGTCAACTTCCATGAGACCCTACAGAGGTGAGATTTTAAGCTCCAGACTACTGAAATTATTTGTCTCTTTCAGCGGGTACAGTGCCATGATGTAATTTCGTCTGTTGCTGCCTTTTTCATGCCAGACACTTAATTCTGTACTCTTAGAATTCCTTGCCTGTTTGTAAAAACTGTGGTGAACAGCAACATTTTGAAGGTGGACTGATGCATCATGAAAACGCAACAGTCCAAGATTAAATGAATACTTCACTGGACACATACTGTAAGCAATGTGATTAAAATCCTAATTGAGAAGATAGGGTTATCGATTGTAGCAGATCAGTTGTTCCTAGTACAGCAATATACTGAGCTCTAGCCATGTAATTCCATATTAGAACTTGGTATTTTAGATGAGTTAAAATTGCTTAAAATTTCTTAATGTGTTGGTTAAGAAATCTGTAGAAATGAAATGCAAAAACACATCATTACAAATAAAAAGACATTAATGTACTTTGCACAAGACTGGCAAAAACTAAAATCATGCTGTCTTGAGAGAGACTACTATGCCTGATTGCTAAAGGAAAACTCTTTGTGAGAGTCAGCTGAGTAGTCCAGAAAAGCCAGGAAACTGGATCTGTGAGGGACAGGCTACATCTTCGAAGACAAAGGGTCACTGCTCTGGACCCAGGATGATCAGATTTGGGAAGAAATAAACCTCAGATCAGAGGAAGGACTGTAACTTGCTGTCTGTGTAATATCATCTGCATGTTCGGAGGACATTCAGGGATAATGTTGCCAGCTGAGAAACACAATTGCTGTCAGAGCGTATCTGCGGTGGCAACAAAAGGAGTGGTGGAGCAGTTTATTGACTGATGAATGCCAGTGGGACTGGTAGATTGCTTCAACTCCCCTAGACCACAGGCTCTGAAATAAGACAGTTTAATTAAAATGATTTCTAACATTACAGACCACTGAAAATCTTGTCAACCTAAAGGAATTTTCTTTACAAAAGAGCATTTTTGTTCTCCTGCGAAAAATAAACATCCCATTTTACAAGCTACATATGTCTCCACAGACACAGGTTTTCAACTCAAGACTGATCTGTTTCTGTCTCTAAAAAGAACCATTTTTTAAAGTTACACCTGTAATGCAGCTTTTGTATTTAGTAATGTATCTTTTGACTTCTCGTGTGTGTTTCCAATGTCAGCAATAATTGACTTTACCCTTTTAAGCATTATTGCAAATAGTAGTGCCAGGTATTTTCTAATGAAGTTGTGAGCCCTATATCTTTTTTTTATTGTAAAAGACATACCTAAAATGTGGAGACACAAAACCGAGATTGATGACTGATTAGAATTATATCTAGATATAATCTGCTGATAGAGAACAATGAGAGCATGTTTAAATATACATTTAAGTCCCAACCTGAAGATTGTTTAAATTAAAGAAAGGGATTTGGATGTCAGTATAATCATCATCATTAGCCCTGTTCTAAGTGTGGACTGCAGCATGGATGATTTATTGCCCGTTGTTAATTTCCTCAATCTGAATGTAGTGAACCTCAAATAGTTTGCAATTTGTAAAGAGATTGATATGCATTCTTGCCGCATACTGTATGTGCAGCTAATTCTATTTGCAGAAGCATTTTCATGAAAGAACAATTAAGGCTATTATGCAAAGGAGCGTGACATTTTAACTTTTTGGCTGGCTTTACAGAACACATCGGAAATGGACTTGGTACCACACGGTGGATTACTTGATTACTTAACATTAGTAATGAAATCAGATTCCACATCAGTGTATTTTGCTAGTGCTGCAAAGAGTCTACAAATGACTACTAAATGAGCCAAAGAATGTAGAAATAGGGTCAGATTTTTTTCCCTTTTTTGTAATGAATGTCTGGTTTTGTCGGTAAGAGTCTGTCTCGTTTGAATAGTGACCTTTGGGAATGACTGTCCAGTGGGTTGCTGTCAAATCCAAGTAGCTGTATTTTGAAAAAATAAATTAATAAACCTTTTACAAGGAATGCTACAGATGTTCTTGGTGGGGGGGGGGGGGATGATTGTGACATTCAGGAAGTACTTTTGTATACTAGACAAAAACCATCCATTTCCTGCCCAGATGTAACCATCAGAACCAAACAGGCTGATTTTGACTTTACAGAAACCACACACTACTGTTACTCTGTTTGAGAGGCCAGAAACAAACATTGAAATTACTGTTTTTACAAAGAAACGGTGAACTGATTTATGTGTGCTAAGAAATGTACTGTATACAGTGCATCAGTTTTAGTCATCAATCTTTTTGCTTAAGAATATAAGAAAGATTACAAACGAAAGCAGGCCATTTGGCCCATCAAGCTATCGGGCATCTAACTGTTTCGTAGTTAGTAACTAAAGTAACAGATCTGAGGGTGTCTGAGAGTATTAGCTTCAACAACATGCCTAGGCTGACTTAACACTGGTAAAACATATACAGTACAGGGACTCATTACACAGGTCAAAACATGTTTGTGAAGATCTCCATAACCTCAGACCAGGAAGGTGGTCACTGGTGAGGGAGCTCTTCGTCACAGAAGGGTATTCCCACTCTTTTCCTAATGAGGCTGTTCTTTTTGTTGGACAAAGTGTCCTTACTTTAGGGGATGATGTGGAAGAAATTCATGAAAGAATTGTGGCTGCAGTTCAGTAAAAAATTGCTACTCAAGACAAGAGGCACAGAAAATACTGCATGAAACCTTTTATTAGGGATTGTAACAGTTTGTGGAGCTCTTCCATGTCTTGTTTTCTTGGTAACAAGTACATAGTATTTCTGCATCCCAGAGGCAATCAGCTCAAATTGATGTTAAACTTCAGAATGAGGAAAGAAATGGACCTGGATATCTTCAAAGTGCCTAATAGATGAAGAGGCAACTATTCCAGTTGTACAGATTGGGTCCATACTGACAGATGAATGAATTCCTCAGTTACTGCTTTATACATCCATGAATATTCCCACTTTTGATCAACAACCCTAACCTGTTGTTTTTACATTTGACAACCATGAATTGATCGCGTTTTAACAGAGTCAGCCTTTTGTAAGCGCTGGTCAGAAATGATTTAACTCTAGTTTACTGGTGTGGCAGATGACGGCCTGAACTTCCAACTGCATATCAAACAGGTTTTAGTTTTTTACAATGTGTATTTTCAGCAGCAGTGACTGGCTGAATGTTACTCACCTCATAGGCATGCCCAAAAGACACAGTACACTCACTCTCCTTAAAATAAAAGTTCCTCACTTTAACTGTAGGAAGAAAGTGATTCGTTCTTAAGTATCGCCAGATTGTACTGATTTTTTAATGAAAATGTACTTGTTTTTCAAATATATGGAAATCTTCAGCTGCTTCTTTTGATAGTTTTATTACTCCAAAAAAATCAACAACCCCATCTGTATTTGACAAAATTCTGTTAAAATTGCAGAGGAATCTTTAAGAATACATTGCGGCATTTGTATATAAAAATATGCGATTTTTTTTTAAACCTGCTAACTCAACCATTAACAGTGAGAACCATCTAATACACAAAGAGAGAGGTATGAGAATTTTTTTAGCACCATTAATGCTGTTCTACGGAATTGTTTGTGTTGTTTTAATTTCGATGATCTATTTATAACAGAATTGTCTTCATTATACCAAGACTCTTTGTTTCACTATCCAGTGGTTACTCTAGCCTGTAGTATTCTAACACAGTCCATGCCCCATGTTTCAATTGCTGAATTGTCTCCCAGTGTTTTCTTCTTCCTTTCTCAGTGTACTGTTCTAATTGATTCAGGAGGCCTTGCAGTTGCAGAGAAAAAGAACATTTCCAGGCATGGAAATATTTGAGCATGGATAAACCCATGTGCAGTTTGGGTAATAAAGCATCAGCCTTCTGGGGGGTTAGGAACAGAAGGCTTTTGTGCACCTCTTGAGCAGGTAGGAGTTTAACTCCAGCATTAGACCTCCAGAATTGACCAGATTTGAGAATTTACAGTGAAAGCGAAAGGGAACGTTGTATCTGAAATAACCCTGAAAGTTTGCTTTCCCCTGTAGTGCATAGTGGTGTCAATCATGTTCTCTGTAAGACGTGGCCAAGACAAACACAGTCCCCTGCGTCAAGCCCCATGGGGAACAGTGGCAGGGTATGAAGTCTGTTTTGATATGAAAGGGGACCGTTTCTGCAAAAGCAGGCGGGAAAGGAGTTTGAGCCCCTCCATCTGCTTTCCCTCTCTGCTCTTTAACAATTTTACCATCTGCAGCTATCCAGAGCCTCGGCCTTCTGTGAATTGTAACTGAAACAGACCTCCATTTCTGAGCTGTCGGGGAACGTCTATTAATCACAGATCCCGGCTGGAGTTTTTGCTTCTTGTTTTTACTAAAGGTGGTCCTGGGGTGGTGGCTTGTGGCTCGATCCTCTCAGCAGAGCAACCCCTACGCAGATTAGAACAGGAGGAATGAGTCTTTGTATTTCTGAAAAGCCAAACATTCGCTCCTTTAGAAACACATTCAGGGGAGGCATAGTAGTATATTGCATTGCACTTAGCTGTGCTAAGGCCCTGGGTTCAGTTCCCGGGGAGCTATCTGCTTGGAGTTTGAATGTTTTCCATGTGTTTGTGTGCTCCGGGTGCTCCAGTTTCCTCTCAAAGACATACTGGTAGGTTAATTGACCTCTGGGGAAACTGGCCCTGGTGTGAGTGTGTGTGTGTTTGTGTCTGTGTGTGTCCTGCAATGGACTGGCATCCTGTCCAAGGTGTATCCTGCCTTGTTCCCGTTGCTTGCTGGGATAGACTCTGGCTCTCCCGCAACCCTGTATTAGATAAAGTCGTTAGAAAATAAGTGAATTATCTCTAAATTACTTAGTTGAACACACCCCTTGTTTAACCGATTGTAGTTAACAGCCTTCTGAAAATTGATGGCTTAAAGGCTATCTTTAAACCCTGCTGGGCTTGAGTATACTGCAGGACCAGTGTTGCACCTGCTCTCCAGATTATTCAGCACTGGGGTCTAATATTAGTGACTGTACTGTAGGTTTTCAGCGTTTTTTTTTAAAGTAGATATTGGGCCCAGATTTTGATGTTCAACTTCACATAATTTCAGTTCATGTTTGCTAATGTGGAATTATTTTGAAATGCATTTTCACTGTGAAGTTGGGTGACCGCATTTTGTCTATTGTGAGCATTGTTTGGGGATTGCAAAAAATGCAAGAAAACTTCATTCTTGAGAACTATTCTGTGTTTCTATTGTTAATGTATTCAGATGTCATATTTCAAAACCTCTAATCTTTTCATAATCTGTTGGTCACTCTTAGTTTACCTACTGTATGTCCTATAAAAGCAGAACAAAGGAAGATCTTATTAAGAAAGCCATTCTCTACATTCTGCTTCCATTTCATGCTCTTCTTCCTCAAAAAGGTCTCGGCTCCAAAGGATATTTCCTCTTAAGCAGCCTGTTTGACTGGTTACCCCCCTACATACAGTACTGATTTGAGGGGTTAACTTTCAGACTTTTAGAGATATTAACGAAGTATCCTGGCTGTTTGAAGGTCCTGAGCACACTTGCACGCACCAGCTGGACTTCAGTGAGACTTATCAGATTTCCGCTCTCCGTTGTGATCTTACTGACTCCAGTTATAGAGTTGTCTGTCATCACCTTCCAATTATGTGAACTCATAATAAGGACTCAGGTCACCTTCCATATTTTTACTAGAGCCCTTACGCATATGGTCTGCCTCATAAAAAGGATGTTGATTTAGAGAAAGTGAAGAAAGTGTAAGGGATTTTAATATTAGAGTAAATCATGCGTGTAGCTAATTTTTGTCTTGATGTTTTTTTTTTGGAGAGGTTAACTCAGCCCTTGACCTTCTGATTTAATTTTTCACTTTTTCATATTTTGAATTAAGGCAGTCAGAAAAGTTGGCACCTGGCAAAAAGGCTAAGTTAATTCTTAATTGACATTAAGGAAAAAGAGAATGCATTGCATATTAGGATATATAATAGCATTTACTAATACTGTAATTTTTTACATTCACTAAATATTTCAAAATTTTAAATAACCCTGATGACTCGATTCACTGTAATTACTTTCAGATCTATTTTCAGTTTGGCCCTCTGGAGGTAAAATAAGCAAATAATCTTTCAGATTATTTTAACTGCAAGATGAAACCATGTGTTACTAAATAATTAAAAAAACAAACAGATTTTGACATGTTCTTATCTTACATTTTTGTAAACCAGTAATTATTTAGTTTAAATCATGTTGTTACATATGCTATTATTTATTATGGTAACCACAAGCTGTTTTCATAAACGAACACACCATCTGAGGCAAACAATTCATTCAAGTGGGATGCATCAGGCGACGTGATATATTGTACTGTATATGAGAACAACCCTCTGATATGTACTTCGTAAAGTATGTTTGTATATACTTCACTGAGTAAAAATAAATACAGTGGATGAGCAAGTAACAATATGGTGATAAAGAACCCTCAGATAACCTTTTCTTTCCTCCAACATCACTATCATATTAGCACTTAAGCTTACAGTTGTGGCAACGCAAATCCAGAACATCTGATGCTGCAGACTAAATGTTTCCTTGTTATATTCTTGCTGGGATCTCACATCTTCACCCGCTGACTGTTTGACAGATGTGGCCTGTTCATGACTAAAAAAAAGATGGCAACTGACAGCCCATATAAGAGAACAAGAAACATGTTGCTTCTTCAATTACGTAAATCTTTAGCTGACAATTCACATCTCTTTCTTGATTGAAAGAGAGTGTTATTTCGTACTGGAGTCCTGCTCTGTGCTGTAGCGAATGACAGCACAGGAAATTGTTTTCAGAATGGGAGCAAAAAGATCGTCCCAAATGTGGAATCCTTTTGTAATACTTAGTTTATGTTGTTAAACAGCTCTGTAAACATTGTCCATTGCGGGTTAAAACTAAATCTCTTGTGATGGTATCTCTGTCATTCCAGAGTTGAATGTAATCTGAGATTAATTTAACTGTGATTTTTTTTGTTATATATTATTTTATCATACCACCATTACCAAAATATATTAGAATTATAATATATAATTTAATATATAAAATATATAATTTAACTTATAATTTTTGTAATAGGACTTGCATGTAACCTGTATTAATATTAATGTTTCTTGTTTCTTTTTCTATTTTTTAAAAAAAATTATAGATATCATCTTGTTTGATCCAGATTTTTTTTCTAGATTTAAAAAGCTTCAGTAGAACTGGACACTTTTAAAATACCTTGACCTGCCATATCTGACAGATGTTTTTTTTTTTAACAAAAGCTCTTCCTGGTGACTTTTAGTGGCTCCTGACCTTTTCAGAGTCGACAGTGACCTTCAACCTTTACCCCCTGTTGATGTGAACTATGTGACATGCTTGCTAACAAGACAAGATGAGTTTCCTCAGACTCGGAGCTTCTAAGGATTCCTGTTGCTTTGACGGTTCTTGTTGTATTTCATTATGTTTCTTCATGAAATATATGAAAATTCCTCCCTGGCACTAATGCTGTTTCCAAGCCATCATGGAATCGAGACAAAAAAGTGTTATTCTGCTTGCAGCAATTTGCCTGGTCCATGTGAAAAGCCAAAGTTCAGTTCTGAGGCAAAGATTAAGACTATTCTGCATAACATTTTCCTTAGGCTTTGTAACCTTTTTAAGGGTTATAAACTGTGGTCAAGTCTCAAAGCCAAAGAAATTGAATTGCATTGGCCACAGCACTTTTTCTGGAAAGGTGTTGTTCTTGTCTCAGTTTAAATACATTTTGGCTTTATAAAGGGTGAAAGAAATCTGTGTAGAACTCAGAGTGGAGAAGGATTTTTAAATGCTTTGAAAGGTTATGAAATTAAACATGCAAAGAAGTAGCTGCCTGAATGTTTTTCAGGCAGCTACTTCTTTGCATGTTTAATTTCATAACCTTTCAAAGCATTTGAATTGCATTGGCCACAGCACTTTTTCTGGAAAGGTGTTGTTCTTGTCTCAGTTTAAATACATTTTGGCTTTATAAAGGGTGAAAGAAATCTGTGTAGAACTCAGAGTGGAGAAGGATTTTTAAATGCTTTGAAAGGTTATGAAATTAAACATGCAAAGAAGTAGCTGCCTGAAAAACAATTAGGAACATAAATAGAACATAAGAGTGGTTCCAAACATGAAGAGACTGTTTGCCCCATCAAACCCATTTAGTAGTTAATAGTTCATTGATCTGTGGATCTCATCCAACTGCTTCTTGAAGGAAACCAGGGTATTGACTTCAACCATGGGGCTATGTAGCTTGTTTCGCACTCCCACAACGTTTCTTACTTGTAAATGCACTTCCACATAGTTTGCACTGTTCATTCTAAAGAAATATGATGGGTTGACTCTATGGATTATGAATACTTGTATCAGGTGCCCTCGTAGTTGTCTCTCTTCAACCCCGAAAAGGTGTTGTTCCTTCAGCTTGTCAGTATAGGAGATTCCTTTAAGCCTTGGACTGATTTCAGAATAGCAATAGCCTTTGTGTAACATGGAGACCATATTGTACACAGCATTCTAAGTGACATGGTAGAAGAGTATAATGTAATTTTAAAATGACATCCTTTGAATTAAATTCTATGATTTTAGTCATATATACATTAATTAGTTGCATACTGTATATATAACATTTTACAAACCGAAGGAAGTAATGGACACATACTGTAGTAGAGGGTACCTAGTTAAAGAGATCACTGAATATCTTCAGGTGGAATTTTCACCAGTTGAATTAAGGGGAAATTTAAGGAGGCCAGACTATTGGAATTTAAACAGGACAAAGCTAAACAGCCCCTACATATATGAAAATTGCCTGGGGATCTTTATTAACCAGGCAGTGACAATGGGACAGGAACCTTGCTAATATCAATCCTAACTAAAATGTACAATGCCTTTTGAGAATGAAAACAGAGGGAAAATACTTAATAGTATCCGATAAAACCTTGAAGTAAAACAGTAAAGGAACATTAAAATGTTTGACACTGAATTCTGAACGAATTCATTTGTTGGAATTCTTAGATACACTCAGATGAGAGTATATGTAAACGTCTTCTTTCTTGAAACAGAAATTCCTTACAAGGACAAGCCAGGACATGTCCTTCATTTCATTTAATGCAAATGCATAACTGCTGTTTCCTGTGTCCCCCCAAAAATTTATTTAACAGCATGATCAAAATGCACAGAGAAGAGAAACGGAACTGCTACTGTACCTGCAAGAAAAAAATCGTTCTCAGTTTTTGCTGTGAATGCAAGACTGGCTGTTACATCGTGAGAGCTGCTTTGCTGTGCTATTGCTACTGCCTTGTTGCACATTTGTTACTTGTATTTATTTGAGCAATTCCAGCATTCAGGATGATTTACTCACTCTTTGGCTCACTTTACCAAAAAGCCACTTTCACTCCACTGTGAAGCATGACTGGCGCACTAAACTTTGGCCTTCTTGAGCACCACATGCCTCAGCACTCTACTCAGAGACTCAAGTTTGAGGATCTTAAACAGCTGGAGTATAAAGAGTGATTTTACACTAAAGACTGTATTTTATTTTAATGCTGATTAATGAGCTCTTTTGTGGTGTCATCCCAAAAGCATCCACAGTTTGGGAGCCTTGCTTCTTTTATGTGCTTTGGCAGATCCAAAAGCGGAGCATTATTCTTGCAAGATACTTTAAAGATTAAGAATGAAATAGATTTTATAATATGCACAAGAAATGTTCCCTGCCAACTACTGCATATCAAGCTACGGATTTTTACGGTACTACAGTAGCTTTGCATTTTTTACTTTAGGTTGGCATAATAAGGAGTACAATAGTGACAATATGCATATATCTTGAATTTCTAAAAGTAAAAATAAGTGTGTGACAACTGCTAGCCCACACACCACCCTAGGTCTTGTTTGTTACCCTCTCTCATATTTTCAATCCTCTTTTTATGACCTCTTCAAGGATCAGAGTCTTTCATGGTCTTCCCCTCTTGGATGAAAGCTGCATGGTCCTCTTCCTTCTTGGTTGCTTTTTACTTCACTCTACATTAAAGATCTAGTGACTTGTATAACTCTTCCCTCAGTCTTTATCACCAAGCACCAATTAACTCCTTATCACCCAAAAACAATGCACACTAATCACTTTAACATAACCAGGCAATATTCAGTTAGACTCACTTCATGTCACCCACTTGCAGGCATCATGAAAACCATCTCTTCAAATATTTTTTTGTTGTTGTTCAAGAAACACCAGATCTACACAAACAACCAGTAACTTTCATTAGCTACAACAGCAGATGCTGTTTGGCCAGGACACCTTCCTCTAACTTGCATCCCAGACTGCAGAAGCTGCTCTTTTTTTTTCTTAATTCACACACTGAAACTGCCAATTGGTGTTCCGACAGTAAAGCCAAGGGAATTTTTGGCAACTCAACCCATGTCATCTAGACCCCCTCGATCTCTTCTAGCTGTGGGAAGATACGCTGCTACCTTGTCAAGCAAAGTCCTAGTTCTCCAGGTATCAACACCTCCCAACCTGGGCCAGCTGGCCTCCCCTGCTTGTATGTAGCTAATTTCAACTCCTTTGATCCTGGCAAAAACTACCACGCAACCTGCCTGACCAGCACCTGTGATGACCTTCAGCACAGTGTAAACAGTATGTCAGATCTGTCAGAAAGTTCAGTTCCTTACTTGTGAAAAATCCCTTTCAGAAGCCCTCACTATACCTCCTTCTGGACCGAAACCCTTTTTTTCCCCGTTCTGTTCTTATAAACCTCTTCATTACCCAGGGGTGAAGCAACTCCTTTCCCTCACTTTGAATATCACACCCACTGAGTGCTACTCAATCAGACCAGGTGTTCTCAGTACCTCATTGTACAGTTCTTTTTTTTCAATTAATAGGTGATACTCTGGCAAAGCTACCTCTTACTAAATCACAAACTCAATATTAGAAGTTGTATACAGTAGAACATATACAGTAGAATAGCTTATAACTGAATGTATTAGTATTATTATTCCTAATATAATTATATCAATAATATATTATTATTATTATTATTATTATTATTATTATTATTATTATTATTATTATTATTATTAGAAAGATCCTTGGTTAATTTACCGAACTATACTTAAAGAAGAACACCTAAAATGTTTAGGAGTGCTACAAAAAAATTGAATGTTTTTCAAACTCATTTTGATCAATCTCAGCAAAATTATTTATCAGCAAAAAATAAGAAAATGTTAACCAGGCTAATGTGTCTATGTTTGCAAGAAATTACAACAAGCAATGGTAATACATTTTTCCAATTTATTTCAGTACTAAGTGAGCCCTGACTGGCTTTTAATGTTGGTTGCAAGAGGTAAATTAAATGAAATGTGCTACAACAGACTGCAGACTTGATATTAAAGGATTCCATTTAATAAATGGAACTCTTATACCATTTATTTACATTTTGTAGCTATATAGTTTCATAGTTTGAACATGCTGTAGATGTACATTTAAAAACTGTTTTTTTCCACATTTTCTCTTTGGATAGGTAATCTTTCACAGTCATTGTATGGTGTAAAAATATTAAAAAATTGGTCATGAGAGACAGACCTGTGGGTTTTTTGCACAAGTGTAAAACCAGAATTCAAATGACTGCCTTCCAGGAGTTATCCAATGGGACTTTCTCAAATCCCTCTTACCAGCGTGCAGTTCAGGTAAAGATTTATTGTTCGAAGTCCTCAGCTCAGTTTTGAGACTAAATGGCGTGTGAAGAGTTATGACAGAAGGATACAGAAGAGACAGCTAAGGTCAGGTTGGAGTCTTCTGCCCCATTGGGTGTTCATGAGAGAAAGTCTTACTTCCCTGTTAAGTACTGTGTCTCTTTTCACCAGCATTAGATATTTCTGTGCACTGAGGGGCTTGTTAAACGTTTAGCTATCTTCTTACAGAAACTGCATATTTAAGCCAAGCATATACATAATGCTTTCGAACAGCTCTCGGGTTTCAGGGGAAGCTGTGAATGTCTATTGTCTCACATGATCCAGATGTTGCCTGGTACATTTGGGGTGAAGGCTCAGGAGAACAAGTGTTGTGGGTCAGGCCTTAGATTTGAAACATCCTAAGAAATGAAAGTTGGTGTGAAATGCCTCCTATTCAATGAAATCATCAAACATCACCCCCACTCCTGACCTGGATAATTTCTTTTTTCTCTGGTTGCTAATTTTGTGCAGCTTGGCTCCAAAGTTTTCTGAGTCATGAGAACATAATAAAAGATTACAGATGGGAGGAGGTAATTTAGCCCATCTAATCCATTTGGTAATAGCTTACTCTCTGATGGCGGAAAACAATCTGAACGTTCAGAATCTGGATTTTTTATTAAGATTAAGAATGTCATGTATAGAAGGTCAGACTGTTAGAATGTTCTCTGGACTTTGGTTAAACCACAGCACAAAACACAATGTGGAGGCTGTATTCTGTGTTGGTCATGGTGTGTTGGGTATGATGCAGTCAAATCACCAGCAGCAATTTCTGTCAGTGGTAACCTTTGCTGATGAAATGTTTCTAAACCTGCTGTACTGCACCATACAACATATAAGTATCCCTCCCCTAATCAGGGAATTGAAATGGGGTTTATAATGAAAGCTCGGTAGGGATAACAACAGCCAAGTTCATACAGTCTCAGCTGTCAGTAATTCATAATCATTCCTCAAGTAATTTCCTCAGTGGAAAAAAATGATAATACTAATATGTGATCCCGTTCCCTCTGTCAGATTTGTCTTTTGCATCCCTCCTCCACCACATCTCCACCTGTGCAGCTGCCCCTTGGTCACTCCTCACTCTGTAGGGGGCTTCCAGCCCCCTCGTCCTACTGATAGGAGGTTAGCCCTCAGACACACTGCGTTTGACCATAGCGAGAAGCAGTGACTCCTTACTATTAGATAATAAAGTGTTGCAGCTGATCTCATTGCTGTATATTTCACACACGGCACTGCACTTTCTCATGGGATGTCTATGCAATTATAGCAGGGCAGACTGAGTATAATATGACCTATAATGTTCCCATGAGTGTTCAATTCCAGCTCCATCAACAACTCGGATGATAGAGAAGGGTTCACAGCAAATGCTGCACAAAGTTTTGAATATAAAATCTGAAAAATATGCATTCTGTCAGGTGCAGTGCAGTGCTTAGCATTTGCAGTGTTTGGGCCCTGGGTTCGCTTCTGGACCTGGGGTGCTGCCTGTATGGAGTTCTCCACATGTTCGCATGCGTTTCCTCTGGGGTCTCTGGTTTCCTCCGGCTGTCCTAAGCCTGGTAGGTTAGTTGGCTTCTGAAGAAAACTGGCCCTTGTGCGAGTGTGTGTGAGATTGTGCCTAGGTGTTCCCTGCAATGCACCGAAGGACTGACATTTCATCCAGGATGTATCCCACCTTGCACCCACTCAAGTGAACCTCAAGTGAATAAACTCTTATTGAAAGTGATGCGATGATGAGTTCAGTCGTTTGATTTCACAATTTCTGGAATTTGTCTGAAACCAACACAAATGCTTCTTCGAAATGACATACTGTACAGTAGATGCAATATTGCCTGACAATTTTAGAATACAAAACAGAAGGATATGATAGTTTCATTAAAACACTACTGTTTTCGAAAGCTTGAAAAACAACCTGAAGAACATAAATCTGTCAAGTTTGGAAAGGTATGCATGGAAAGTATTTGTAAAAATGACATACTGTATGTGTGAGTGTGTGTTAGCTGAACATAGTTTGGTATTAGAAAGGGGAAATAGTGTTTTGCTGTTTAGCAACAAATTTGGAATGTTTTTCTGTTAGTCCTATTGGATTAGATTCATTTATAGGGAACATTACCAGTCTTCAAAATTACACACTTATTTGAATTACAATAAAGGTTTTAGGATAATGGGCTATTTATTTTTCTCAATTGAAATAATGTTCCCGGTATATTCCTTTCTTATAGCTTAGTTATTTGACCTTTTACTTTATTTAATGGTCTTCAGCTGAATGGGTTGATCAAGTCTCCATGGATTGAGGTAGTTATTCATTATAATTCCTATCTAAACTACTGAATTTGTACTAGTTTATTCAATAAAGAAGAAGCTGGAACAGAAATTCCTGTGTTGCCTTTTAGACTAACAAGCATTTTATAAACTTATGGTCTGCTCCTGAACGGTAATAGAGACCTTGTTTGTTTATAGTCGAGGATTTAACAAAGGCTGTGGGGTTTCATGAAAGCTCTGGGAGAAGGGCCAGGAGACAGGAGATTTTAGGGGAACGTAAATGGGAAACAGAGGGACCAGGGGCAGGAGTCTTTAGAATATTTTTATCAGGAGCATAGACAAAGTCAATTACTGTGACTCAGAGATCAGGCAGTACAAAATTATTGAAGGGTTATCTACAGGTACACAGCTGTGATGGATTCTCATTCTGAAACACTCAAAACAGGCCTATGAGGCCCTAGAAATCAAGTGTGGGTGAGGCCTGGGATTAAAACTTTATGGCGACCCATACTTGGTTTCTGAGGCTTTGTGGAAAGACTCCACTATTTTTCTGTATGCAATGTTCACTCAGTAGATCATTGATATACAGTAGGGTCTCAACATCTGTGAATGTAAGTTTGATGAATGAGCTTATTCGAGATTCAGACCAGGTGACAGGGTCTTATATTGAAGAACAGCAGAGCGGGATGAAACCGAGCCCAAGGATGTTTAGCACAGCTTTTGAATTAGCACCACAACATGCAAGGATTGTGAGACAGATTTAGCTACTGAGTGAACCTCTCCCTGTCACCTGTCTAGGGACCAACTACCCAGCATCCTCATCTCAGCATGGTCTTGTTTTTATATTGTAATGAATGCTTCTGGTTCTGTGTCACCTGTGTGGAGACTGATAGGCTGAAGATTACTTTAGAGACTCACAGTTTTATTGCCCTTTCCATTGCAGTGGAGCATGCTAATCACAGATCAGGAAAATGCTGCAGCTGGGGAGGCAGAGAGAGAAAGTGCAGGCTTCCGCTAGACACAGAGGAGAGATTCATGTTTATTTTAGCTGATTACTATAACTTTAGTTGATCAATGTTATTTTAATTAACTTAAAGCCATTGAATTAGTACTTTAATCATCAGATGATGGATTAGGCGGTGCAGTGGCTCTGTGGCTAAGGATCTGCGCCTGTGGCTGGAAGGTTGCCGGTTCCTATCCCATGGCTGGCAGAGGAATCCTACTCTGTTGGGCCCCTGAGCAAGGCCCTTAACCCCAACTGCTCCGGGGGTGCTGTATAAATGGCTGACGCAGCGCTCTGACCCCAAGCTTCTCTCCCTGTCTGTGTGTCGCATGGAGAGTAAGTTGGGGTATGTGAAAAGACAAATTCCTAACACAAGAAATTGTATATGGCCAATAAAGTGATCTGATATAAAAGAGGGTTACTTAAACCTTTTAAACACTCGCACTATATACTTTAGTACATTACTGTACTACATACTGTAGTATAGGGGTGGACAGGTCTCTGCACTGAACCCTTGCAAATGTTGACCCTGCTATACACGTTTTTATCACTATTTGAGGAATGTGATGCACCCTTTCCAACCTTTAGAATCCATATTATGACATGGTGTCACAAAGTACAGTACAGTAATCAGAAAAGGCTTTGAGCCACAGCAAGGAGAAACTTGCAGGCTGATATTGTTGCATGTCTGTGTGTGTTGATGTGTGTTTGTGTAGGAGCAGGCACTGAATTCTACAATCTTAATTTTGTGAAATACCTTCTAGGTCAAGAGTATTCCTAAACACAGATTCACAAACAGCTTTAATGCAAGTTTAATCCGTAACAGGTTTTGATTTAATTGCTGGTGTAAAATCTTCTTTTAAGACTTACCTCTAGATAAGGAGCCTCTTTTAAGCATTCTTTCAAACTAAAGTCAATAATTATTACTCATGCTTCTCTTAGTTAGAAAATATTCAATGCAGAGATGCACATCAAAAGAACATCTAGATTTGCTAGATATTGGAGAAATAATTTCCCCGTCACTGGGAGAGTGACACTGGGAGAGTGGGAGAGGGATTCCCTGCTCTGAGCACACTGAACTAATTTGTTGGCCAATGAGTCGCTAGAAACAATCAGATGTTTCAATCAGATGTAAAAATATAAATAATTTCATATTTTGCACATACTGTACCAAGACTGATGCTTAGAAAATAAGCAAAACCATGGAAGCAATCTTAAAGGGAGACTTCAAAAATTGCTTTACTCAATAAATCCACCACAATGTAAGAGAGCATATTCCTCCTCCTATATCTGATGTAAAGCCCCCATGACTGTGTTTCTAATTGTCTAAATCAAATCTAACTAATGTCAGATTGTATATTTTACCCCAGATAATATTGAATGCCAAAAACAGAGTTTATATTTGACTATATATCACATTTTAAAAACTCCTGGTCCCTAAACCCTTCCATATGTTACCATCCCTTAAAAATGCCTTCTGAGTCGGCACATAACTTAAATTGTTCTGTCCTCCTTTCCTTTCCAGTCAGGCCCCGAAGAAAGCACCTTGTAGGCAAACCGGGCAGGTTTTTCAATTAGGAAAGCCCATCTTTGATGTTTCAAGTGATATTAACCCTCTTTCTTACACTCAGCAATTTCCTGAGCCTTTAACACTTTTAACAGATGCACAGGTTAGACCAGACTGTTAACTGTTTCACTGGCTCACAGCAGTGCCGTGTTCAAACTAAAGGTGACTGTTAGGCGGTTTCTCCAGAGAGCAAGGTTGGAAACAAGATTTTAGTGAGGTCTAGTCTTTATCTTGGAGGCTAATGTGTAAAAAATACTGTATTGGGCAATGCAATCCAAGAGATGTAAAAAGGCTTGATCCTTAAACCTAAATTTATGTTGAGGTCTAGCCATTTCTCCTTGTGCTGCTAAATACTTCTGCTGGTATTACATTAGTCAGTTACTAAAAGCTCCAGGCAGTGAAGAGTGCATAACACGGTCATAAATTTCAGGTTAACATTCCTGTTTTTGGCAGCTTTCATATATCTGTTTTCTGAATCCTTTTTTTTTTCAAATTCAAAGTCAGGAGGTTAGGAAGGTGACAGGGAACTCAGAAGTCACGGTGTGCAAAGAGATACAGGTTTTTACAGTTTCCATGTAAAAGAAATCCAGTCTTCTCTGTGCTGAAGGTACCACACCACCCATACTGTCTCTCCTGGCCAATAGTTGACATTGCAGTGGCTTTTCCGAATGAAATTACTTTCCTGTGCTTTTTTTAAATGCAGGGGTGTGCAAAATTAAGCAATTAAAACAGGCATTCCTTGGATTGTTTTGTACTTCAGCTAGGTTATATCCAAGTGACCATGCGCGTCTTAATACCAGGTCTTCATTTAGTCTTGTAATTACTTAAAATTAACCTTAGGTCTTTAAGCAAAATATTTGAATAATAGTTTACTACATCCACACTGCTGCTTGGATGTGAGTTGGAATATTTGCTGTTTTTGAATAGCTGTTCAAATGTTATTGTACAGTATACATTATCCTCCACAGTTGTTCATAGCACAATGTTTTTATTTAAAATAAGGATTTTGGACAAAATCTAAACTTAGACAGTGCTATTCACTCCCCATTTGTACAGAAGCCATGGTAGTTTTAAGATATAAAATTTATTTTCTTCTTAAATAAAACCTCAGGTCCATCTTTTTAAGGAAAAAGTCCTCTTGTTATGCACAGCATTGATAGTTTTTAGTTATTAGCCTCTGTGGTTCCCAGGCCATGGAGTCTCTGGTGTTGCTTTCTGGTTTCCTAATTGTTGTGGCTAATCCCTGTTGGCATTATATCCAATGATCATCTTTTGCTGGGTTCCATTACCAAATCATCTTGTTTGACTTCATCTGGGATAACATGCGATTGTGGTCTGAATTTGATTGCCAAAGATCATATACTCAGCTGTTTTTTTTGGTCATACCCTACTGTTAAATGTCTCTGTTTTATAAAGAGGGTGTATTATTGTGTTACTCCGTCAGGCTGTCGGTTCTATTGAGAATTCATCTTGGAAGGCAGACTGTGTTTAACAAGAAAAAATGAATTTAGATGTTTAATTTCCTAGAACTTGTAAATGTGGTATTATTTATTTTAGGTGTATATGCTGTTTGTTGGTTTCTGGAATAAATATGAGCAGTCGGAAAACTGATCTGCTTTTTCAGCTCTGATCTCTGGGACCAGCAGCCTGGAATCTTGGATGGCGCTCAGGGACTGAAAGACAGTTATCAGTCAGGACTCCACTTTCAGAGCCACTGTCAGTTTCTCTGTCTTCTAGCAGTCTGAGTTCCATTATATTTCATTTCAGACTGATAGGAGACACTGACATCTCTAGGAAATTGTTTATTAAGAAAACAATCTTACAGATGGAAAAAATCTGACCCATTCTCAAATGTCCAGATACCTTTTTTGTTCATCATGTAACATAAAAAAACATAAATGCTTCCTAGGTGTTTGTGAATATATAGCACTTGTACAGTATGTATGTTTTTTGTTATTTAAAATACTAATACTTCTACTGCTGGTGTGATTACTAATACTAATATACTGTACTATAAATAATTCAAAGACGTGACTCTATAGCATGCCTTGAATTCAACACCTCAAGTTTCTATTTTGAATTCAGGAATTCAGAAGGATGTGTCCCTCCCAGGGGTGGGAACAATTAAGTGCCTTTATGGATCTCTTCCAGCACCGCCTGTGTGCAAGTCAGAATGTTGCCAAGCCCAATGTTTATTTTGACAAAGCAGTTACAGTAATGTCATTGGCCTTTTCACAATATTGTAAAAAAGGAAAGCTCCTCCTGTATTATCAAAGAGCTTTACATCCTTTATGACAGAAAATCAACTGTATTGCAAAACATTTTGATGCAGTACAAAGAAATCTGTCACATCTTGTCCCAAGACCTTCAAAAACACACAAAAAAGTTGTCATTTTGAAAGGTAATTTGATCTCTTATCTCTCCCTACTGATAGTGAAAAAAAAAATGTCTCATGGAAAAGCATCTTATTCATTACAATTGTTTCTTAGAAATCTGTTGATACAGTTCTCTGTATCTTGGTGAGTTTTCATGTTTTCATGCTTGATAGACACCAGTGACCAGATGTGTGCTGTGACCTTTGTTTGCGTTGTGGACCTTATAGTCTTAATGACTTTGCATCCTATACATTTCACAGGCATGGACAGTAATTACAGTAATTAAGAAAAATATTCAGTATTTTCAGTGTAATTTTGAAACCCCTTCTGTTCCCCCAGACTATACAGAATTCCTAAATCCTGTAGTGCTGTGAGAGACGGAGAGAGGACTTCTTTTTTTTGTTAGCCTCACTGAAGGGAATACTTAATCTTTTTTGAATAAATATTCACTTTGTAAAGTACTCATTGTAAGACTGAAAATTCAAAAAGCGTACAAAAGGAGTTACAAAAAATCTGGATTTTAAAGCAGTATTATTCAGAATTTTGTATAATATCCTGTTTGACACTAATCTATCCCTTGTTAATTCAGGGTAATTCTAGTGCTGTCAGTAATTGCTGTCTGCAAATTCAGCCTTCACAGTATTTTATTTTCAGATCTCTGTCAATTGGTTTCTTCTATCAGTAACATTTTTTGTTTTCATGAACATTGCTTTCAGTAAAGAAAGTATCTGGCATTTAATTTTAAAAGATATATAACATAATCCCTTTCTGGATTAAACACAAGAACTGATCTAAATTATTGGAGAGTTTAATGAATTGAAATAAGAATTATTTAATTTGCCTCAGACTATTAACAGATCAATTAACAAAGAGAATAAACTTGACACACTGGTGTACTGAATGAAATGAAGGATTCTGAAACACTGTACTGAGTGAGGACTAAGTAGTCTAAGTAATTAAGCTTTACCCCTCCCTATACAAGCAGAATACAACATTATGGTATGTCTTGGCTGACTCATTGAAGTGACATCATGCTGATATTTTGAACACTCCATCTTCATCAAAGGCTGTCCAGAAGATCAGTTTTGGGGTCAGAGCGCAGGGTCAGCCATGTATACAGCACCCCTGGAGCAGTTGGGGGTAAGGGCCTTGCTCAGGGGCCCAACGGAGTAGAATTCCTCTCAGCCACCTACAGAGCCACTACACCTCCCTGGCTACTTTTGTCCCTAAATACACAAATGCAAAAACCATGCACATACTCCATGAAACCGTGAAGACTCTTTAATCAATATATTCCAGATGTCATAGTGCTGAAATTAATTTCCCTCATATGGTAAATTTCTTGAAAGATAGCCTCTTTATGTTTTCCCGGGCTATTTCCCAGGCTTTTGAAAACAAACTTTCTGGGTTTTTCTGTCAAATTCTGCTACCATGAAAATTAATAAAAATTAATTTGTGTAGATTTGAATGTGGTGTGATATAGCGGCATTGCTATTGTTAACATTGCTGCCTGGTTTGAGGCCCTGACCTGTGATGCTATCTGTGTTGAGTTTGTGTGGGTTTTGTCATTCCAGTTACTCCGGTTTTCTCCTACAGTGCAAACATGCTGGTAGGTTAATTGACTTCTAGGAAAATTGGCCCTGGTGTGAATGTGTGCATGTCTGTTTTTTTTTTTTTAAATGCTATTATCAGTATTCAAAATTTAGATGGATTATGTCATATTGAGCCTAAAACAGTTATCCACCCCCATCGAATTTAGAAGTGTGGTCTGGGAGCAAGAAATCATAAAGATTTGTTCAAACAGTTTTGTCGCTTCTGTCAGTCATTCTGACTTACTGCACCCAAAACTGTGTTGCTGTGCCTTGCAATACCTTGTACCTGTTTGACACAGTATTGAGCTAAAAATAAAATTACCAACTTTCCAAGGTCTCTATAAAAGCTTGGAAAAAGAAGCTATTTTCAAATTTTGAGCTTAACACAAAACTCAGTCATGCGATTTGCTTTATGAGCTAGGTTACTGTAATCATACCTTTACATGAATATATATTACTAAAATACTTTTTATTGCATATGAAAATACAAAACAAAATAACAGTGTTATTCTTTAAAGACACTACGGTGGATGTGCAGATGCTTTTTCTAAATATTTAATATAGTTCCCTTTCTTATACTTGGCCAGTTTGATTGACATTTGGAAAATCTATGAAAATAAGTTACATGTATGCAAAATTTAATTACAGTGCTTCCTTATCACATTAAACCACTTAATGACCTTAGCGGTCATTAATATTGCTTTGGTCACCATCCTGTAATGCATTCTTTGGTAGTGATTTATTGACCTAACATTCATTACAACTTCCTGGCTTGAGAAATATTCACAGGGAACAGCTAATGAGAAATGAGTACAGGATTTCATTGCTACCTGGAGAGTATTTAAACAAAATAAAGCAGAGAAAAACTGACTCATTTACAAAAAAAAAAACAACTTACTTCACTGCAACATTACATGAAAAAAATGTTAAAGTTAATTTAATATTGTTTTATCTCCTTATTTAACCCCCTTACCTTAAATCAAATGTCCATGTAATAAGAAAATAAAACATTAACTTTGAGATGATGAAGTTATTAGCACTGTAAATGTGAAACAAAATACACAGCTACAGAAACATGAATAGATGCTTGAAGCGATAAACAATGATTTATAATAATGTTAAACTACAAGTTGGTTAGAGATACATGAGGAGATTGATACAGAATGGTCTCTCAACACTGTTAAGTTTTGTATTGTATTTAAAAACATGACCTTCAAGACGCTTAATTAATCCTTAAACAGAACTACTGTACTCAAAACAGATCCTTCTCTTCTATCTTGAGTGTCACAGGGAGACAGCTGACCAATGGAGGAGCTGAGGAGACAGACTCATTCCTGACATCCTCATGTACTGTATCTCTATCAACCAGACATGTGTCCTGTGACAACAGCTACGCAGAGCCCATACAATTCATTAAGCTAGTCCTTACCCCTTCCCCCCAAAGAATACTGAATAGGTCTTAATAACAATACACATCTGTAGGTACTGTCAAAAAAAGAATAAACGTGCTTAATACTATTAAAAACTGTTCACAGTGGCCATGTTGCTAATGTTTAGAGATCAAGTGTTTTTCTATTTCTAAAAGTGAATTCTGTGTGTCTGAATCAAAATTAATTACTCTAGCGCTACAAGCACGGTTATTCCTTAATCTACTTACAGTATCTATTCCATTAGCCTACTTACTGTATATATGTCTATTTTCAGATTTTGTCTCCATATTTTATCAGCGTTTATACAGTCTGTACATATGCATTACATGAAGCTAGTTCTCAAAATATGGTGAAGTCATTTTTTCTCTCACTTTTTTTCTCAGACAAAATACTTTCTTTCCCCAAGGGCCTTCACAGTTTTTACTGCTTCCATCTTAAAGGTCTGCGTCTAACATTTTTTTCCTTTACACCAGGTCTTCACTGAACACTGCACATGGCATTATTTAATGTGCTGAACATCTGTTTGTGCTACTTAAGCTAAAATATCCGCCTCCTCTTGCCACTCTGTTTCTAAACCTGAGCTACAAGCTTTGAACATCATCCTATGTCTTTAATGCTCCGATGAGTATTAGACGTTTTGATTAATAACCTTAAAAGAATTTCTGGTTATGCAGAAAGTTAATACAGCCCAGAGGAGGTGTTTAGCTATTTTAATTTCACTGTACATTGAAAACTAGATGCTGCATTCTCGTTTTCTTCATAATTTTAAAAGTTTAATGCATATTGCAGATTTAATATTATTTGGCTCCAATAATAGAGTCTTTTTCACTTCAGGAGAATTTCTGGGCAATATGGTTTTCTTTCGAGTAGCTCCTTGAGAAGCTCTAAGAATGAAGTGGGACCTTTTAAAGGGTGCCTGGAAAAAATATAGTTTTTGACTCTTCTATTTTGCTCTTAGCTATATTAATAGGAATGTCTCTCATTGTGTCAAGGCAAATAAATGCACTGCTATATACAGTGTCCAGGAAACATCAGTATTCACACCCTTTAAAACAAAATAATGTGTGAAGCATAAAACAGTGTGTCTTTGGTCATTAGCAAAACTAAGGTTTTCATTTTGTTTTTTTATTATTATTATTTTATTATTGATATACTTACCAGTACATGATGATTTCAATCATGAAATCATACTTTCTCCTGTAATGTTTGTTGCCCGAGCAAGAGCAAGAGCAAGTGTTTGGATCTTAGTTATCGTTAGGAGAACTACATGGCAGGTAAAGTTAGAGCCTATAATAGTGTCTGTTCATCTTCTCTAAACTTGAATGGCCTTGTCCAGTCAGTGATAGGATTGCCCTTCTGCACTCAAAGCTCTCTGAAGTAAAGCACCTGTGTAACCCATTCAAGTGTGAATGCTTGTGCCTTAAGGAAGGAAGTGATCATCTGGTCTCATGGTATGTTATACTTAGTCACTTCAGAAAACAGTTAATCTTTGGTAACATGACCTGACATTTCTCTTGCTTCAGAAAAATTCCATACAGCTTCTAAGTGAATTCCTGATACAGTCTTGTAATCTTGCAGTGTGAGAAGAAACCAATAAATGAATACATTGTTTTTTCTGCAATTTTCAGCTTGCTGTGAGAATTGCTGGGTATTAAATGCACTACAGACTAGACTACTTTGTTAAAGCACACTGTAGAGTGTTCTTAAACCAATTAAACAGGAGGCTGCTTTTAATTTCCTAGCACTATTCAGGGCAATTCTAGTTCTGAAATGAAACTGTTTCTTTTGTGAATTAAATGCTAGAAATACCAATACAAAAAGATTAAAATATTGAAGGACAAAAAACAGCATCACCCTTGAAACATACTCTTTTATAAATCTGTATTAAATCTGCTCCTGTAATTCTGTTCTTCTATTTCTCTAGTACAGCTTTTTCATTTCCTATAAATATCACTGCAAGGGCCGAACAGACTGGTTACTTCATTGAGGTGACAGAGTCTGCTGGCAGTCTGCCTGCTCCAGTACTCAAGGAGAACTCCACTGGTCAAACTTCTCTCACCCGTCTGTCAATGGGACAGGAAATCAAAAGACAGCTCCTCATGTACACCTTCAGCTGTTCCTCGCGCAATAGGATGGCTGCAGGACACATACAGTAGCTGTTTTTCTCACTGCTTTAATGTTTTACCTGTTTGATAAATCACATAATTTAGAAACATTTAGTCAACTGGATTCAGA
Organism: Lepisosteus platostomus; assembly: GCF_059453375.1. NCBI lineage: Eukaryota > Metazoa > Chordata > Actinopteri > Semionotiformes > Lepisosteidae > Lepisosteus > Lepisosteus platostomus. The sequence goes on from NC_142612.1 coordinate 59,957,515, forward strand.
CTGGATCATAAATACTGTATAATTTAGTCTGAGCTATACAGAAACATGGAAAACCTGTACCTCTGTTGTCACAAGCATGGCCCAGGTAAAGGTGTGGTTTCAAAAAGATGTTGATTCTGGTGACAAAGGTATCAGTAAGTCAGTTTCTCTTCTTTTAACACTGAAGAGGATTTTTCTTTGTTGCCAGATCAAGGAAGGCCCTCTGGAGTTCAAATACACCAGAGTTTTCATTTCTTGATTAGGATTTCAGAGTTTTGCATAGAATCTTCATCTCTAGCAACAGTTTGTTTGCCAAATGCAAGAAGAGAAGTTCAGTGTGGGATGTTTTTTTCTTTGTCTGATGGAAAGCTTAATAAAATACAGGTACACTTCAAGCCCTTTTCTGATCCCCCTCTCCTATAGGTACATTAGAATTAATAGACCACAGAAAGCTTCCTGTCCCAGAAAACCTCCTTCTGCATTGCATGTATTGGAAAGTGTGCATCATTTGATGGGGTGCATGTTACACTGTTGATCACTAACAACAGTATTAACTTGAAAGCCATTTTAATGTAATAGCTTAGTAGTGTTTGGCATTACTGGGACAAGGACAGGAAATTCTCTGATCATTCTTTTAAGATTCTGAAAGGCCGTGTCCTTCTCGTTTCTTCTACAAGCTTTACGATTAGGATGAAATGGTAAACTGTGGTTCTGCAAGCCTGCAGGTAACCGGAACTTTATTGGGAGGTTTTACTGCTGGCTTTATCCTTGTTTGAGACGTTGGAGTGGATTATTTGGGTAATAGAAAAGGGGAAATGTCTTCTGAAGGAGAGTTTTGCCTTCAGGCTTCAGAAATAAACTGAGGCTGAATAGTTGCAATTCAGAAGTAAAGAAGGTACTGTTTGCAATGAAACAAACACTAGAGGGGCCTCTTTCTGTATCTTATCATAGTACAGGGACAGACAGCTTCATGAAATTTCACTAGAGTTTTGGTGCCTTGTAAGTAAGTTGCTAATTATTATCCTGTGAAGGAACATGTTGATTAAGGGTTGGAGTTGGCCATCCCTGCTGTAAAAGACCTACTGTATTTCAATGTTGAAATGTGAGGAATCGAGAGGGTCTAACTAGTCCGTATCTAATTAGATACTGACTTGTCTCCTTGTCTCCAGAGTGAGACACTGTATAAAACTGAGGTCCAATTTTTGGGGGCTCCAAAGCATCTGTAATCTCTGGAATAATAGGACATGATTATAAGGCATAGTATATTTGGCTGAGGACAGTGAGTGTTATGCACTATTCTCTGTTGTGTCTGCTTACATTCAGCATCTAAGTACGTTTCAGTCAGATACACGGTGGTTAGTCTAGTCCTGCCTGAAACTCAAAGAATTGCCTTCTGTCACAGAAACTGTGAGATGTTATTGGTTTGCAGTCCGTTGTGATTTTAGCTGGCCTGCATATATTGTGCAGTTTAAGAGTTAGGTGCAGTCTTTTCTGGTGCTCATAATCTCAACAAATACAGTAGGCTAGTTGACTGCTTTGACTGCAATTAATCTTTTGCATTTTATATGTAAAGAGTGCTGATACACAGTGCTGTATACTGTATGTAATATCAGGTGCATGCCTGGGATGGCTTATGTTTCCTGTGCTATATGGGGTTTGTGTTTAATTCTGCAGAATGGTTTTGATGGTTTTTAATATTTCCACATTCTCAATATATCATTTCTTAATTTTATTTGCGTGTGAACCATTATTAGTGAACGAGATCTTGTTAACATGCAACTTCTTTCAATCGAGGAAGTGAGGACATTTTTGCTGAGCCTCATGACATTACCATAATGTTGTGGTATGATGTTCAAGGCTGCAAACTTAGAAGACGAATATAATGATAAAGCCATTGAAGATTTTTAGATAAAATACCATGAATTGAATGTCATTACTGAATTTATGTCTTGTGCAGTGGCTGGGTGATTCTGTGTACAGCCTATCTTTTAAGGTAATATATAAAGAATGTAAGGAAAACATTCTATAGAATTTGTGCCAGTAAAAAGATAGCATCAATCAGTGCACACTATGTACAGAAAGATACAGGGCATGCATTAGCAAGTACTGTTTTAGTACATACATTGTCATAATACTAAAATATAGTACTTTTTATTAACTAGTAATAATCTGTTTTAAGTGATTTAGCTTTCATAGCTAATTATTTTCACAAGGAAAGCACAGATGTGTGAAATGCACACGCATTTGTAAAGGTCACGGATTAGGGATTTTACTCATTCCTATATGCAGCTGAGGATATAATCTTCTCTGTCCTGACAAGCGTCTACAATGGATCAATTGTGTCTCCATCTTTTCCATTTCAGATGTTGACGAATGTGCCACAGGGAACGGCGGCTGTGCGGATCAGTGCTGCAACACCATTGGCAGCTTCTACTGCAAGTGCCCCTTGGGCCAGCAGCTGGGGGAGGATGGGAAATCTTGCCAGGGTAAGAAAATAGGAATTAGCACTCAAAAGGCAGAGGAATTCTGTGTAAAGGGTAAAAAATATATATTTTTTCACTGTCCGGGGAAAGTGACACCCTGCCCCCTCCATCTCTTTTGCACAACTGTTGAAACAGCAGTGGAGATTTTTTTTTTGACACTCAAAATAAAAGCTATCATCTTTCCCAGACTCAGAAAACATGTCCAAACTATTGTTTCACCCAGAGGTCAGATGGGAATCTTTTTAGCTGTCTGAAAGCAGCAGTTAGACTTCAGACATATTGTTTTACTCTCAGGTAACTTAAGTAACACATTTCTAGTGAGGAGAAACAGTCTTTGTGTTTTAATCTTGCAGTAATACTGGCTATCGTGGAAAACCGAATATCCCTCAGGGTCAGTTAAACTTCACAGATGGGGTGTGTTTCCTGAGCTGTCTGTGGCCTTTCAAAGAACCGACCTCTCACCATTTCAGCTGTAGAGATTCACAGCTTCTTTGAGTCTATAGGGTCAATATTGTGTAACTGGATAATAACCATGAATCTATTTTCATGTCATTTGTGTTCTAGATGAACATATAACCAATTTTAAACAAGGAGGATTCAATACATTGTCCATTCTGTCTAAAGGTGACTTATTGTTAAATCTAATCTCTTATTATATCTACAGTGTATGTTTTCTTTCCACAATTAAATCTTTAGCTCACAGGTTAAATACTCAACAAACCAACAAGCAAGAAGTAAAACAAAGGTTTGAGATGATTTTGAGACTCACAGATTGTTGAAAGAAGACAATGCATATTAACAATTATTGTAGTTAGCTGATGTTTTGAAAGTTTTTATCTAAAGATTTAATAAAACTCAAAAGGTCTGAAATGTCTAAAATTCAACATTACTAGTGCAAAGAGGACATACAGTATGAGGCTGCCATCATTTTCCTCACAGAGGGACATATTTGCAGTTTTATATAGTGCATGAATTTGTACTAAGGTGGAATATAGTGTAAACTTGAAAATATAGGATAAATAGCTTTCAGATATGATCATTTATTTCTCTAGTTAAAACATATTTTTGCCAGATTTTAGCACAAAGACACTTGAAGTCTCTCACCTGACATCCATCAGATTAAAATTTGAGTCTATGAATCTTTAGTTTTTTTGTGCTTTTTGAGTGTGATTTAGACTGTGCGAGTCCCTTTTCCTGTTTTGGGAATTGCTGATGATGTTCCAAAGAAACAAAGTACTGATCTGGGGCTCAGGATTTGTTCTCTAAAGCCATTTGGTGCTGAGACAGCAGCATTTCATTATATGTGAAGAAAACAGGCACACTTTGAGTTGTTTACCATATGTGAGGAACTTCAGAATATTTTTGTCTCTGAAACATATTTTTACCCTCCAGTGATTAAGAAAGGGGATTCACATTCTCCTTGGTTTGTTATTTGTTGCTTAAGTAAATCTTTTATCAAAGCTGTTGGGTCATTTTTTAATGACCAACATTTATAAAATTATAAAATAGTTGCTGGGGCTGAAGGACTTATAGATGTATAGGTGGACACTGACCTACTTATGGTCTACACAACTATGGCACTCAGTGTTCTTTTGCAAGCCAAAGGGGACCAATTTGTGACAAGTTTTGTTGTAAGTGATGGTGATTTACCTGTGATAGGTGCCCTTGACCTTACATGAACAACCAACCAGTAACTATCCCATCTTAAATAGTTTCTCTGTGAACCTGAATGAAACATCGAGATAAATTTACTTCCTTTTATCGAAAGAGAATAGAATTCCACTACTGAAAGGAAACGCTTTGGAGAGACCTTACAAAATTAATTTAATAGCTATTTAGTTATCTATTTACATGCATGAAAAATTCCCCCATTTCTTCTTAATTTGCTATGAAACTTCATACTGCAAAAAAGTAATATTCAGCTCAAGTGATGGCAGTAATAAATGCTTGCTTGTAAATGGATACTACAGCATATTTATATTTGATTTTTTCAGCACTTTCATCTGTAAATTCTACTTATGCAGGAAGGATGTGCCCACTGTGTAAATACATCTTGAGTGATAATTCTGTAATGTATACAGAAATTATAAATGCTGCATTATACAGTACATGCATTATACAGTGTGTTAAATTTAAATGAGATGTTATTAGTAGAAGTGATTCCAGTATTAGTATAAGTGATGCACTTTTCTTGGAAACTTATAGAACATTATAGATTCACCATTGCAAATAGAGCTGTCATTGTGTCAGGACACTGGAGAAAAACCACCTGCTTTTTCAGCTTGTGACTTTCCTTCCTGCTGTAGATGTGAATGAGTGTGCTGTTCTGAATGGAGGCTGCCAGCAGACCTGTGTGAACATTCAGGGATCTTTCCTCTGTGAATGTGAGGAAGGATTCCGCCTGCACGCGGATGGGCGCACTTGCATCAGTAAGTCAATACAGAAGTGACAAGAATACCCTTTGTGAATTAGATATTTGTAGGCAAGCTTGACAGTGGTAGTTTCCGGTGAGTAGCAGACTCCCAGTTTACCTGTTGAAATAAGAAAGGTTCACATTATGTAAACATTTAACCCCCATCAGAAAAACAGGCCACCCACCTTATAAAACAACAATAATAAAATCAAACTTTGATTATTTAATAAAGTGTGATGCTGGAACATCGAGAGAACTTGTGCAGTATAAGATGTAGATTTGATCTCATCATGTATCAGTTCATTTGGGTATATTATTGTTCCTCTATTTCAGTTGGTAAGCCTCTAAAAATGCCCTGAATCTTTGAGAGATTAAACTGTTCCGTGTCCGGGTCTGGTAGAAGTTTGTACAGGACAGTCTGTAGAGGTGGTGACTTGTGAAGAAGTGTTTCTAGTTCTTGGAAATACTAAAATAAATATAAGTGTCCAGAGGGTGCTGGGATGTTATCACAGGTACTAGGGACAAGAACTAGGAAGCCACATGCCCAGTACATGGTTTGTCTCAAACATGTGCTTATGTAATGGGGTGTAACTTATATTCTGATATATAAAAATAAAATAATACAGTGAGCTTAATAGTAAGTACCTTGGCGCCTGCAGTGCTTCTGGCTAATTGAAAGTGTTGAAAGCTGAAATGATCTCTGTTAATTGTCTCTGCCATATTATTTTAGAAAATAGAGTTTCCAAAATCATAGCTCATGCTGAGCTGTCCTACACATCAGCTATAAATGCCATGAGCCACCATGTCTGCTTGAAATATAAAGGAAACTTCCCCATGTCTAAAAGACTGGGGGGGATTCTGTTGGAGCTTAAAGAAGTGCAGGCCACTAATTTGGCAGTCTGTTTAGCTCATCACTCTATGTGAATCGTATTTCTTTTTTACAGCTAAACAGTGCAATCAGGGCTTCAGTCAGCTGACTTTCCATATCAGCACTTCAGTAAATCAGCTTGGGTAACAAGCATGGAAAGGCCATCAGACCTGGAACTGGGGCAGTTTAAAAACTAAAAACATTTTATGAGCATCAGGTTTTCCAGAGTTTCCTTATCTCTCTGCTAAACTTTACATGACCAGTGAATGTAATCATTTGTAATGTTCAGCAACATTTGAGACTCCCTTCATCCCATTTCAATACTGATTAACATGTTGGAGCCATGGTTTGAAAGTCTGTTGTCTCTTGGATTAATGTACTGACTTTGTCTTTGACTTTCTGAGGATAGCAAATTACAAAATAATATGTAATAAACACAACATATAATACATTTAATGAACACATGTGGTTAAGGCACAGCAGATACAAGGTCATTAGCAGAGAGACACTAATTAAGTAAAGGTCATTGTGAAAAAAAAAGGTGTTGAGTCTAGATTTAAGTGTGCTCAGGGAAGGTGACTCTCCAGAATTCTTGGGAATAGAATTCCAGGTCTTTGGGGCACAGCAAGAAAAGCCCTTGTCATAATCAAGCTTGGCAGACATCTAGAACATCAGAGTATGACGAATGAAGGTTGCAAGATGGGGAGCAGTCAGATAGGTACTGAGGTGCCAAGCCTTGTTAAACCTTATAGGAGAGCATAAAGTTGACTCACAACCTGGAAGCCAGTGGAAGGACTCCAAGACAGACAGGCAAAAATTGATAGCTTGAATTCAAACTGGTCAGAATTCTGTCTGCCAAATTCTGACTAGGAGTTTGTTCAGTGTGGATTAAAATACCCCAGGGAGTAGGTCATTGCACTTGATCAAGAGTGTTGAAGCCCGGGTTCTTAAGCAAAAATGTGCTCACTGTTGCTCCTATCTGTGCTCCAATATATTTAACATGCATTAGAGGGAAAACATCACAATTCCAACATAACTGCTATGATTAGTCATTCGTCTCTATGAGGAGATACAGTACTTTAGGCATGTGAGAATCAGTCTTGCAACCCTCCTGGAAATAAAACTGTTGTTTTCTAGTGTACAGTTTGGTGCATTCAGCTATAATCTTTTGACTAGTCAAAACATGAAATGCCATCACATGCTCTGTGATCACATGCGTGTAAAGTCCTACTAATTACATTGTGTTGAGGTTAAAGACTAACTTTCTGTCATGTGCATGTTAAAAAAGTTAAGAATTTTGCCACAGATCTGACTGACACTCAGAGGTAAGACAAAACACTGTTAACAATGATGAAGAAACTTCTTGCCTAACCATGAATGTCTTTTTCTCTTCTTAATCTTTGCCTAGCTGTGAACTCCTGTGCAGTAAAAAATGGTGGCTGTGAGCACAAGTGTGTGGAGCTGGGCGATGACCACTACAGGTGTGAGTGCCCTCCAAATTACCAGCTGAAGAGAGACGGGAAACACTGTGAATGTACGTACTGTATATCGAACACGACAAGTACCAAAACATTCCTGTAGTGCCTGAACGTTTTCCATACTTTCTCCATGTCAAGCATCTTAATTTGGTTCGTTTTTTTAGTTTAACATCATTTAAAGTTCTTTTTTCAAACAGTATGCATACATGTGGCAGCTGCCTCACAGTGGTAGGGCCCTGGGTTCCATTCCTATGGTGCTATCTGTGTGGAGTGTGCATGTTCTCTCCATGTTCAAGAGGGTTTCCTTCCACAGTCCAAAAACATACTGGTGGGTGTTTCTGTCAGTGTGTGACCTGTGATGGACCGGAGTCCCATCCAAGGTGTATCCCACCTTTTGCTTGCTTCCCAGGATAACCTTCAGACCACTGTGGCCCTGAATTGTATAAGCAGTTATTGTAAGTGATGTGATGGTGTGATGGTATAAAGTGGACCACCAATATTTCAAGGACTTTCCCATTTGAAAAAATTCTTGGTCTGGACCGCTTTACAATCATTTAAGTAACTGGAACAGTAATATGCAGAAGTCTTTTCATGTTCCTTTACACAAGAATCAAGCTGGGGATGGAGAGTGGTTTAAAAGATTCTTGTGGTATTTTATGGGCATAATAGAATAAAAAGCAAACAAATGTGGGCCTTTTGTTTTCAGTTCACAGGCATGGTCAGAAAAAAAAAGGCTTAGGGAAGTTGCTTCAGGCACTATTTTATACTCAGTCCTATTGTTTTCCTTAATCTGATTGGTAAAGGATGCCTATACTGTAAATGAAGCATAAAGCAGCAATAAAACAACAGAAAACATTAATTGCATATTAGGGTGTTGGAAAGTTCTAAGGAGTTTCAGTGTTGCATGATAGAGAAGAAATAGAGACATTAGACAGAAAGTGGGGGTTAGTCAAGGGCCTCCGGGTAATATATCCTGAAGAGATCATTCTTCCAGAAGATAGCAAGTGTCTCCGCAGGTTTAAGCAATCTCCATCAGTTGTTTTACAGTGCCTTCAACAAATGTGACTTCCCTGGAGTCCTGCTTCATAGAGTGAGAGACAAAAACCAGCATTTTATGGCTGTGTCTGCATCTGTAGCCTGGAAACCTGAAATAGGCCAGCTTTCTCTCAGAATACGGGTGTAGCAGGTCAGCTGTCACATGACATATGGAAACTGAACAAAGAAAAAAATGCAGTGCCTTGCAAAAGTATTCACAACCTTAAAGTTTTATTATTTATGACCCCATACATTTGTACATGTAATGGTATCGTGTTTCTTAAATAAGTGAATTCCTGAAAATGCTTGCAGGACCGTGTGCTTGGTAAACTGTCAGTCAGGAAATTTCAAAGCATTTTTTTCTAAACTTTTGTGACACTAATTACATTTCAGGAGCTAAACACAACAGGGCAACGAAGCTGTCTGAGGAATAGTGTATTCAAATGCTATGTGGTGTATTTTGCTTGGATGATGAAATGGAAACCTGAGAGTAAGGAAGAGGCTGACAGAAACCCCCATCTTTGAGAGGAATGAGTCAGGGAGCCGCTGCAAGGATGAAGATAGGGTGCAGGGAGGGGTGCGAGAAAGATGTGCAACGGGGTGTTTAAGAGGCAAGATATTTACTGTATACATAGGGCAGAGAGACCTTCTGAATGTCTGTTTAATTAAAAACTCCATTAATCAAGCTAAGTCTTACATACAATTCTTTACATCTGACTACTACTGTACATTATTTGAATATTGATATTGTCCTTCTGAAACCTGCAGTAAAGGACCCCTGCTCAGAGAGAAATGGAGGCTGTGCACACATTTGTACGAGTGATGCTGGGCAGGTGCAATGCGACTGCAGGCCGGGGTACAGACTCTCTAGCGACAGGAAAGGCTGTGAAGGTAAGAGTCCAGAAAACCCAGGACAGCCAACTATTTCCTTTTTCTAGGTGATGATTTCTAGATATCCTTTCCAACTATATTTCTAGATGATGAAAGTGAAATCTTCTAAATGTGCATTTCTATCAGATATTCACTAAGATAGAAGTCACCAACTTTATCTGCATACTGTAGATGTGGCAGAAGTGTTTTAGGTACCACAAGGTCAAGGTAAATAAATCTCCATGGCCAGATGGCATCTTACCACTTGGTCTCAAGAAAACAAGAGATGTTATTCAGAAGCCATTGAAACAATCTTAAGACAGGGGTCATACCCAGGCAATAGAGAATAGCTAATGTGTTAGCCATCTATAGGAAGGTTGACATAAGTCATTATAGACCACTAAATCTTACAATTAAGGTTATGGAAATAATTATTGGACCTCAACTAGAATATCACCGGCAGTATGTGGAAATAATATCCTAGGGAATAGACAACATGGATTTAGAAAATTTAGGTCTTGCCTAACCAACTTACTAGATTATTTTGAATAAGTAGCAATGAACCCACACAAAGCATAAGTACAGTTTGTACTGTATGTGTACGTACTGTACTGTATGTCTATTTAGATTTGCTCAAGGACTTTGTTGAAGTTCCCCATTCAGGGGCATTCAGGCATATACAGTATATGTATGTACATTTGGATTGAGCAGTGGTTAACAATAGAAAATGGAGTACAGATGACGGGTGAGTGTTCAAATTGGGGTGATGTAATTAGTGGAATACTACAGGGATATGTACTTGGACCGCTGTATTCCTGATTTATATCTGAGATCTAGATTTTGGTATAGTTAGAACTTTTTAAAATTTTAAAACAAATAATGTGTAATGCAGACAAGTGCAGGGTATGTGTGCACTTAAATATAAAAAAAATTCTAAATACAAAATAGGAATCAAGATTACAAGGTGACCTGATACAAGTATTTAAATACTTGCTAAGGCCATTCATAAAACCAGCATGGTGGATTTCTGGGAAGTGCATTTAAAAATATGAATATATAGAACTGTGGGAGTGTGGAGCAAGCTACCCAGCCATGTGGATGAAGCTGATACCTTGGCTTTCTTCAGGAAACAGCTGGATGAGGTATTTGGATCAATTAACCACTGAATGGCATCCTCTTGTTTTTAACCTTTCTTATGTTCTTAAAAATGTTTCAATGTCTTTTCTATCTTATTTTTGTGAACTCTTTCTGGTCTTTTCAGACATCGACGAGTGCAGCTCGGGGCTGGATCAGTGTTCTCATCGCTGTGTTAACATCATGGGCTCGTTCAGCTGTGTCTGCAACCCTGGATTTGAGTTGGGAGCCAATGGGAAACAGTGTTATCGTGAGTGTGAAGACTTATCAAAATTAGGCTCAGTAACAGTGAATGAGATACAGCGTTATGACTTTCAGGGATTAAGAGTATTTTAACATACAAACATGCAATTAGAAAATAAGAGTAATTGGGGCTATATTATTTGCTGACGCTAATTATATTTCCCCAAACGGGATGATGGATCTGAGCCACCAAGCTGTGCCATTTTTCGGTTATGGTTGTAAATGGGGAATTGAGAAGCAGTTAATTCTGCACTTAAAGACAAAATACAGCTGCTGAGCCTTATTCAGTCCCTAAATCAATTAAGGAATGTGAATTCCAAATTCATAAACCTAAATTAAAATAAAACTAAAATAGGTGATAAATTCATTTATACGGAGAGATGTGTTTTTTTCATTTCCGACTCTCATTGCCTTCAGGCATTGAAATGGAGATAGTCAATAGCTGTGAGAAGGACAATGGAGGATGCTCTCATCACTGTGAGCACACTACCAACGGGCCTCTCTGCTCCTGTAACCAGGGGTACCAGCTCGACGACGACAGAAAGAGCTGTATAGGTAAGCATATCCCGTTTTAATATGAAATTGCTGATAAATACAAAATACAATTTTCAGATCTGATGCTTGCTCAATCATCCATTTAAATACTTTTCACTTTTCTTAATGGAATATAGTGTAGTTTGGGGCCTTCAGTAAATATATACTGTATGTACAGGTAAGTTAACTACCAGTACACTGGTAACTGAAATTGTTCTTTGCAGACTATTCATAACTCATCCCCTCATCCAAAATTAAGGTTAACATTTGTTCTTTCTCTTAAGGGGATATGAAAAGTGTTTCATTTCCTTCTACCTTAACGGTATCAAAAGTAGAAACCTTTCTTCACAAACGTGATAACAGGAGAAGTCAAAATAGCAGAATGATAGCTTTTTTGCCCTCTGGGACTTCACTGTGCTTGCATGCTTGGTGTTCAGCGCCGGTCGGCTTTTCAGGGTGAAAACAAACATTTGCCCACTGAATGGCAGTGGTGGAGCCCTTGTCATCAACAGCATCCTGCTCCCTTCTCTTAGACAGTGATGAGTGTGAGAGTGGAAAGGCCTGCTGTAACCATTTCTGCAACAACTATCCGGGAGGCTATGAGTGCAGCTGTAAGGCAGGTTACAGACTGAGTCCTGACGGCTGCAGCTGTGAGGGTAAGTAGAACCCCGCAGGCCTGCAAATTCTGGGGTATCGCTGTTCAATTGCACAGCAAACCCTGTTAAATTTATTAGATGCTACATGCTATGCCAGAAAATACTATGCATGCAAAATAAAACAGTTAAAAAAGAAATGACAGAGTCCAGTTAACTGTACAGACGGTAGAACAATCATTAGTTTATTAAAGTTTCTTAAGTCTGCTTTTGGATATTTTCCTCACATAAGTTTATTGTATTGTTATTAATATTAGAGGTCCAGACCCATGTGATCTAATAAGCCCAAAAATGTAGTGAAGTCAGACTTTATATGGCATGTTTTTCTCAGTCTGGAACATTGTCATGTTTTTCCTCGAGGAAGTCATAAATCTAGAAAGGTTTCTATACTCGTGGTGCCTTGTATAAAGGAAAGTACAATTCGGTCCTCTGTTTTTAGACGTGGATGAATGTTTGGCCGAGAGCGCTGGCTGTGATCACATCTGTATCAATTCCCTGGGATCCTTTGAGTGCTCCTGTCAGGGGGGATTCCAACTGGATTTTGACAGGAGGTCATGCATCCGTAAGAACCGCTGTTCCTCAAGAGTGGGAGTGTAAAGGGGAGATCAACAGAGAACGGTAGAGATGCAGTTTTGTTGTGGGACCTATCGTTCAGATTATAACACATGAACAGTTTTGCACTGTATGCAATACTCATGCTTTGTATTCACCTGCTAAAAGTATAGTGGAATATTTACCCAAAATCAAAGACAGATCAAATATAATTAGCCCTGAAATAAGCTGTTCAGAGTTCATTTTATCCTTCCCTACCAAAAGACTAGAGTATTAGATTAGAGTGCTTCCACAGAAGTAACTCATTCATTTCAAAATTGTGGTAATGGCCTCATAAAGTAATATATCTCATTATTCCTGAGGACTGGGAAGCAGTTCATGTCTTCACCTCAGTGGTACGGAAAACAAAGCTTTCAGGTCACAAGTGGAAACTTAATGGAAGTGCATTTACTGAGAACATGAGGAACATCTTCATGTGAATGGTTGTGGGAATATGGAACAAACCTCATAATCTGGCATCTTTTAAGAAATGGCTGGATGAGATGCTTGGATCCATTAGCTACTACCTACCATATGGCCTGTATGGACTGAATGGCCTCTTGACTGCAACTGTTCTTATGCTGGTAGATTGAATATCAGCAATGCACTACCATGTGTTTTCATCTATGTGTTTTTCAGATTCACAGCACACTCTGTTCATTAAAATAAACGAACCAGCAAAATAAATGTTGAGCTTTCTAGTAGGATTACAAGGGATAAAGGGAAGATGCTTCTAGCTGCACATGGCTCCCACACTGTGATGCGTGCCTAACAACAGCTGTCTGTCTCCAGCACTTTACGATGATGACTTAGAGGAAGAGGAGGAGGACCTGGAGGTGGTGCGCTTGCCTGATCTGCTGTTTCGCCGGGCCCCCCAGCTCCTGCACTACACTGCTGCTCTGCGCTCCCCCTATGACTACGAAGAGGAAGGGGATGTCAGGGGAGAACTGTCTCTCGTCAGCAAAATTGGTAGCAGAACCGTTTCTTTAGATGTCACAGGATTACAAACTCGGCTCCACTGCTGTGCTTTAGCAGGTGTAGAGGAGGCAACATTTTTCCACTACTGAGAGGCTGGAGGCCAGGTTCAATAGTGGTAGAACAGAATGGATTTGAATACACACCAGTAGTCCTGGAATTGCAAGGGAACTTTTTAGGGGTTAATCCATGCGTGTCAGGCAAAATGTCAAGGACACCATTTTTCATCTCCTTTACTGTACCTGCTTTTCAGTAATTTACTTAGTCTTCTTGTAGTCAATGGATATAATCCTTTTGAAACAAAACATGTTGTGTTCTGTAGCAAATTTTTTATTTAGTGGTATGGGAAAATCATGCAAACCTTTGAGATAGTTGCCCCTATTTATACCCTCTGCATTTCATATCACCCTGTAGGTTTTCATCTGGAACAGCAATGTGTCTTTTCTGTATATCAACAACTTATAAAATGACCTTTACATATTTCCAGTTTCATTGCTTTTCCAACACTTGGTTACACTATGTCCAGAATATAAAATTACTATGAAGGCATTTGTGATGGAGTATAACTGTGCCTTTCATGTAAGAGCAGTGACTGTGTTTAAAAAGGGTTTTCAATGTATTCTAGTATGCCTCGATAGTACCTTTGGAGATGACTGCAGTTTGAGCTGTGAGGACTGTGCCAACAATGCCGTCTGTAGTGCAGACAGAGACAGGTGTGACTGCCTTCCAGGATGGACTGGACTTATCTGCAATGAAAGTAAGCACTTCATGTATAAAAGGGTTGTAAACACCACTGTAAGAATAGCAACTGTGTGTGATAAGCCAAGGGTGTCCTTTTTCATACCTAGAATTATAACGCCACAAAAATTATATATCTAGAACACACATATATAAGGGAAATGTTTGAGAACTCAGGAAAAGAAGAGAGAATGTTCATAAAAAACAGAAAAACAAACAAGTCATATCCTGAACTTCCTGTCAAATACCTTAGGTCATGTTCATTGTAAAACGTCATCTAATTATGTGGAACAACATCTTCCCTTGTGTCATTAATTACTTTTTCCCCCCTAAATCGCTTCCCACACTAATGTAGAATATTTCAGAGACTTGTGCATTTCAGTTTTTTTGAACCAATAGCATGGTATAACAATATGAAGCATTTTCATATTAGGCAATTTGAGGAAGAGAGAAACCTTCTCTCTTCAAACCTTCTCTCTGTAACGATCCCAACAACTTGTCTTTGCTTTAACCAGGGACTTAATCTTGTGATTGATTCGGTCATTTTCTTTATTTGGGAAAATTAAGTTCATTGTTGAACTTGAACAGAACACAGTTATCCATAGAACAAAAACTTACCAATTGCTTGGAACATGACATGCAGTTTTGCATATTAAATCAAAGAGCTTTTGTTAAAAAGAGACACATTGATTAATTAGCTGCAGTAACATAAACTATTGCCAGTAGTAGAATTGTGGAAATATGCACATTTTGCTATTCAAAAGTCCTACCAGTTTCACATCTGAATAAATTTGCTCATACAATTAATGAAGTAATGTTGTACACTTTTCCTGTGGAGCAGATAAAAGAGGGGAAAGAGAACGTTTTAAGTTCTAAAATAGAATTAACACTCATAAAAAGATTATTACAGGCCTCTCTACAGAATTTAAAATAAAAACACAGTCTGATATTGTTTCCTTCTCACACATATGGACTGGGTTAGTTGTAATTGGTTTTATGACTGTGCCAATACACTTAAGCTTTCAAACTCAAATACTCAGAGATTAATCTAATCCAGAAAAGGGAGGGAAAGACTTATGTTCACACAAGTAACTTACAGTATCTACTGAGACCAAAGAACAGTAGTCTCTGATCTAAAGGTTCCTTCAAAAGTCCAAATAATATGGTTATGATAAATAGTCGCTGATCTCACTAGCACTGGGATAAATTTTCAGCCAATGGTAACAATGTATGGGCCATGTTTAATGTCACATTTTAGATGTACTCAGAAATTTCTTTGTACTCAGAAAAGTCCTCTGATAAAACTAAAGGGTAGCAGAAGAGTAGTACAGTTTGCTGTTTTGCATTAGACAAAATTATGGACATGAATCACGGGACCTCAAAGTCTCTAGGTACAGCATATAGTCTTGAAAGCCAGACACACTCCTTTTCACGAAGGGTCAAAGAGTTGTACATGTGTTTGAAGCAGACAACCTGTTATCTTAGTTACCAAATGGGTAGCCAAGTGGCCTTCTTTTTATTATATGTTTTTAAGGAAATTATGAATCCATCCATCCATTTTCTAGCCACTTTATCCAGTATAGAGAGGCTGGGGAGCTGTAGCCCATGCCAGCAAGCCACCGGTACAAGGCAGGAAACACCCTGGATGGGACAACACTCTGTTGCAGGGCAGACACAAACACACCCATCAATTTTACTGAAGCCAATTAACCTGCCAGCATGTCCTTGGACTGTGGGAGGAAATCAGCACAAAGTGGAAATCCACATGAGAACACACAAACTTCACACAGAGCCCAGGAACTGAATTGAACCCAGGGATCCAGCACTGCAAGGCAACAATGCTAACCATTGCTGTCACGGATGTCGGAAGGGACGAACCGTGGAATGGCAGGAGAGAGAAAAGACCCTATGCGTAGCTGCGAGACGGGGGTTAGCCCGGGCTCAGCTGCTCAGGGAATGCCGTATAGAAACCTATGCCCTCAGGTAGCGGACGTGGGGCGACCTGGTGCTAGGCGGATCTCAGGAAATCCGAACGTCAATACTGAGCGAAGGCAGAATGAAAGACCCGGAAATATACAGCCCCAGAGAGAGAAAAACACCGGAAGGACAGCAGAGAATTGGAAATGAGAGACAGGACAGAGAAGGAGCACCCTCTGGCTACTGAGGGCGTGACACATTGCAAGCTCTGCAGCATAACATGTCACCCGTTTTATGAGTCTTTTTGGATTCATTCATTAAGTAAATAAGACTAATGCACTAGTGTCTTCTAGAAATTCAAAAATGGAAGAAAAAAATCAGTAAAAGACCTGCTTCCTTCCCAGACCTCAGATTCTGTTTAAGTCAGCTCACAGCTGGAAAGTGTAAAAATGTTACTGAACTTTTCCAATGACGCTGCAGGATACTTAACATCTACAGTAGTTCATGTCTTCCTTTTCACCCAGCGTGTCCACAGGGAACCTTTGGGAAGGGCTGTAACAGCATCTGTAGATGCCAGAATGGAGGGTCCTGTGACTCTGTGACAGGAAAATGCCGCTGTCCCCCAGGAGTTCATGGAGAGTTCTGTCAGGATGGTAAGAACCTTTTCCCCTCTTAGTCACATGGAGGATTTGTTTAAGCCAGTAGGCTGAAAGGCAATTCCAGTACAACTCTACCACTCATAGGAATCACTGTGATATATTTTTGCCATTTCTTTAGATATCACACATCGCAGCTGCATATACAGTATTACTGACATAGCTTTGAGATATTGACCTCCAGCTTGCAATCAGTTGCCATTAGTATAAGTATACAGTAAGTGCTTGTGTCATGTCTTTTGTACACATTTGTAGTTTTTGGTAACATTTAACTTGTTCCACCCAACGGTGGGCAGTCAAGATTTTTTTAAAAGTTTTGGCTTTAAAAACTGTGTATACATTTGTAATTCAACAAAAACAGGATATCATTGGAAGGAGGTGAATAGAAATCATTAAAGTATGGCCCAGGTAACATAAAATGAAAGTAAGAAGTTTTATTGTTAATGTTAGAATAATATAACATACTTTTATTATTATTGTAACGCTTACGGCCGACAGGCGCTGTGTAAGAGCCGGCGTACCAGAGCGGGTGACGTCACCGCCCTTCCCTGTGATAGCACGACCACAGCTACTGGGCTGTAGAGAGATCTCTCTTTAGCTCACGGGGCTAGGTCGCTGCAGAGAGACGCAGAAGTCCCGGGTTTGAGCCTCCAGTCGGGATGGGGCCGACCAGATGCGGCAAGGGCGCCCGCCTGAGCCCCCGTTGCGTTACATTGGTGTCAGAAGCGGGGCGGGATAGCCCTTCGCCGGGGACGGCGATTTAAGCGGGGGAGAGTGTAACGCTTACGGCCGACAGGCGCTGTGTAAGAGCCGGCGTACCAGAGCGGGTGACGTCACCGCCCTTCCCTGTGATAGCACGACCACAGCTACTGGGCTGTAGAGAGATCTCTCTTTAGCTCACGGGGCTAGGTCGCTGCAGAGAGACGCGGAAGTCCCGGGTTCGAGCCCCGGACGGTGCAGGGGCCGACCAGATGCGGCAAGGGCGCCCGCCTGAGCCCCCGTTGCGTTACATTATGTTGATAATAATTGATAATGATTGAGTATCAGGAATTTTTAATGAAGCATCTAATACTTCTAACAGTTCACTTAAACTTAAGAAATGAGAAGGTGACTTTGAGTTTGAAATCTGAAGCGTGTAAAATTCAGTAGTTTAATATCCTTATGAATGCGTAAGAGGGATGAAGTATGTGGAGCGTGCTTGGCGTGACTTGGCTAGCTGAGGGAATGGCAGCCTAGCCGAGAGGGTGCAGGACAGATATGTGAAAGGCAGTCCTGGGTGCAAAACTTTCCGCAGGCAAGTGGATGTGTGTGAGATTAGGATCTAACCTTCCTCCCGGACTTCTGTTATAGCCATCATCTGTTAGAAGTAGCATTTGAATTCTGAGCTGAGTGGTTTTTCACTGTGTTTGTTAGGCTGCCCCAAGGGCTTTTATGGAAAAAGCTGTGACAGAAGGTGCAACTGTCCCAACAACGGCTATTGCCACAGGCTCTATGGTGCTTGTCTCTGCGACCCTGGGCTTTACGGACTCTTCTGCCACTTGCGTAAGTAGCCGAGTCCGCTGCATTACAGACACTTGTGGAAAACAAGCAGTCTATGAACGTTATGGTTGACTGTAACATACAGTATTGTGGTTGGGTATGAGACTGTGGGTGACGCTAAGGTTGGGTGGGAGATATTGTGGAATTCCTGCAGTAAAATGTGACCAAGTCTGAATACAATGTACAGTATTTACACCTTTGATTAAACACCATATGGTACTCTTGTGTGTGTGCGCCATGAATCTGCCCTCTTGCTGGCCACAGCGTGTCCCAGATGGGCCTACGGAGCTGGCTGCTCGGAGGAATGTGACTGTGTGGTGGAGAACTCCCAGGGATGTGACGCCCGAAATGGGTCTTGTACCTGCAGGCCTGGTTTCCATGGTGACAAGTGCCAGAAAGGTACCAAATGTTTACCAAATGTTTTTCCCGTTAATTCTCAAGGCCATGTTTCCCACTGTATGACTAACCTGACTGGTGTACAGTCCAGCCATCATCACTATCAACGGCAGCTCTCGCATTATCATCACTACCATCCTAATCAAGGCGGTTTTCGACAGAGTGTGAGACGGGATTTTTTGGCGCTGGCTGCAAGCTGAGGTGCGACTGCGCCGTCGGGGTGTCGTGTGATGGTCAGACCGGGAAATGCAATCAGCGGTGTGCTCCAGGGTTTCACGGGGAGAGGTGCCAACTGTGTAAGTACCCTAACAGAGTGGAGCAAAGGAAGCAGTAGGAACTCAGGCTCTTAACAGGCGTTGCTCATCCTTACATTAGCTCTCGCTTATCGCGATTCCACTCCGAAAGCCACCCGGTGCACTTACTGGGCTTTGGAAACAAATTACAGTATACGCCCTCCAGCATTTTGGAAATGAACAAATCTCTTATTCCAATAGAATAACACAATTGTTAAATTCAAACTTCGTAATGCAATAATGAATACCGTGCAGTGTCTCAAGTCTGCAATTTTATAAAGACTGTTTCTGGCTCTAATGAAAAACCTGATCGTTTCTGGCCCTGCTTTCGAATGGAAAGTTGCATCCAGTTGAACTTTAGGGACTCCAAACTCGGAAGGGATATTTAATAGCTTTTTTTTGTTCTGGTTTTGCTATAATACCATTTCCCCAAAGTAGATCAAAGATAACATTAGGGTCTTGACTTAATGCTTTATCCAGATTGTTTTTGGAATCAGTTTTAAGGCAAACAAATCATCCATCTCTTTAAGGCAGGTTGTCAGATACAGTAAGTTTGTAAACAGTCATTCCTTTCCCCGTTTTGATACTGAAGAAAATACATACTAAATAACAGCTATTCATAATAGTTGTTTTAAGTCAGTGTATGAATACTATATAAACTTTAGCACCATATTTAGAATAATTGTTTTTGGAGTCTTTTACTCCTGTCATTTTTCTGACAGATATCAAGACTTGAAAAATTTCAAGCACAGGAGAATATTACACTGCTTAGAATTTATCTGTCCAGATTGTGCAAGCTTACGACTTTTCAAAGGGAAACTACAGCTTTTAAAATATATAGATAATATATAGATTTTTAAGTGCCTATTTTAGCAAAGGCATCTAAAGCTGAAGATCAATTAGGTTGTGAAGTAATGTATTCTCTTGTTTGGTATCTTAAGGTAATAGCCAATGGCACTTTTAGAATGTGAGATTTGCTTGTGCCTTTTAAGGCAACATGTTCTGTCAGGTGTGACTGTCTTTGCCATTTCTGCAGCCTGTGAGCTGGGAAAGTTTGGTGTGAACTGCCAAGAAGATTGTGACTGTGGTGGGGCTCCGTGTGATTCCCAGACCGGTCTGTGTGTCTGTCCTCCTGGAAAGACTGGCTCAGCCTGCGAAAAGGGTGAGGAAGACAGGAGGAAGACAGATGTTGCTTTGAAGAGATTATTAGCAATTTGTTTTGCCATTTTAGCTCTCAAGTTAATCTAATGCACTTCTTGTGTTTGCAGATGGGGTGCAGTTAAGTGTGCAGGTAATCTAAGATCTTGGATTTAGAAATAACTTAATTTAGCACATTATTTGTTTTCACTAACATTTTCCCCAGTATACTGAGAGAATATGCAGCAGCCTCATCACGATGACTGACCTTTAAAGACCTCTGCTGTTGTGTTTTTGGGTGACTCATTCACAGGAGCAGGTTACCAGCTGTCTCTGTTCTCAGCATTCGAGTTCATGTTGCTGACTTCACAACAGTACAAATTGCTAAAATAAATTCAAAATTAATCTAGAGGCTTCTGAGTGACTCAAATAGTTAAGTGGCTGGTTTGGAGAGCTGGATGAGCCCTATAATCCAGACGGTGCCGATTCGAGCCTGAGTTGTGTCACTAACTACCACTAGTACTGGCTGGCTTGCACATCTGTAAGCTTGCAATGAGAAGCACATGCTCGTCCACTCAGGGCCTCCTGTTAGGCACTATGGAGCTCACTGTATGGGTGACTGTCCAAGGCTTCGCATTGACACTCACTCTGCTGACGCACCTTCAGTGGATAATCTGGATGGGAGTATGAAATGCAGAAGTAATTCATGATTTCAAATTTAAGAAACAATGTGTCTGCTATTCAGTCTTACAAACTAAACAGACTTCAAATCCCTTGGAAGGGGACTCCTGACAGGCTCACCCAGTAAAAAGGCTCTTGCCCAGCGTAGGCTGAGCTTTGTGATTCAGGTACCTGTATTTCAGCTTAGCCATGTCACTAGCTGACTGTGACTAGGACTCCCCAAGCAGCAGGTGGGATAAGCTCAGCTCCCAGCAACAGAGCACTCCATGTGGCCTCCTGGGTGATTGCAGTGCTGTCAGTGACAGATACACCTGCAACAGGGCTTTGCCACATGTGATGTGTTACAAGACCAGTGGCGCTAAGGTGGTGGGATGGAAGAATCTGTCTGCACTTCCTTATTCACTCACTGTGTGGGCTTCATAGCTGCAAGCCGATACGTGATAAACACACAGTCATTCTAAAGTAGGAGGGAATGAAAATAATAGGCTATTCTGATTTAAAAAAAACAATCTCTTGTGAGACTTAAAGCCCAAAACTGGTCTCTCAGATAAGAAACATATACAGTAGAATCCCTCTTAGTGCTGCAGTTTTGCTCTTTTTTTCTCAAGCAGCTTTATCATCCTTAGACGCATTATTGGCTGATTTGTGAAAAGACAGAAAGCTACAGTATGTGGGCACAAATTTGAGCACTTCTGCATTTCACCTGTTTGCCAGTCGGTTTGGAAAAGATACTGTAAGCATGAGGTTGTGCTTGTAGGAGACAGAATGAGCAGACCTTTATTTTACATCATGTAGGGGTAGCCATACTAGACTTTTTAAAAAGTCAGAGCAGAGACCGCAATGTGCTGGCTTTTTACTAGTTCTTTGGTTTGTTAGTGGTTTCAAGTCACTGGGCAACATGACTTGTCTTGGGTTTTGTCCACAGCCTGTCCTGAAGGGTGGTGGGGTATAAACTGTCACTTTCCATGTGGAACCTGTGAGAATGGAGGCACTTGTAACAAAGAGACTGGAAACTGTGAGTGCCCTCCAGGGTACAGCGGAAAGTACTGTGAAAAGAGTAAGTCTTAATTAAGAATTGCCTCTGGCTCTCTTTATTTAATTCAGCAACTTACGAATATCTTCACTCTAACAGTGATTTTGGAAGTAAATTGGCTATTTTTGCTAGCAAATGTCCACACTTGCTAAAACTTTTTTTTTTGAATCAGACCACATAGAAGTAATCCGTTCAAGAAATAATAAATAATAAACACATTTTCCAGTAAAGAGATTTTTTTTTAGTTCTGCTTCCAGATGGACAGCAATGGCTTTTTATGATTTGCACAGATTCATATTAATACTCCTGCTAATTTCTGGTTGATGTTTTGTGTGTTTAAATCAACCAAATCACAGAATATGCATTATACATGTATTATTGTAAAGACATTGTATACTGTATATTAATACAAATAAAGTATGAGCTTAGAAGGCTAAAAAATGCCAGATGATAATATTTTCTTGAACTTGAACCTCAGTGACCAGTTGCATTCCATGAATACTTTTCCTGTTCAACAGCTTGTCCCAGTGGGTACTATGGGCTTGGCTGCCTGTTTCTCTGTGACTGTAATAACAACGCTGAGTGTGACCCTGTGACCGGGCAGTGTGCCTGCCCCCCGGGGTGGACTGGACATGGCTGCAAAAGACGTGAGTGTGGCAGGAAAGTCTTCTTTTTCACAGCACATTTTAATGTGAAAACCTTAAGGAAGTGTTTTGATCCACCCCTGTAGTTAAAAATTATTCAGCATGATACATCATTCCATTCGTTTTCATGAAGGAAATATCAAAGGCATTGTCCTTTGATGCGTCTTTTATAAATGATACGTTGTTAGTTTTTTATGTTGATGTTGTTTGTTTGTAAGATAAGACGTCTGAACTTGTAACACCTTTTCTAAGCCTTTTCAACACATCGCTTTCAATAACTGCTCATCCAACTTAGGGTCATAGTGGCCTAGAGCCTATCCTGGGAAGCACTGGGCTGGAGGCAGGAGACACCATGGACTCCAGTCCATTGCACATTGACACAAACACACTCACACCAACGCCAGTTTTCCTAAAAGTCAATTACCCCACCCAGCGTGTCTGTGGACTGTGGGAGGAAACCAGAGCACCCGGAGGAAACCCACACAAACATGTAGAGAACATGCAGACACCACACAGGTAGCATCTGAGGTCCAGAGTTGAACCCAGGGCCCCCAGCACTGCAAAGCAGCAATGATAACCACTGCACCACTGTGCCCTCTGTAAGCCCTTCCACCAGATGGTAAATTCAATAAAAGCTGGTACTTTTATTCCAGGGTTTTAAATCTTAGCATTTCTTTTATTTTCAGCCTGTGATCCGGGCTACTGGGGTCGACAGTGCGCTAGCCGGTGTGAGTGTGAGCACAGCGACTTGAGCTGCAGCCCAGTGACTGGACACTGCCTGTGTGAAGCCGGCTACACTGGAGCCCACTGCCAAAACAGTAAACTCTGCTCCTGAAAATTGATTCATTACGCTGTCTTCTTTGTTTATTTACAATTCAAGTTTTACACAAATGAAAGAGAATGCATAGTTTTTTTTTCTTCTAATTTAAGGGAATTACAGTTGTAATAACCACGATTCTTTATACAAATCAGCTTTAATTTTCTGCAGAACTGTTTTATTTTCTTGCTGGCAGTGTAAGCATTTCCAGTGAAAGGCTGCCATCTACAGGCATTTTGTGGAAGTTTGTGTCACAATTCCTACTCGTGAAGTGTGTTCTTTGTTTCATACTGTACTGTCGAATCTGTACTGCTTTCAGAATGTCCTGATGGTACCTACGGTCTTGGCTGTAACTTCGGCTGTCAGTGTGAGAATGGAGCTGCCTGTGATCATGTCAGTGGGGCTTGTACATGCTCGGAAGGCTGGGCTGGCACCTTCTGTGAACGGCGTAAGTTACAGAGACTCAGTGTTTACGTATCCTAGTTTTGCACATCCAACTAAACAGAAACAAAACGGAAAATTCACAGTGAAAACCTCAGCAATTTCATGACATAGTTCAGAGTTCCTGTTGGAACTTAAAATACCAAGGCAGATTAAGTGTCAAAACAACCACCCATTCCCTAACCACTTCATCCAATTCAGAGTTGTGGGCAGCCAGAGTCTATCCTGGAAAGAAACAGGCACAAGGCAGGATACACCTAGGACAGGATGCCAGTTGATCACAGCACAAACAAACACACACCAGGGCCAATTTTCCCAGAAGACAATTAACCTGCCAGTATGTCATTTGACTGTACCAGTACATCTTTTGGAGCTCCTGGAAAAAACCCACTTAAACACAGGGAGAACATACAAACTCTGTGCAGATAGCACCCCAAGTCCAGCATTGAACCCAAGACCCAGTGTTCTAAAGCAGCAATACTAACCACTGTAACGGCAAAACAACCTTAACACCAAATATCCCTAGGTAAAGTGGAACTAAAGTAAAATGTCCTTAGAAAAAAATAGCAGAGAGATTACTTGTACCCAGGACAGCCAGCTCCAGTCCTCAAGGGGCCCAGGGCTCTGTGGTTTCATTTTCATCTTAAGTACTTAAATAAAGTCAATTCACATGTCATTCTTCAGTCACAAGCAGCCATAATCTTTGAAAACCTGCTGAACGCTGGTACCTGGAGGTCCGATTTAAGTCCCCTTTCATACCATTCTGTTGGAAAGTCATGAAAAGTCAGTACCGTGTGTGATTCTGTTCACTAAATCTCCTTCTGGTCCTAATGGGAGTGTTTCAGACTCTCCTGTCACAAGTTAAGCAGTTCAAGAGGTAGCATAGCAATTTACTAATAGCGTCTGTCTGTGTGGTGCTCAGGGAGCTTATTTGAAAGATCTGGAAGCAATCTCCTAGTCTTGCCACCAGTAGGTTTCATTATATGTCTGGCACACCATGTGTCTCGAGCACTAGAAACTCATGCCGGAACTTCACATGTATTAACCAGCAATTGTCTCTGGGAACCTAGAAGACATGCGCCATTAGCAGAAAAACCTACCCTCAGGTATAAAAAGAGAATATCTGTTCTTTAAAATCTCTTTGATTTTGTAGCTGACTTTGCTAACTGGGGACATCTACAGTATGTTGAACAAAAAAGAAAAAGACACAAGGCTGCTTAAAAAGTCCTTATGAGTATACACAATTCTACACAATTCCTGTAGGGAAGATTTCTGTGAGACTCCACAGACTCCACATTCTCTATACAGTTTTATAGAGATTTCCATTACACTGTGAAACAGCAGCTATAGCAAACTATGAGAATACTGAATTGTTTCCTTAATTTTCATTCATTTTGTATTTTCCTGTTTTTAAAGGCTGATAAAAAGGCACCGTAGTGTAATGGTTGGCATTGCTGCCTTGTAGTGCTGGGGCCCTGGGTTCAATTACAGACCTGGGATGCTATCTGTGTGGAGTTTGTATGTTCTCCAAATGTTTGCAGGGGTTTCCTCTCTCTGGGTGCTCTGATTTCCTGCAAAAGTCCAAGGACATACTGGTAGGCTAATTAGCTTCTGGCAATACACTGGCCCTGGTGTGAGTGTGTCTGTGTGTGCCCTGTGATGGAATGGCGTCCCGTCCAGGGTGTACCCGGCCTTGTGCCCGTTGCTTGCTGGGATAGGCCCCACTCAATTGAGTGGTTAGAGAATGCATGGATAGATAAACAATAATAACAACGTTATTAATTTTAATTTTAATTGAAAAGTCACTATGATACATCATCGAGAGAAGATATTAAAACATTTAACTCCTGGCATAAAACACAGAAGTAAAGACAATTCTGTGACTTGCATTTTTTGTTTTTGTCTAAATAGACTAAAATAATACTGTAAATAAGACAAAAGTTCTTAATACTATATTTTATTATTTTAAGATATCTTTATTTTTTATTCAAGGAAAACTTAGTCCATATGCAAATTACCAGGTTAAGGAAGCAATTAAAATATCAAAAGACAGTGGTATCTGCAGACATAGACAAGAGCGAGATGATTCTGGTGTGCCCTCCACTGGTTCACAATATTAAAACAATTGCAAAACAGTTTTTAACATTGGACTTACTGCAGAGTGCTCATTTTTCTCAGTATCATATCAAATAGTTAAGACCCATACAATCTAAATCAAAATCTCAGTGCTGATGCAGTAGTCATAACAAATTGAAATCACAAACCGTGATTGTCTTGCTCAGTACCTTGAGGACAGAGTATGAAGAATCACTATACAATGTGCTTTTCATTTTCTTATTACACACACCATATTAAGTATATTGCATGGAGGAAATCCAAAGAGACCGGCCCCTGCAGAACAACAGAAGCATTCTGTAGGAGTGCTTCTTTGGCTTTATAATGTTCAGCTCCGTGCAGATTGCTCCCTTTATTCTTGGAAATGTTCCAGCTGTGCATCCTTTAACATGTTTAAAAAAATCTTCTACTCAAGCTGAGGTTCTGCTTTGTTTAAAGAAGAACGTTGGTATTCACATTGAAATCCATTTTGGGATGTTTTAACAAATCTAGGTGATAAAACAGATTCTTTGCATGACTTAGTCTTCTGAATATCATCTAATGTTGTTTTCAAAACTGTAAATTACATGTTTTAACACGCTGTACAAAAAACTCAACAAAATACCGCAGGATATTTGAATCCAAATCGAACTTTTTGTTACCACATTAAATAAACAATTACAAGTTTGTTTGTTTTTTACTGCTACTACACGTTTAAGGATTGCTGTGATGTAAGTCTATCCAAGGTGGGTAAACACCACAGACAGGTAGTCACTGTGGAGCGAGATTATTTGGCATTATTAAACTCACCAGGAGCTGGTGAAGACAGGAGTATTGGGGATTTTACACAGATGTTTCCTGCAGTCTTTAATGCCTCCCCACTCCACAGCTGGATGCATGACAGCATAGTTGTCTGACGCCCGTTAATGAAAACCACCGTCCAGCTGGCCATTTTACTGCAAAGCCACAATGGAGCCAACGCAGATGGTATAATAACTGTGAAAAAGCCACAACTACATCCCCACAGCAAACACAAAATCCCTGAAGTATGCAAATGATTGCAAGTGTTTGACATCCGGCAATTGAAACAAGGCGCCTTCCAGAAAGGGGAAGAGAAGGAAGTTTCGAAAGATGCCAGGTTCAGACACTCGTCTCTAAGCGCCCCTAATCTAACATGACAGGGGGGTCTGTCAGTCTTCTTGTTTTTAACCCCTCAAATAGTTTTGGTCAATTGGCAAAAACTATTTGGAACAGGAAGAATTTTAGAAGAGATAATGGTCTTCTTGACATGATACATTCGGCTTGTTGTCTTTTGACTAAAATATTTTTAACAGATGGTTTAATCCAAAGCAATTTACAAAGTGTAGGGGTGAACTATACATTATCAAGTGCTAGAAAGCCACTTTGTAAGTGACCTCTATATGACCTCAGTTTTCTCCATCCAGGAACAGAGCTCTGGATGTAAAGGTTGGATGTGCTTGAACATTGATCATATACTGTACATGTACAAAGAGGTTAGAGTGAAGAGCTCTCAGTATGCAAATTTTAAAGGAACAGGTGAGCAGTTGTTCCCAGCTCTGGTCCTGGAGAAACAACTGTGTCTGCAGGTTTTTATTCCAACTGAGTCTTACTTCTCCAGTGCTAACTGGTTTACATCATCTGCTGGCTTGTCTAGAGTTGTATCTTTCAAAATAGCCTAATTCAAGGGTATTGTTTCCAACAACAGCATAGAGGGATTTACAGTACACAGCCTCTCCTCAACTTGCTTGTTGTTATTTCTGCCTAAACAACTATCCCGGCATGCAGCAGGCTCAAGGTGGGGTACACCCTGAACAGAACGCCAGTACGTCACAGAACACACACACAGACACACACACAGGCGTGCACACTCACACCAGGACCAATTTTCCCAGAATCCTGGGCTTCTTATAATGTTGGATTTTTACTGAAGGAGAAAAGGAAACATAACCATTAGGAACAAAAGCTTTGTGTGTGGACCCTGCTTTTGTTTCGGATTGGTTTCTTAGGCCTTGATGTGAGCACAGAAGTGTCTCAGCAGGTGCCGGAATGACTTGGAATTTCAGTATCCCTTTGTTCTGTGAGAAGACATGGCACGCTGTCTCATTGCTTTGATGTGCCACTGGTTTTGTGCAGATGTGGAGTATGAGATCACTTAATTAATGCTGATGCTTTATAAATGAACTGGAAAGCAGAATGCTTTTTTAATTTTCATTTTGTAGGTGGTAGACGTGCTATCTTGGTGTTTTGTAAGCACACTGTCCTAGTCATGATCTAAGGGCTGTTTCATCCTGGTTTTCAGCATGCCCGGCTGGCTTTTATGGCCTTGACTGTCACCAGATGTGCAACTGCAGAAATGGTGCTCATTGTAGCCACATCACAGGAGCCTGCCAGTGCCCTCCTGGCTGGGTGGGAACCAAGTGTAACCAGGGTAAGGGCTTCACCTCATTAAATGTGGCATACTTTTGGAATGCTCTTCCTTTCATGCTTCGCTTTTTAAATACATTGCAAATGGTTTCAGAACAATTGTCTATGTAATTATTTAAGTCTTTTTCATTGAGGAAAACCTTTCAGGCATGGCATATTTAACCATAGGTATGCATGTATAAATATGACTCACACTGTTTGTATGAGTTTCTTACTCTAACAAATCCCTGTAAACACATGAACATAAATATGTACAGTTTACATGGACATAAATATGTGTTATGAATATGTACAGTGTATATGGACATAAACTATACAGATTTATATCGGGAAGCTGAGCTTTTCCACTTCTTAAAGAATTGAATAAAATTTGTTCGTAAATTTCTAATGTTGTACTTACCTGCATATTATCCTTACCCTGCTGTTGTGTGTTAACTATGTTAATGAAAATTGAATAGCATTTCCTGGCGTAAAATTGTTGGAGGTTTAAAGGAAACCTCTACACCCCGCAGGTGGTACGTCCTTCACAAATATGACCACCCTTAAATGAATTTGTCTGTGCAAAGCTTAATTTTTCATTTGTAAAAACAATTGTTACATAGTCATAAACAACTAAAATAATGTTTTCGTGTCTTGCCTTTCAAATCTGTTCAGTCCCTTGCATTTATGGCACTGTTCAATTATCATCCCAGCTTGCCCAAGAGGACAGTATGGTATTAACTGCAGTGAGACCTGCGATTGTCACAACGGAGCAGCCTGTGACCACATCTCTGGGCAGTGCAGCTGTGCTGCGGGCTGGACAGGAGCTACCTGTCAGCAGCGTAAGTGAATAAAAACCTTAAAAACGCTCGAAACCTTGATGGTTTGGACTAGTGCAATAACCTGCTATATTGCAATGTACAATAAGTTTGCATACATACACTAACTTTTACTAATCAGGTCTAATGCTTGTCCTTTTACTATAGTGTCAATTTATATAAGTATTGCACATACTGTAGCACTGTAATGTATTGGTATGACATACAGATTTTTTTCTGAATTAATAATTCATGATCTAACAGAGGCCACAATCTGTTAAAATTGTATTTGAGACAGGAATGCCATTTTGCCTATATTCTCTTTTTGTGTATTGTAACGATGAGCTTTTCAGAAAGGCTTTCAGTATTTAATGCAGTGTACCTGTTTAGCATGCCCTGGTGGACTCTATGGTGTGGACTGTCTTCACCATTGTATCTGCCAAAATGGGGGCTCCTGTGACCTGGTGACTGGCCAGTGCTTGTGTCCCAGAGGCTGGACTGGGGTTGCCTGTGAACTAGGTTAGGATGTATTTTTTATTGGCATTAACTAAACTTAACTTTTAAGCTTGGTTCTTTTGCTTTTTGCTAGATGTATATCTGTCAGTGTCTGCCCTTACGTAGGATTGTTAAAGTATACAATGGTTAAGTCAAAGAGTACAGTATGCATGTAGAGAGATGTACTATAGTAAAATGTGATACAACCAGTGGAAATCTGTAGCAAAGAAAAGCAAACATGTGAGGCGAGAGTGGGGAAGCTGCTAACTTTTCATAAAGGCAAGAATACACCAACAGTCTAGAATAGCAGAATCAGACATTAGTTTACATTAGGCATTAAGTTTACCCCCCATCACAGCCGTGCCAAAATATAGTGTTAAAAGATATTAAAGGGTATACTAAGGTGGGAAGCAACAAATGAGAAAAAACAGTGACTCCAATCATCAGAACTATGTGTCTCAGGAAACCAGCTCCTGATTTTAACAATTTGTTCTCTGGATTGCTAAGAGTGTGAAGATGGGCGGTTTGGAGAAGGATGTGCACAGACCTGTAATTGCACAAATGGTGGACTCTGTGAGAGACACTCAGGGAAATGTGTCTGCCGCCCAGGCTGGACTGGTGACCAATGTGAAACAGGTAAAAGACTTTTAACATAAAGATAGACATTTCTGGAGTTCACCATAATAAAGACATTCAGATTGGCCGGCAGCATAATCCCCAAGGAATTGGATAAGAATTCCAAAACATAACAGTTTGAGCCCTGCATGGAGTTTGTACTGTATGTTCTCCCAGTGTTCAGTCTGGTTTCCTGCAGGTGCTCTGGTTTCCTCCTACAGTCCAAAGACATACTGGTTGGTTAAATTGGCTTCTGGGAAAAATGGCCCTGGTGTGGGTGTGGGTGTGTTTTTGTCTGTGTGTGCTCTGTGGACTTCCAGGGTGTATCCTTTCTTGTCACCCGTTGCTTGCCAGGATAGACACCAGCTCCCCCCATGGCCCTGTACTGGATAAAGCAGTTGAAAAATGGATGAATTGATGGAACAGTTTCAGCCACTTTCTTTTCTAACAAAACTCCAGACTCTGACATGACCCAAAACCAGACACAGGGTATTTGAAACACATTACCTTATTTTGAATACATTTGCCAGATGTGGGAAGTTAAAATAATCTGGAATATACAAGTATCACATTTGTGTTCCTGAAGTAGAATGTGTACAACAGCCTACGGCTTGTATAATCCGACATGGATTAAACCGTTGAGATTTTTCAAATTTGGTGAACCAAATGTCACATTTCACACAGTAATCTGGGTGGACAGTAGTTCAGAGCACTAATTTATTTTCACTTATCGTTCTCTTATAAAAAGGTTCCCAGGTGGCCCCACATCAAATGGGATGGGTCTTATATGTTTGCTCTAAATTAAAACAAATGAAGGAATAACCTGAGCAGCTAAATCATTTGGTATTTTCTGTTTCTGTCAACCAAAGTTTCCCTTGACTACCACTGAACAGCTGATCAGCATGACTGTTTGGTTTGCAAAATGTCTGTGTGAATTAGGACATTATATTAATTAACTGAAACACAAACCAATCCATAATTAGGGGAAAAGGTTACCATGAAATACAATAGCGCTAAACAAGAATAAGAATAGGCACCTTATCTATGTAGTGTTTAGCATTGCGGCCTCTCAGCACTAGCATGGTATTTGAATGTTCTCCCCGTGTTTGTATGGGTTTCCTCCAGGTGCTCTGGTTTCCTCCCAAAAACATACTGGTAAGTTACTTGGCTTCTGGGGAAAACTGGCCCTGGTATTAATGTGCGTGTTTGTGTCTGTGTGCGTCTTCTGACGGAGTGGCATCCCGTCCACGGTGTACCCCAACTTGTGCCCGTTGCTTGCCGGAATAGACTCTGGCCCCCCTCCCCCCCCACCCTGTATTGAATAAAGGGGTTAGAGAATGGATGGATAGATAAGTGTACTCAACATCACAGCACTTGCTCTCTCTGAAGAGGTGGTCTGCGCAGAACACAACATGAAAAACAGACCTTCACCCGTTTGGTCATTTTCGTACTAATTAATGGCTGCCATGTTGACTGTGTTGCAGCCTGTGCGGAGGGCTACTACGGGGAGCGCTGTGAGGAGCAGTGTGACTGTGAGCATGGCTCCACGTGTCACCACGTCACAGGCTGGTGTCAATGTCAGCAGGGCTGGAGAGGGGACAGGTGTGACAAGCGTGAGTTGACATACGTGTTTTAAGAGCATAGATACTGTATCATAAAGAAACTAAGACTGGCCTTAAGAAGCGTACGCCTGGCTATAGGAAGAAAAAATTGTATTTGTTGTTAGTTTTTTTTTATATGAAGTCATAACACAAACAGTAAAATGACAAAGGTGTATCATACTGGAATAATTAAAGAGGACACCTGAGAACACTGTTGTCTTGTTTTTTTTTTATATAATAGGTCATGCAAAAGCTTAATCAAATGCCATCGGTAGAATATGGAGGTTCTTTACATT
Organism: Lepisosteus platostomus; assembly: GCF_059453375.1. NCBI lineage: Eukaryota > Metazoa > Chordata > Actinopteri > Semionotiformes > Lepisosteidae > Lepisosteus > Lepisosteus platostomus. Next base: position 59,989,406 of record NC_142612.1, read on the forward strand.
TCATGGAGTGAACAGGACTTTTCAGAAAATGCTTACTTTACTACTGTGGGTTTTCTCTTCAGCCTGTCTACCTGGATATTATGGCGATAACTGTGCCCAGCAATGCAAATGTCCTCCTGGTGTCTCCTGCAACCACGTGACTGGAGAATGTGGCTGTCCTGCAGGCTTCACGGGGAACGGTTGTGAAGAAAGTAGGACATTTGTTTGGCTAAACATTTAGTTCTTTTTTCTTTCTTTGTATTTTAAATTCTTAATCTGTGGAAAAGCTGACTGACTCCACTAGAAAGCTGAGTGACTTCTACAGTCATTCTTTGTCTTGTGCATACACTGCTGAATAAGTGAGTAAAACGGCGTATGTCCTGTTTGGTCTGTTTTTTTCACAGCAGTATTGTTCTGTCAATGTCTTTTTCAGCGTGTCCTCCAGGCACTTACGGCCAGACGTGTGGCCAGCTGTGCCAGTGCTCTGGTGACAAGGAACAATGTCACCCCATCACGGGGAAGTGTACCTGCCTGCCTGGTTACTATGGAAACCGCTGTGAGCTCAGTAAGAGTTACCTGCTATGGGAAGTGAGATGTCGCCTTCGGTCAGAGCAAGGCTACTCAACGTCTGGCCATCGCAGTACTACAGTGAAATCAGGGCCTTAAGGGTTACTGTATGTTGATCTTAGTAATAATGAGTTGGTTGTTGCAAAAGGAAATGTTTCAGATGGGCCCCGACCACATATACAGTATCTGGGACAGAGGAATATGCCTAAAAAACAAGTGTTGTCTGTGATACGTGCTGGCATTTTTGAAGACTAGCGCTTGGTGAGCGGAAATAGGCTGCATTTTACGATAGTTTATGTGTTTATTTAGGGGTTTGTACAGCATGACAGAATGACAAGTTTGCTTCTAGGGATTGTCTAGAATCATCCTTCGTTATGAAACAATACCTGACAAGATGCTGTTAAGAAGTACAGAACATGCATACAGTACTTAACTCAACTCTTTCATTCCAGAGTGCCAAGAAGGAACTTATGGGCCCTATTGCAGAGAGAGCTGTAGGTGCCAGAATGGAGGACGCTGTGACCCTGTGACTGGTGCCTGTCAGTGCCCTCCAGGATTCCTGGGAGCAGACTGCAGCTTGAGTAAGACTTTCATGTGCTTCTGGGAATGAAGCTCGGTGTTTTCACTTATTTGACTGTCCTATGGTATGTTAAATGCTCACTGTATTTAAATGGAAAATCAGTTCAAATAATAGGCAAAAATGCCCCATTCAGGCTGTCCACAGGGCCGCTATGGGAAGGACTGTGCCCTGGTGTGTTCCTGCGGTGAGGGAGGTCAGTGCCACCTGGTGACAGGAAGGTGTAAGTGCCCACCTGGCAGAACTGGTCCATCTTGTCAGCAAGGTAAATACATTGTTCTTCATTTGTGGAAACAAGGTTTTGAATTGCTTTCAAATGGTAAACATCTGTTCACTGGTGTTAAGCAGAATAGAAGCAAGATGTTGCTAAAAGATTCACATTGTACATATTTACATATTTAATGTGCTGCTGATATTGTAAAGGTACTTTGTGATACGATTGAGTGACAAAACTGTACATTTTGAAAATAATTCCATGATCACATTTGTATAAATACCTATATACAATTTCTGCATATTCTCTAGGAAGGAATAAAGTTTAAAAAATTCAGCATTTTACAGTGAATGGGTAGTTATCCTGGAATCCAGTGCAGTTTTCCCACTCCAAACCAATGTCAATGATTTCTTCAAATGCCTCATATATGAAAACTGTCAGTGCAGAAGGATCTCTGTAGATGTTCCATGCCCTATGTTGCTATAATTATTCAAGTGGATGAGAAACAAAATTGTTTTTGTTTTATTGTTTTATATTCAGTATCTAAATTGCCTGAAGAGTTATTATCAGGATGAGTTTATTGTTCTGTTAGATTTAGCCACTTTGGCATCATATTAAGCCATTTAATAAGGTTTGGCATTGATAAATGTGGTCATTTCTATATATGTACGTATACATTTAGAAAAGGGTCATATGAAAGTTAACTTGTTGGCGCGCACAGTGACATAGATGCAAAGGGACAGTTTGGCTTGCAATACAACCAAGATGTTATCTTCATGTGGAATTTCTAGAATTGTGATTGCTACAGAATTGCTAGTTCATTCATTTGCTTTGCTCCTGCTTCAGCCTGCCCCAGAGAAAGCTACGGAGAGGACTGCCAGCACACCTGCTTTTGCCAAAATGGTGCAATTTGTAACCCAGAGAATGGGACCTGTATATGTGGATTAGGATGGACTGGATCTTACTGTGAGAAAGGTACTTTGCTTTTTTTTTTGTATTCATAGGACTTAATGATGCATATGAACTTTAATATGAGAACCTGGTCTCAAAGGTCTGAGCTTTAAAACCAAGCAGATTTTGTTCTTCCTGTTCCATCCAGCCACCATTTTCTAACTGCTTTATCCAATTCAGGGCAAGGGAGCTGGAGCCTATCCTGGCAAACAACAGGAGTAAGGGAGGGTAGACCCCAAGAGGATGACAGTCCATCAAAGGGCACACACAGACACAAACACACACTCACTCCAAGGCCAATTCTCCCAGAAGCCAAGTAACCTACCAGTATGTCTTGGGACTGTGGGAGGAAACTGGAGCACCTGGAGGAAACCCGCACACAGGGAAACTCCAGGCAGCACCCCAGGAGCTGAACCCAGGGCCCCAGTGCTGCCAGGCAGCAATGCTAGCCACTGCCTGTTCGCATGCCATGGAAGTCTTTATGCAAGTGTGTTATCACCGCTGTCCTGCCTGCTTCCTGATTGTTATGGTGTGCTGCATGCTTGTGCTTCATAGTAACATCAGTCTCCACGCTGAGGACTGTCTGTTGCTTTTGCTCAGTATTTTCTGGGTTGGAATGAAGACTATTCACCATTATTCACCTTTAGGATTGCCCTGTAATTCACATCTGGCAACCCACTGAAGCTAAGCATACGTGAGCCTGGTCAGTACCTGGATGGGAGACCTCCTGGGAAAAATTAAGGTTGCTGCCGGAAGAGGTGTTAATGGGGCCAGCAGGGGGCGCTCACCCTGGGGTCCATGTGGGTCCTAATGCCCCAGTATAGTGACGGAGACGCTATACTGTATAAAGGTGCTGTCCTTCGAATGAGATGTAAAACCGAGGTCCTGACTCTCTGTGGTTATTAAAACTCCAAGGGCATTTCTCGAAAAGAGTAGGGGTGTTACCCTGGTGTCCTGGCCAAATTTCCCCCTGGCCTTTACCAATCATGGCCTCCTAATAATCCCCCTCTATGAACTGGCTTCATCACTCTGTTCTCCTCCCCACTGATAGCTGGTGTGTGGTGAGTGGTCTGGAGCACTATAGCTTCTATCACATCATCCAGGTGTTGGAGGGGAGTCCCCATTACCTGTAAAGCGCTTTGAGTGGAGTGTCCAGAAAAGTGCTATGTGTAAGCAATTATTAATTATTTTTTGAACAGCCATATAGTGTAGTATGTTTTCATTTGTTTCATTAATCATTAAGTAGGCCCGTCTCAAGATTTGTGAGCCTGCAGTCTCTCTATGTCTTGTAAACCTGAACAACATCTTGAGCATTTGTAGGAGAAGACAGGCCTAAATCAGCTGGCTTATAAGGATGTTGATAAAGCTACCAGATCCTTCTTCCTATCCATTCTTATCAAGAGCAGTCACAGCCAATTTCACAAACCTTAAATGTAAGGTTTAAGTGTTAAACCTGGGCGTGTCAAGAAGTTATCTAAGAACAATAGTGGACGTTTGATTCACTTGTGACCTTTATTGAATTTACAATTCCATGATAATGATTTTTCCACATCCCACTGTTGTTAGGAACTAGCAATTTAAATTGAATCAATGCAGTAATGTTCACCTGGATCCTACACATCTATTGTATTGCTAGTTCCCCAACAGCAGATTTAGGCCACATGGCCTAGCAACTTCGTGCCTCTGAAAGCTGTAGTTAGAGAAGAAATTACTTATACAAGGTTTAATCATTTATTAAGGTAAATGGGAAATAAGATAGTTAAATTGATAGTCTTAATTGTTCTTTCTTTCACATGGAAAGATATTGTAGCTTGAGGAATGTGATTTTATTTTTGTGAAAAGCCTAGCAAAAATACTGTATATAGACTGTTTAGCTGATAAGTTAGCTTGTTTGTTACATAGATGGCTTTTGGAGAATAAACACTCATTTTGCTGACTGGGGACCAGCACACACATCACCACAATACAAGCACTGCCACATCACAACACATGTCACTTTTGTTCTTTGCTGTTTAAATGACTTGTCCTCATCTTTCAAACTGTCTCCAGGATCTCGCTGTTTCACAGCACTCTTCTCTTAATGAAGACAGTCCTCTTCCTTATTGTATGTTTTTAGTACTCATTTCCACTGACAAAACCAAACCTCTAGTGCTTTTGTAGCAGTTCAAGTTACACCCAGTTTCCTTTAACTCCTCGGTTTTCTTCTTAAAAGAATGTGCTTTATTTAGCAATAAGCAGAGGAGAATTCAACACTGTTACCCATTTGTATTACTCACTAAACTAATCACTTTACACAATGAGACATTACAGCATTGAATCCTGCTTAAACCCTAGTACTCAGTTCTCAATCTTCAATTCAGTAAACACTACAACTCTCACTCTCTTTCTCAAGAAAGAGATCTTTATTAGCAACCACAAGTTCTTGTGATGAATAACTTCTCTGGCTGACCCTGCTTGGCCAGACACCACTCAAAACTTGCACCCCTGACACTTATAGATGTTTTGAGATTCTCTAATAACTCAATCTGAAACTACCTCTATATTTAGAGATGTTAAGGCACCAAGAGTACCATGGATTCATCTAGATTCCTATCTCAGTACAGGCCTAAATAGTATGGTATGCTCTTTAACAACTATCTCAAGTCTTACTGTAAGCCAGCACAACTCATTACTAATCCATATTTCTTGCAGTACAACTCTCATTCACCCACCCATATCAGCCTGAAGTCTAGAAACAGACTGAAACACTTTTCCTTCAAGCTGTTCTTATAAGCCTCTTAATCAGCTTAAAAGCATGGCTAATTCCCCGCAGAGCCTATCACATCCGTTCCTTTCCCTCATGTGGAATTTCATTCCCTCTGAGTTCTAATTAATCAGAACAGGTGTGCATCATTACCTCATTCTACAGGTTTTCCTATTAAGAGGTGGTTTAAATATCAGGACATGGAGGCTTTCACCAATTGTCTTCCAACAAGTAGTTGGAAGTTTTGACAATGCTCACCACACTGTTGTTGATGGTACTGAGATTTGATGGGAATTAGAAACCTTGGCAGTACATTTGACTCTGTGCTGTGTATTGAACTGCATTTTAGGAACATCACAATGGCATCTTTCTTCTAACTGCAGAACATTGCTTAGTTCAAATCCAAGCTCTGCCTCTCTGACACTCAAAGATTGCGAAATGCCTTTATTTCATTATGCTATTTCAAGTATAATAGGCTTCTGTATGTCCAGTATTAAGTATGCCTTGTACATACATTACTCTGCATTATCACATAAGTCCCATCCTGAAAATTGTACTAACACCTTATGAAATTAAGAGTAGACTTCAGACCTCACATACTCACACATATTGTAAAACACTGAATCATCTACGTCTGGATTATTTGTTAGAATTTACTACATAACTGTACTCCATCTTAAACTTAATTTGCTGATCTTGGGATTCTTACTCAGTAGATAAGATTCTTCACAATGGGCAATAGAGCCTTCTTGTGTGAAAAATCATATCTGTGTAATTCATTGCCCAGAACTATTGGAGCCTTTTTAACTGCATTTCAAAACATCCTTACAGACCTCTCTTTTTACTAAAGCTTTTACCATGCAATTGAGTCTTCACTTGCTGGACTTCATTCTTTCGCTTTGTGCCTGTTGTGTGTTTTGTGCCTGAGAGCTGTATTTGTATGTGATGTTGTTATGATCTTTAGCTCTACTTTCAGAGTTAAAACCAGGCATTCTCTTAACCACCTTGCCCTCCAACACATTTACCAGGTGACACCCAGCTGTATCGGACATTGCAGTCTTCATAGCTAAAGTTCTTTTCTTTGTCGTGTGCTGCCAGGAGCTGTGGTTAGTTTCCAAATGTTAAAGTACTGCACCATGATAAGCTGCTCCAGAGGAACTCCTGCTCCTATGGTTTCAGTCATTGATTATTCAAGTATTTCAGCTGATATGTTCCCTTCATGAAGTGATCCTTCAAGAAATTTCAGTTGATAAATCTTTAAGCTAGTCTCATATTTTGTAAGGGTGGCAACTTTATCTTGATCTAAAGTTCCAACTATTTACAAAACATTGTCCTTTCCATTCTCTGAGCCTGATGATTGATGATGTGAAAAATCCATACATTTATAATACAGGTAAAACAAGGTTTTGTGTGGAGAAATAATGTGTACAGGCCTCTAATGGCCCCATCACACTGATCTATTATTAAATAAATACTCCACATATTGACTGTAGGTCCCAGCACTCCTAACAAAAATGATTGTGCCCATATCTCCTGAAATGGTACAAACATTCTTGGCTTGTTTGCATTTTGCCTTAGAGGAGACTGAAGGAAGCAGGCATGTGCCATAATGGTTGCCCTGTACACATCTTGAAAAACACAAAGGTTCAGGATGATGGCAGCATAACAAATGCTACAAATGGGAGAAGGCAATTTAAATAATCTTGTTAGTTTGGTTGATCGTCCCATATTAATCCAAGGATTTTTTTTGAAAGATCACATCTTCTGCATCAGTACCAGAACAGCAATTTGTAGTGTAATGAACCTATTAAACCGAGGTTGCAAAATTCACTAATGACTGACCTTATATCTCTCCATAAGGGTATCTAAATATGAGCATAGGGAGTGACACGGTAGAGCTCTCAGAACATTTAGATAACTTCTGCTCCAGGCGATGCTGCTGTCCCATTTGATATATCTCATGACTTTGCAAAGGAACGAAACTGAAAGAGGCAGTGAACGCAAATACAATTAATAACTGTCAATAGGCAGGCTGCCTAGTGTAACTAGTGAGCAATAGTGCAGAAATGCTTTCTTGGATATCTTTCCAGAGTGTCCTCCAGGTAAATATGGTGCCGACTGTCTGCTGGACTGCCCTTGCCAGAACAGTGGGTCATGTGACCGATTCACGGGCTGCTGCCACTGCGCTGAGGGCTTCTACGGGCACTCCTGTGAGCACAGTACGTAAGATTGACTGTTTCTGTGTTCAGCCAGTCTTCAGATCCTCTGATCACGAAGAACAGGCACGACTTGAGTAGGTTCATATACAGTAATTCAAGAATATATCTGCTGTATCACTGACTTCCTGAATGTCGTTTCCTCAGCCCTTGCATTGCAGAAGCAAGAGAAGTTATATCTTTCTGAGACAAATTCAAAAGCAAATTAATACAGTTCGATTGCCTACAAAAATATTTAAGAAAATACTGCAACACAGATATCACACTTTGCAATATACTATTTGACTATCGCAGTTTACAAAATTGTAAATGAAAACCTGAAAAGAGAAATTGTTTCGTAATTATATTATATATGTGGTATTTCCTACCAGACATAAAGAAGGCACTGACTCAACAGAGGCAACTTAAAAGAAATTCCCTATTTAAAAATAAATTTCCAGCAACTGAATTGACTATCTGCAGTCAATTGACTATCTTGCTAAAACCCTATAATGTGCAATATTTTTTAATACTGAATATCTTTCAATTTAATATTAAGTTTTATATATTCAGAAAAGAAGCATATTGTTCATTTGATGGGCATAGAGAGGATGTTTCAGATCAGTATTGCGGACAGATGTTCCTATACTACAGCTGGTAGGACCATTTTTATTCAAGATGGCTATAACACCTGTTAATTGTGTTAGCAAGCCATAGGACTGGAAAGCTTACTGTACGTATTTAATGGAAGAACTATTACTTAATGAGCTCTTTAGTTTTCTCTGTAGTAAAATTAATCCTAAACCATCCTATAATCCAGTTGGTAGAAGGGAGATGATTGTTAAATATAACACTTCAAGTTTTTAGAATTAATTTAATTTGTAGGATTCTTATTCATTTGTGGTTAGGCTTTTACGTTTCAGCAGGTGGGAAATAAGGTTAAGTATTGGGTTTTCTTGGATGGCAGGTCTAAATGTTCAGCATAAAATACTTTATATTTAAAAGCGGCATCTTAGACTGTGATTTATGTACATCTTTACTATGTATATATACTGTAAATATGTAATATGTATATGGAAATATACTGTACATCTCATCTCAATAGAGACAAGCCTGGTTACAGTACGTTGTCAGGATGCAGGTTTCTGTAGTTTAAATCAGGTATAAATCCGCCAGTAACCCTTGCAAATTTGTCCACATACAGATAAGCATTTAAATGATTTCCAGTGAAATTATACAGTGAATACTTACCACTTGCCACATGTACTTTATTTGCTATGTACTCTCAGTGCTGTGCTTATAATAAAATATTGAAGTGTGTAGGTGGAGAGAGAGCTGGAGCTGTGAATAGGCTGCCAGCAATTCTGGCTCCTTGCCTGTTGGACAACATCTCCCAGCTCCCAGAGAACCCAGCAGAAACACAATAGCCAAACCTCATCGCAATATAAAGATTATTTGAAATTGTAATTCTTACAACATGTGCTGGGCTTCCAGGAAAGATCGATGTGGGAGATGGAGGGATGATCGCACTGTAATTAAACTTTTAACAGTAAGCCCATTGTGCCCTGAGCAGGATTAGTTGATATTATTTTTCTTGATGTTAGGGTGCCCCTCTGGGTTTTTTGGCCTGAACTGCGCTCATCTCTGCGATTGTAAAAATGGTCTCCAATGTCACCCCGTCACTGGCCAGTGTATATGCCCTCCTGGCTTTTATGGACGTCAATGCCAGAAAGGTAAGTGCCTCTGAAAAACAGTGATCTCACTGTATTTCCCACTGTTGATGTACAGTTTTGTATAAACTCATATGAATGTTTACCACGGCTTTCTGCATTTCCCATTGATTTTAATGTGCCTTTCACCGTGGTTTGCTTCACATTATGAAACACGCTGGACAATTCTAATGAACTCCTACCATAGCACCTCTTGTCTAGCACATAGTTCAGTGAACTAAAATCCTGTGAAGGCATTAGTGTTCTTTCACTAAGGCATGCCCTTTAACAGAAGCTATCCCATTCTTATACAGTACTTTGAATGACATAATTTCAACAGGCTGAGATGTTTTCTTGCTATCGGGGCATTAAAGCTAAATGTGTAGTAGGGCTGACAGAGTGTTTATTTTATGAAAAACACGTGTCCTTCTACTTCTGGTACTTAGGTACTTAATTAATTCCTGGTGCATTTCCCTCTTTTGGCAGTCTTTCAGTTCTCCCTATAAAACAATTGTATATAATGGGAAGGATCAAGGCCTCGGCCTAACTAAGTTTGCCAATTCAGACAAATCCTGAAAACCATAAAGCTGACAGTGTGGGTAGGTTGGCTGGCTGGTGTTGAGAGACTGACTGCTGCTCTGGCTGTTCAGTTTGTGCACTGGGCAGGTATGGGGATACCTGCCAGCACCGCTGTGACTGTGAAGGAGCAGCTCCCTGCCACCCTGTCACAGGGAAATGCTTTTGTCCTCCTGGAAGGACCGGAGACAGATGTGACAAAGGTAAGGACACCTTGACTCTAAGCCTAATGTGCAAAGTCCTTTACCAGGCTGGGCTGAATCTTTCCTTAAGCCATGGAAATGTACAGTTTTGGCAATAAAGAAATGAATGAATTAATCTTCCCAGACAAATTTGCATTGTGGTAATCATTGGCCTGTTTGGGATTTTGGTGTTAGAATTTGATTTCTCAAGCACCCATCACAGTCAAATGAAAAAAAAAACATTTTAGAGAGCTATTTTCAATCACTTGAATACTTCTGTTTAAAAAATAATCTCTGCTGGCCTGGCTATTGAGTGATGTGCTGACACAGTGCTGTCTCGTAGGCTGTTCCTCCTCAGTGTGAGGCGCTCACTTTCATTTTTTAAAACAAAAATTCAATAAGTGCGCTGCGCAAAACTCCCCTTTCTCACAGAGTGTAGAAGCAATCGCTATGGACCGGGGTGCTCGCTGACCTGCCAGTGTGCTAACCAAGGACACTGTGACTCCCGCAGTGGGAGCTGCCTGTGTCCCTTCAGCTGGATCGGGCCCACGTGCACAGAAGGTAAAACACCCCCGACGGTCGCTGTTAGAACAGCTTGTGGTTCACAGGCATGGAAAGGTGCCGAACAAAGAGCAAAAGTAGACTTGAGCTCTGATCAGTCCAGATTCTAATGCTTTTCGCATCTTGGTCATCAGTCATTTCAAACATGGAGAGTTATTTTAATCCTGTAGCTGCTGGGACCCAAACTGGAAATGGTCTGAGTGTTTTAAAAGGAATTAAAGGAACCACTCCAGTATGTGGAGATGGGAATAATGGCTTTCCGCTAGTGGTGAACCAAAAATGTTACTGCTTCATTTTAATGTATGTTTTCTCTTCGTTTCCTAGGGGGACCCCTAGACCCCTTGTCTAACCAGAAATCCGGTGATCTGCAAGAAAAACAGCCTTCAAAGCATTTTTCAGAATCATAGTGCTTATGAAGTGGTTTAGAGAAACTAAACTCCTGATGGATTAATCATTGTGATAACAAACCAGGAACAACTTACAAGTAATGAAAGGATGGTGCTAATTCTCTTAGCCGCGTACAGAACAGACCACACAATATCAGGCTACAGCATCCACCGGGAAAGCTGAGGAGTGGGTGCCTGTGACATTGTATGCTACACATACCATTTCCAGCACTCATAACAGACAGAGACATTTCATGTACACACGGCCTATGAATGTCCATTCCTCTTGACCAAGTCCTTCTGTTCAAACATAAAAAAGCAGGAGCCATATTTTGAAAAAGAAACCCTATCCTTCCGTTTCTTACTACTTCATCCAAATATAGTGTCAAGGGGGAGCTGGAGGCTATCCTGGCAAGAAAGGAGCACAAGGGAGGGTATAACCAGGATAGGATCCCAGTCCCATTACAGGGCACACAAGCAGATACAACACACAGACACAACCATGCACTCACTCACATCATGGCCACTTTCCCAGTAGCCATTTGACCAATCAGTATGTTTTTGGACTGTGGGATGAAACTAAAGCACCTGGACAAAACCCGCACAAACTCCACATACTGTAGATAGCACCCCTGGTGAAGAATTGAACTCAAGGCCCCAGCACTGTGGAGCAGCAAAAATAACCATTGCGCCATCATGCCACCTGAAAAGACACTCTTGACACCCAATCATCAATGGAAATTAATTACTGTATCGCAGGTAGCCATCACTCTTTGTTGCTTAAAACAGATTAAAAGAAATATCTTAATGGCAGTGTAAGCACTCTGCAGTATTAAACAAAATGGCTTCCGTCCATAACTGGTTGTCAGTGGAAGCTGTTTAATGTCTGATACAGCACTTGAATAGATTCCTTACTTCTTGTATATTAACTAGTTAAGACTCTGATTTTGTTATTTTATTTAAATGACAATATATATTTTTAATTTTCAGTCAATGAGAAGTATGTGTAGGGTGCCCTTATAGTATAAACATATGGTAAGTGCAAATGTTCTTGTCTGACTTGTCAGTTTGTTCATTTCATACTCTAGAATATTGCAATATGATATTTAAAGCAGGAGTGAAAATGCTGAGATGGCATTTGGTTTTTATAGATAACTTGAAACACATGAGTGAAGAACAGTTATGTTCTTTGGTGTGTAGAACAGAAACTACACCTGAGCCTGAAACAAGCCATCTTATACAGATTAAAATAGTTTCCATGTTTCATGTAGGAAGATGTCCTTTGATAATGAATGCTTGTGTCTGTATGGATGAAAGGTTGTTAATGGAATTTCTGTATTTTGTAAATATTTTATGCATTTAAGTTTGCGCTTATGTTAAAGATGGAAAATACCAAACGTGGTAAAAGTACAGTTTTGATGTTTTGCCAGTTCTGTTCAATATTTTCTGATGCTGCCATCATGTTTTGTACATTCTTTAATGTGACTGACTTTCTAAAGCATACTCTAATTATCTTTCTTTTATTGTACTATTCAGATTTTATTGCTAAGACTTAACTTGGCATTTTATTCAGCTCTTATGCTACATTTCATGTGCAGTATTTGAAAAAGTGAAAAACATTTTTGAACTCAGATAACTGAAAGCTTTAGCAATAACAGGCAACAGTCCTGGAATTGACCCATCTGCCTGTTAATTTTGCTTTTTTTTATTTCAAGTGGTTTAATATTTCAGCAACCTGTGCAACAACCAAAATTTTAAAAGACAAACTGAAAGATATCTGTAGTGTTAAGCAGGTTTGAAACTTACTTGGGCAGCTGAATTTGAATTTCACAGTGAATTTTATGCCAAATTAATTCATGTTTGAAATCTTTCCATTGTGCCTTTCAGGAAATTAGAATCTTCGTGTATTTTCCTCAAAATAAGACTTTGCCCTGTACTTTTCTTCAGAAAGCCTATGCTGTTATTTTGTAAGGGCATCTTTCTTTATTTGAACTTTTAGCCTCTTGGTAAACTGAATTCAAATTTCCCCTCAGCAGCAGAGGAATTATATGTGTATCTTGCCCACAGAGGAATTCAAGACCTTCATCTGCTTTTTCTCACAGAGCGTTTTTCTCTTTTTTGGTGATAAAATGTCTGATATTCAGTGTTTTTGGAACTCTCAGGACTTTTGTCAGAACGGTACCTGAAATCTGTACTGAAAATGTAATTAGTGTTATTTTTTTAAAAGGAAACATTTTGGTAATACATTTTTTTGGAATACATGGCATGTGTTGATTCATAACAAATGACAAAATAAAATGGTCACAGCCATTTGGTTTCTGTTTCTCAGACAATAACAGCTTTACAAACATGAAAAATGCAAGGAAAAATAAAAATGCAAACATCTTTTGGATATGGAAAACCTCATTAAAGTAACATTCGTCCTCATAAAAATGAAATATGTCTTAAAACATTTTGCACGCAAAAATGATCTTGCATTCCTCACACTCTGTTGGAATGCGAGTTAAGATGTATCACCTAAACAAATCCTTTTTTCTAACCACTTTATCCAACACAGGGTCATGAGAGAGCCTATCCCTGCAACTAACAGACGCAAGCAGGGAAAACCCTGGATGGGACACTAAACTGCAGGACCACACAAATAATTCCTTACACTTATATAGCGCTTTTCTGGAAACCGCTCAAAGTGCTTTACAGGTAATGGGGACTCCCCCCCACCACCAACAGTGTGTAGCTCCACCTGGATGATGCAACAGCAGCCATAGTGCACACAATACACTCACCATACATCAACTATCAGTGGAGAGGAGAACAGAGTGATAAAGCCAATTCCTAGCCTAAAGGGATTATAAGGAAGCCATGATTGGTAAAGGCCAATGGGAATTTTGGCCAGGATACCAAGGTAACATGAGGTCTCCCATCCAAGCTCACACCTGCTGAGCTTCAGTGGGCTGCCAATTTGAGTTGCAGGGTGATATGGCTGCTGGTAATACATACACACTCATGCCAGGTTCATTTTTTCCAGAAGCCAATTAACATGCTAGCATGTCTTTGGACTGTAAGAAGATTTATCATAGCACCCAGAGGAAATCCATGCAAACACAGGGAGAACATAAACTCCATACAGATAGCACCCCAGGAAGTGAACACAGGACCCCAGCACTGTGAGGCATCAATGCTAACCACTGCACCATTGTGCTCACCTAAACCACTGATTCTCAAACCAGGTTCTCGGTGCTCTATTTCTCCCGATTTTTATTCCAACTGAGCTCTTATCTTCATAATGACCTTTATTTGCTCTGCTTGCTTGTTGAAATGTATGCACCCATTTCTTCATTCTGTCATTGGTTTAAAAAATGTTAAACTTTAGCATATTATTCCAACAACTTAAGCATAGATCACTATGATAGATCAATGTTGAAAGAGACTGTTCAAAAGGCAATATTGCCCCTGTGCTTCATGGTGAAGTCACAATAACCTTTTCAGTCTTTATCACATTTTGTTTTTATACCAATTGTGTAGGTATTTATCGATGACCAGAAAGAAAGCAGAAGGCTACAAAGCTAGTCAACAAAACTAATTACCTGATTCAATTGCAGACAAAATCAGATACTGTTGCTGCAATTGCTGCAGGTAGAATCAAGGCTTAAACTAAAAAAGCCTTCATGAGAATTTATGCTCAAGGCCTATGGACCTTTGCTCCTTACTTATGCTTCCTTTGCTGGATGCAAGTCATCTCTTTATTACTATAACAGCTTTCTTACCGGGATATCTAGAGTACTGAGTTACAATACAGTAGGTCCACAATTCTGCAGTGAGCTAAGAAAAAATTCTGCATCACTGCCATCTTCTGTAAATTACACTGACTCCTCCTGAAATTTAAAGTGGGTTTCAGGTTCCTCCTGCACCTTTATTGTTATTGCCTATTGGATGAACACAGACAGATTCATGATCCAAAATCTTCCAATTCATGCTTCTTACTCTACTGAAGGCCAGCCCCCATACAATGTGCAAAATGAGCAGTCTTGTGTGTAGATCCATGGCTGTCGGGCACACCTTCCAAATCTATTAGATGCTCTGTGACTGCTGTTTTTAGAAGTTCCTAATCTTTTCATTAGAGATTTTAGTTTTTAGCTCCCTGGACCAGTTTGCTGAGATTTCCTTTTTACCTCTTTGGCAGAGCTAATGGTGGGGTCTCCTAATGACCTTTTTAAATAGGTCGGTCTAGGAAAAACAGACACAGACACACCAGTAAAGGAAAAAAAAAACAGTGCTCTTTATCTATAGTGTGAAGAGAATAAGCCAAAAACAAAACAAGGTCTAGCTCTGCCTTTTGAGCTCTAACTGCACTTCTTCAGCCCTTCCTTATAAACAAGTAGCCGGGCGGTTAAGCTGCTTACCAGGTTCACAATGAGGTCTCCTTCTAAGATTCTTCTCAAAACTCTTGCCCAAGCTTCAATCTCACGCCAAGATTCTTTAACAAAAACTCACGTTTCATGAGCCTGACTCCAGGGCAGTACATAACTTAGGCTGCAAATGCTTTCCCAACCAGCACATGTCCACAGCCAACCTGGAACCCCTCTCCCTTTCTGGTTTTAAATGTCAACCAACCAATTGTCTTCCTTCTATTGGTCAGGTGACAGAGGACATCCTACAATAGGTTGACCCATTGCTCTCTGGGGAATGTGGTTCAGACAGTGATCTCCATCTTTTCTGGACCTATTGTGCTCTCACACTTCCTATTACTTTATTTATATGTCTGTACTATTGTACAGCTCTCTGAAAAGTGCTCAGAAATGACAAAAATACAAAAATCATATTTTTATAAAACAGTAATATCCTACAACAGTAATATGCAAGCAAGCCTATATCTTATATTTTGCTACATTAATTGTACATACTGTATCCGTGTCTTAATTGTATTCATTTATCATGTCTTTATGGCCTTTACATTTTATTCTTCTGTGTAAATGCCATTAATATTATTTGACCAATTTGATGTATATATTACATGCTGAAAAGCAAGCAATTTGTCTTGGAAAAAAGTGGCAATATTTGCAGAGAACTACTGCCAGAAAGCAAGCTAATCATGACGGATTGAAGCTGCACACATTCTCCATGAATTGTGACAAGCAACAGATGTTCTTTAATAATGTTTATCACAGAGACCTTCATCCCTGGACAAGACGCACCTGTTTCCATTCAAACAGAACCAAAAGGGCAGTACTTTGATGACAGCTCTGGGTGGTCACTCCACTTTATCTTAGGTAACCACTGTTAAGAAAAATTAAGTATCTTTAGTACTTTATTCCTAAATGCCCAAGACAAGCCTTTATAAATCCACGACAAAGACTGATTTGTGTGCAAAGATGTGTATTTTCTTGTCTAAGTCTTGATCCTTATACCATTGCTTTTGAAACAGTACAGACGAAGCCAGAGCAGATCACAAATCTGTTAAACTTATCCTTGTTCTATTGCTTTGGCTTCTTATTGTCAAGAAACAAAAACTGCATATCTTCTGCTTTGAGTAGAGGGTCCAGAAAAGCACTATAAGTGTAATTAATCATTAAATGATTCTTCACCCCTGGGTAAGGCATAAAGAGCTACTGTAAAAGACATAACATTTTAAAGTGGTAGAGACCTCTCTATGAAATTATGTCACAAAAATATTGTTATACGTTGAATTCTGCTAATGAATTGGAATTATGTGGCAAATCTGGCATTTCTACCTCCCTAATCACCACCCTGCCAGTCTGTCAGCTTAGTTGGCCATATTTAAGTGGTCATATTTATTCTCATTGACAGAAACCCTTCAGGTTCCTGGCGTTTTCATTGGTCCCCTCTCAGAAGTCTGCAGGTTCTTGTGTTTCACTCTTCTTCTCTTGGGGTTTCACTAACATCTTTCATTAACTCAAACCACTTCACTAATATAGTCAGGCAGTAAAGTACTGTATGTTACCCAACCCACCCAGTCACTAAACCATAGGCTTTTTCTTCATTAGTCACTCAACTCATCCTCATTTGTATGCTTTTCATAAACAGCCAGCCGCTCTTTTCAATTCAAGCTGTACTGGCTGATCCTGTTTAGCCAGGGACACCTCCATCTTCATTTTACTTTTGCCCCTGACACAGCAGAATTGTTATTCTGTAATATGTCCCTCACTCTAAGACTGCCTGCTGGTAGTAAGCACTCAGGACTCCAACCTTCAGCTGTGCCATCTGGACTCCCTCTCTCAGATGTTACACTGCTACCTTACCATGTAATGTCACCTGGAGGAGTGGGACAACACTGCCCACTTTAGGTGGCCTATCCTGTTCCTTGGCAGCATACTTCAACCTCTTTGAGCCTGGCAAACAAACCTCCCAACACAGCCCACCTGTCCAACCCTTTTGATGTCCCTCTGTATAGCTGAATTTTATACACATCCCTCACTTACTGACTCAATCTCACAAGCCTGCAAAACAGCCCAATTCATTGCTACTGAACACTCCCACTGGAGTCTAGACACTGGCTATAACCCACTTCCTCCTGGCTGTCCTTTTATACACCTTCCAACTAACCCAGAAGAGCAGCCAATTCCACACAGAGCCACACATATCTGCTCCTCTCCCTCATGTGGAATCTCAATCCCTGTTGAAAGCAATTAATGCAGGTGTATCTCATTTTCTCCTGCCTTTTCTTTTTAATGGCTGTCTTTCTACAAAATCACTCTTCTTAGTCCCTCAGATTATTGATATGAGCTTTTTCTCTTTTAATCATTTTAATCATTTAATTAAGATCAAATTTGCAGTGATGCTCCATTAAACAGTAATAATACATTTAAGAAATACCTCAGTTCATTAAAAAAAATTTAATATTTAAAAATTCAGATTTCCCAGATAATCCTCTCTGATATTCAGCTCTTGTTTAATAGTACTAATTGACCTAATTGACTAACTGACTAATTGACCCTACTAAATTTAGTCTAGAAATCTTCTGCCTAAAATTGTATCATTTTCATGTAAACACACTATTTTAATTCATTTGTTTTGATGATGTTATGATCTTTATCAGTTCTTTGGTGGTTTTCATTTGTTAAAGTTTGTACTTCTTTGACATAAAAATCTAAAACATACATATCTCAAGCATTTCAAGAACACTTTCATTTCATTAGTGGGAGCAGAAGTTTTTTTACATTTCCTGAAAGCTGGTATTTTTTTACAGTCAGAGGAAACTGGAACCTTTGGTTGGAAGCACATAAAAGGAGATTTTCAAGGACATTACCTGGAGAAATGCTGAATTAGGGTGAGAAAAGGCATACAAAATCAAATTATTAATACAACATCAATATATACAACCACTGCAAAAGTTTCAAGTAAAGTTTCAGCAATGAGACCTTTAATCTCACTGAGACTGCCATGATGACAACGGACCGATGGGATTGCAGGGAGTCCTAGGCTGCCCTTGGGATTAGCCAATCACCTGTTGCTCAAGAGCAGAGTACAATCAGAATTTGGCCGTGAGATGGGCCACCTACAGCCCTGCGAGAAGGCACCCTGAACATGATCCTCTGGCTGTCCCTCCTAGGGTAGATATTGTACTAACAGGAAAATGGGCATTCTCCCGCTGCCCTGTTTTAAAATAACGTGGTCACCATTCTTACCTGCTATCGTAGTTCGCCATGTCCGTCCGTATATTTTTAACTGCTAACGATTTGCTGACTAGCCTTTAGAATAAAACTTTGTATTTTATATGGGCTTTATTTTGGCATCTCATCTTGTTTTAGAATGGTGTTGCCCCCGAATTAGCACTTCAGCACTGTAAAGTCAAACGTAAAAATAAAATGTATTTTTATATGTTGTAGTTTTTTTTATTAATAAGTATTCAAATTTACAAAATACAGCGCTTATAAATTTAAAATAATTCAAAGATGGTGTTGCATTGATTTTATTAGATGTAATTTTTGCTGTAACCACCAGATGGCAACAAGTGAAAATAATTTGAACGTTCACATAATTCATAGTTAACTACAAATGCCTGATCATTCATCAACAAGGTAACGTTAAATAGGATTTATAAACCGCACTCCAGTTAAATAAAGATTTATAAACTACACTCTAGTTAAAGTATTAGTCTCAACTGTTACATAAACAATTTAAGTATACTTTAAATTCTGAAGTACGGATTTAAAAACATTTTATAGTTAAAGCAATTTTGAACACGACAAACAGAATGAAAAATAATTCCTTTCTATAGTGATACATTTCGGAGCCTATAGAGCACTTTTTGTGAGCAAATATAAATAAACACTTTATTCTTTCATTTTATTCTTCAATGCTCTCCCTAGAGTGCACCAAAGAGATAAACACAAAAATGGTATATTAACAAAAAAAGTGTAGTTCGGTAGATGCGCACTTAGAATGTTCTAGAAAGAAACAGTTTTTTTTAATTTTCTCAAAATTTGGTGTTTTTCAAGAAAACCTGCAAGCACTAATCCCACAGTGTCTATTTCAAAAGAGAATAGAAAACAGATGCACTTAAACATTAAGGCATTTCAAGTTTAACCTTCTTGGAAAGACAAAAAAAAATAGTTTTAATGCATTTCTTATAAAGTTAATTTGAGATGTTTCCAATAAATAATCAGTACCTTTTCTATTCAACGATTGTTCCAGTTCTTTTTTTCAGGTTATACCGCCCCCTGGCGATTTTTTCAATACAAATCGTAGTTACGTTTAAAAAAAGACTTCTGGAATGATTCGTTGCAAGTTAATTTATATACAAAGAATCTTTTACTGGTGAGGACAATGTACACTTATATAACAAGCTGTGTTTACACACCCTCTCCGTAAGTTATGAAAGTTGGAGTTCATAAAAGAAGACAGTAAAGGTGTCTACAGGGAGAAGGCAAGGGGAAGGATGAGGGGTCTTTCTAATGGCATTAAAACCCTCATCTCTGGCACTTTTTAATATACCCAAGCATGAGTCAGTCATAAGGGCCATCACAGATCATTCAAAAGTACCCACACTGTGTGGGTGCCAAGTCAGTCCCATAAAGTGCCAGCTGTAGTGTGCTGCTTTATTTCTGATGAAAATGGTTGGAGTATTGTATCTGGTGACAGATGTTTCAATATGTGCTACAACACATGTGGCAGGCAACTGGTAGCACTGAGTATCAGCACTGTAATGACACCTAATTTATTCTGACCAGATGCCAGCTCCACTATTAGCTAATGCATCGGGGCTTCAGACCCTTTAAGCTCTGTCCTCTGGCGAATTCGAAAGCTAGATTATTCAGCCCCACCCTGTAAACTACAATTAAAAATTCCACTTTCAATTCCAAGATTTCCCATTCAACACTTGTAAAAAAATCAAAAAGACAGCCTTTACACAAAAGGCAAGCTTGCGTCCAACAAAGGGCCAGCTGCTAATTGTTTGACTTAATGAAGCTAATTAATTTGCCCCAACTGCATTTTACATAAATGAAATAGTCCGATCAGGCTACATGCTTTAATCTATATTGATCGAATTTACTGGTAGTAATTAGTCAGCTGCCCAGCTGTCAGCCTGCGCTTTTCTTACCTATTAACTCCTGCTTTCCCTAGTCACCACGGTTAGCTGTGAAGTCTTGTACCTGAAATTTCTTAGAATGCGAAATAGGGATGAATTTTAGATTGCTGGCTGAGAAACTCTCGTGTCGAAACAGGGGGCCACAATTCAACATACAAAACAAAAAGAGTTTAAAAAGCCAATAGGCAAAAGAGGAGGTAATGGTTTAATCTGAATTCTACACTCTGTGATCTGAAATAAAAGCAAAATGTTAGAGAATGGCTCTTTGTATTGCACTTCTTACTTGCATGTCATCATTGGACGAGCTGTTGTCCTGGATATTCTGCATGACATGGGAAAACTGTACTCAATACAGCAAATGGCTTTTTTTCAAGTGCAACGGAAAAAAAACTACTGGCGATTAAACATTTAGCTATTATAGGAAACCGCTGACAGCAGATGCAAGCCAGCAGTGTCTATACAGGGAACCTGTTGACCCTCTGCCTTTGAGCAGCCAGATGTTAATGAGCCATGCTGTATCTTCAGCTGAAGCCCATTTCTGCACGATTATCACCTACGGTGAATCCCAGCTTTGCGTTTCTTCTTACAGCTGACCTAATCAAATCCGCGCTGCCTGCTGGGCTGGGCAAAATGACGGGCATAAAGCTAGCCATGTTGGAGAAATCCATTACATCATTTAAGATTTAAAAAGTGGCCTTGCGGGCAAGGCTTCTTGGGTCTTTTTTCCACTGACACTGCTATCACACTGACAATGCAGGCTGCTTTTGTTTGTGTTTCATTATTTTCTAGGAAGACAATGCCCGCCCACATGCTACCAGAGTGACACAACCATTCCTTTGGAGTTGTGGAGTCAATGTCTTTGATTGGCCTCCAGGATCCAAACCCTATTGAGCACTTGAGCGATGAGCTAGGTCATCACATTCACCAACCTCATCCATCACCAGCAAAATGTTACAGAACCCTCCACTGCTGTTCTGGCAAACAGAGGCAGCATTCCTCCAGAAATGGCCCTCAGTCTCACCAGTACATACAATCCTGGTTTAATGAATATAATGAGAACAAAGGGACAAACTTCACTTTGACATTCCATTAGCTTTTGAACAACTTGCAAATCCTAGTGGGCTTTGCTTCCAAAAAAACATCGATTTACACCAACAAGGGTTGTTAAAGCAAACAGTTGCTTTCACTAAATCAAGGGGAAGAAAAAAATACTTCTACTCATAAGGCTAGTTTATTACATGCATTTTTTTTAAAAAGCAGAAACCCTCTGTTACTGCTTTACACTGCATTTGCAGAGAAACACTGTGTATCAGTCAGCAGGGATACTATAGTGATGTTGTGCTAGGCTGTTTCACAAAACAATTTACGGCTTTTTCCCATTTACATTCCGAATGCTCTCTTTGCTTAATGATAAATCAGGAATTCTACTAGAGGCCCAGACAGCAGATAAAAGCCAAAGAAAACTGCACAGTCAGCCCACATTTGTAGTCCTTTATTTCTTTTAATTGCTCCTCCCATAGTATTGTATTGAAATGCATTACAGTTACATTGTACAAAGCATTAAAACAAAGTACCTCAACTTGCTGATTATTTTAAAATGAGATTATAAACAAAACAACACAAAGAAACCTGGTCCCTCATCACAGGGAAAAAAATAAACGCATATAATCTGTTATTTTATTATAGGTTTGGCACACTTCATTTTACAAAGAGGATTAACATGAACAGAACATCACACAAGCTTGCAGACAACCAGTAGAAAAAAAAATTAGGTACAGTTCTAATCAGAAGAATCATGCTGTTATGAAGAAATAATACCTGCTATTTTTTATTTTTTACAATTGAATCAGTAAATCGTAATACAAAAACCCTAATATCTATTTAATCAACCAGTCTCAATAAAAGAATAAAGAGTGAAATGAAATGTTTAATACTATCTGGCACTCATACATATTCTACAAACCCCATTTACTTATGAATTAGGCCCACCGAAGATATCATCTTTGGGTGGATTGGAACAGTGCTATTCAGTAAACAAACTACAGTTTGTCAAGAAATAAATACAATTCTGAACATACGCAGCAACGACAATAAAAGAAAACGTGATTGTCTAAAAATCAAACAAAAATGGAAAACAAAGTAGCTAACAACTACCATTAAGACTATTTAGTGGTATCTTTGAAAAAAAAATGCTTTTGACTTGAATGGACCCTTAATTGAGTGACAGGCTTCAGCACTTGCAATTCATTGCATTCTGCAAAAAATTAACAAGTCGTGGTTTTCCATTAAAAAAAACAATCTTACACAGATGAACTACACAATGATACAATGGAATACAAAACAGAACGTTTTTTTTTCCTAATAATTGTAGACAGTGCTTAAATTGTGCAAGAACACACAACAATGTCATTTCTTTACTTATCATACAGGGATTTATCTTCTCAAACGTCTTGTTTTAATGGAATCGGCTTGCAGTCCCATGGTATTGCACTGCATACCAATTTGCCTGACTCTTCACCCTAAACCTGTTTTTTCCAGCAATGAGAGGTGAAGAAACTTCAGGCACGTTTTTTTATTTCACTCCTCGGAAAACAACTAAAAAAAAAAAGTTTACCCTTCAGCAGGTCTATGCCTCTGCGCTGTGCCAGAGCTTTTTGCATATGTAGAGCTACAGTCCTCGTAAAGGTTAAAGGGTATCACACTTGAAATGCACAAAAATATATATGTATATAAATGGAACAAATGCCTTCCTACCACCATTCTTTACTGTACACATCGGATTGGATCCACGTGCTCCTATTGGCACATACCCCCTGCCTTATGCCAAATCCCTAGGAAATGGAAGACTCAAAGCTTGGCAGTTTTGTGAACACGCTCTACGAAACTGCTTTAATCTCACATTGATCTTTGAAACCAGCAGCTGCCCTTGCTGTGCAAAACGGAAACTTGACAGAATAAATACAGTTATTATTATCATTATTATTATTTAATCAATTTAAGGTCACAATGCTGCTTCTTCTCTTTTTCTTTCTTTTTTTTTAAGTTTTGGAGCGGGGTGACCCTGGAAGTGGGTAAGGCAATCTGCTCAGCAGTCTTTAAATAGTCCCGTGTGAAAGGTCAGGGCGAGAAAGTGGACTTGGTCCCATTCCGTTCAGGTCCGGAGGCGTCATACGTGGCTGAGGGACTGGAGGGCGCTGGACTCGGCCGCAGCCCTGGCCATGCTGTGCCACATGTTGGCGGGAGTGTGAGTGGCGGGGTGCAGGGCATCCTTGTCTGCCAGTGACAGCATCATGGCGTACGCCTGGGGGGAGAGGGGTGATTAATTAGCCGGGCTCCGGCCACCCTGGCGTCTGAGCAGGCTCGATCCTCACGTTTAAAAACAGTCACTTCACCTCAGTGATGCGGAGTGGGAAGAGACAACCACATGGATTTTACCAGCAATCAAATCTAATGCATGAGCAAACACCAGCAAGTGATGTAATGTTTCCTTTATTTTGCTTGAATTAGAGATATCCGATAGGCATAGATTCTAAGGACACAAAGTGCTTTAGGTGGACCAAAGTCAGAGATAAAAAACTACTGCACAGGTGTCTTGTCCAGTGTGTAATCTGCTTTGCACCTTGTGTCAGACTGGTGTCCTGTCCAGAGTGTGGTCCTTCTCTGTGCCCTGTGCTGAACTGGCATCCTGTCCAGCGTTTACCCTGCTCTGTGCCATCTGATGGACTGGCATCCTGTCCAGCGTTTACCCTGCTCTGTGCCCTGTGATGGACTGGTTTCCTGTCCAGCGTTTATCCTGCTCTGTGCCCTGTGATGGACTTGCGTCCTGTCCAGCGTTTATCCTGCTCTGTGCCCTGTGATGGACTGGCGTCCTGTCCAGCGTTTACCCTGCTCTGTGTCCTGTGATGGACTGGCGTCCTCTCCAGCGTTTTACCCTGCTCTGTGCCCTGTGATGAACTGGTGTCCTGTCCAGGGTGTGGTCCTGCTCTGTGTCCTGTGATGAACTGGCGTCCTATCCAGTGTTTACCCTGCTCTGTGCCCTTTGATGAACTGGTGTCCTGTCCAGGGTGTGGTCCTACGTTGTGCTCTGTGCTTCTGGAATAGGGCTTTCGCTGCTTTGAAATGTACCAGGAATTTATGACTTTCTGATCATGGACGGATGTATTTGCTTTTAAAATAAAGCTGCAAATCCAGGCTGCCTGCCTTTAGACACATTCTGTGTTATGCTTTTATGACTCTATTGGGTCTTCACCGGTCTTCGTAACCTTACCTGTGATTTCGACTTCCTGTACAGTGGCTGTTTGATGGCTTCTGGCAGGTGGGCGGCACTGAAAGCTGCGATTTCAGCATCGTTGTACTCGTTCTCTTCCATCTTGCGCATGTCTGTGAAGTGCCTGATGTGGTCCAGAGCAGAAAACCCACTTTTGTCTTCCTCCTCCTCCTCCTCCTCTTTATACCTGTCAAAGAAGACCAGTCAGTCCGTGAACACTCATACACCACCAGGGGCAGAACAGCTGGCTGATAACCAGTGACACAGTGACACAAGGCTCTGTGGGCCGATTTCCAAGATCCCCTGCATCTTCCCATTGCTATTTGCAGATATAAAGCATGAACAATTAGAATATTAAAGTCTAATTCCCTAAGCCTTACAAATAAATGCATTACAAATCCCCCGTTTATTCTCAATACACATAGGACAGATTCAATTTAATTATTAGTTTTCTTCGTTAGTCCTGATGGTTTAGCATAGCCTCTTGTTGATCAACTCCGCTGGCCACTATGATGGCAGCTTGGAGCTAACTGGGGAGTCCCCTCCCCTGACAGGCCTTCTCTCGAGCCCACTGCCAGCTGTGAGCTACACACCGCCTTAAAAAGACAGCTAGTGGCAACTGCAGGAGCAAAGCCTCTCTCTCTGAAAAAACTGCAGGTTTCTAAGGCAACGTAGAAAATCCCTGGAGCCCTTACTTTCTTTTATTTTATTATTAAGGGAGTCCCTACCTTGCCTTTGTGATTAAAAGCTAAGCACTCATTTAGTACTGATAGGCTAATACTGATTTTGAGAAAATAAATACTCATGGGCATTTAAAATACCTTCTAGGGGATGTCTTGCAGTTCAGTGCCAGGTCATTGGGTCCCTCAAAGTCGATGTCATCGTGGATGATGTCATCGTCCATGTTGCCTGGCAGTGGCTCGTCCCCAGATTTGCCTGCAGTGTCGCTGTGCTCTTCCTCCTCCTCCTCTTCTACCCCAAGGTCGTCCTCTACTTCCTCTTCCTCCAGGTCACGGGACTCCTGACTGGGCAGCGGCCCCTTCTCCTCTTCAAACTGGCTTCCATTCAGTCTGGTCGGAGAACATAAAACACCCTTAAGCCCATGGAAAAATAATCCTTCTCGCACAAGTAAAAAGATGGCAGTTTGTTTTTAATAAAAAGCATACACTTAAATATGATATTCTAATTTTAGCACTTAGGAAAGTGATGGACGGATAATATTTATATTATTCATGTACTGTATTTGATGATTTAAAAGAATGTTATATACTTCCACTGGTCTAGGCCCCCTTTTGTTTTATTATTAAGGCTAATTAATTAACTATGGTTTTGAGATAAAAATTAATAATTTTATATTACTGGTTTCAAGAAAAATGGAAACAATATAACTCAGTGTACCTGAAGTAATTACTTTATGATATAGCTGAAAGCAGTCTTCTTTCTTTCAAGTGTGACTTAAGACTCAAGGTTAATGTGCAGTGCATGAACTGAATATGTTCCGAGAGCTACACTCCAGTCTCGGCATTCAGGTCCCTGCAGTGGTGCTTTTTTTAGCAGTGAGATCACTATTTAAGACTCTCGGAGTAATAATGAAGTTCAGGTTCTTGCACCGCGCCTCTCGAAATCTCAGTGCGTTTCAGACGAAAACACCACCACCAGCCAACAAACCACATACATCATTTTGCTGTTGAAAAGCTGCACTTATTTAATTCTTTCACTGTTGTGTCGGAGCAGTGGAGTCTGGGCCAAAGTGAAAAATGGAAAACTCAAGAAGTCGCAACCCTAGAGAACCGGAATCCTGTTTGTCATCACAAGCTGAAGCCTTCTGGACAGAAGGGTGGTCAGCAAATAGCTTCAGTACTTACTTTGCTTGGGTTTGTGTTGTTTATTTTTCTATTATCTAGAATTCATCTAATAGGCAAAATATTTAGCTGACAGCCCCATTTGGTTTAAGAGTTATGAGAGCAGTGCCAACCAGCCCATTTCCTAGTCCCTTAGGAACACACCACAGCTATCAAAACTCACAGTGACTTAATCTATCTACTGTCTCAGTTCTACAGGAAACCACTATTTGTTAAATCATCTGTAACCACATTAGGACTGAATCACTAATTATGGTTCTAGCCATCTATCGTCAGCTCTAAAAAATGCCCTTTTTGGTACACAAAGTCCAACTGCAACAATCCCCCCCCCCCTTCCCTTTAACATCCCTACCACAGAAACGAAGAAAAAAATCATCACAATTATCCTTCAGATTAGAAAACCCATGAAACCAGGAAATGATCTATTTGAAACAGAAAAGCTGAGTTTGCAATGACTCGAAAAGTCTTTACTGCAAAGGAAGAAAGAATAATTGCCAAAAATAAAGTCACACAATGCAAATCTTGGCCATCTTTTATCTAAAACGTGATTATAATAGGACTTGGAGAGACATGAAACCTCACTTAGCTTGGGGTCAGACTGCCAGCCTAGTAGTTGTCCCGTACCAAGATTGTCAAGGATCGTGGAGAAATGGACTTGAACCAAACTCTCCAAAGCTCAATGATTAAGAAAACAGATTCGCTAATTATGCTTTCAAATGTGGTAATTTGCTGGGGATAAAATATCTATCAAAAGCAGTCAGAAGTGCATGGCTTTGAAAGGAAACACTGGCCAACCTCTTGACCTTGTCTTTTTACCATCTTCCTGTCGTGATACATGTTGAGGCCAGATGTTGCACAAAAGCACCAATCACACAACAGAGAGGAAAAAAATGCACGTTTAACTATAATTTATTTAATCAATTTTCTTCATGCATTTCTGATGTTTACATCACTATACCAAAATAAATATCAAAAGAACCTTATGAGATTTCTATCAGTTTAATCTTTTTGATCTGCCACATAGGCGTGCAAAATGTGGACTACAAAATTATGCAGAAAATGCTGCCCCCTTTATCAAGAAGTTCATCAAGCTTTCAAAATTTCACATAATTTAGGCAAGATCAAAATATATATATATTTATTTTTCCTTGTTTGAACAAGACTCAATAGTTATAAAAATTTTCTGCACATTTCCAAATGTTGCAATCATCTGAACTGTCTTAAATTGTGATTGTCTAAAATCTCCTCGGGCAACAATCTAATTAAAAAAAAGTATGAACAGCATAAAAAATGCTCTGGCCCGGCTGTTCATTATTCTGTGATGTTTGCATATAAATACTACACTACTGTAGCCCATAGTGCTAAATATTTGCATTGGAGAAGGTTTTGGTATGTCTCCTGTTTTGCAGGGGCGTGTACAGTACCTTTACATGCCATACAGATAAATCTCTCTTGAACAGCATCAGTAGCCATCACAAAATGATCTAATGACAAAGTGCCTATATTGCTTAGACAGAAAAAAATATTATCTATAGCTGCTATGCCTAGCAAATGCCTATCTGCCTGGGTGGTCAGCTGACTAAAGACAAGATATCTGTATTCTAGACTTTGTGACCGCGTGAACCGAGTGTGACCAATATGGAGACAGACATATTCCTAGCAGGGCTATAGCATTGTCCTTCGCAGCATACTGAGACAGGGGAATTCATACACCAGGAAGATAAAAACTATACAAACATCCTCTGTATTGCTGGAATGTGGTAAGGTTTGAAAGCATTTCTCTTGTTTAAAGAAATAATACCACATAAGAAAACAACATGGCTCACCCTCTGAGTAAACTTATGCCTGAAATACTTATGGCACAGAAAGCTGAAGTTCACAGGCTTGTTTAGCTACACACACGGTACAGTAGGTTACAAGAAGAGATAGTCACCCTTCTTCCGAATGGCCGGGGGAACGGTGGTTCTGGCTCGTATTGCCGATGAAGTTCCGTATCTCGTTGAAGTAAGAGTCCTCTTTGTCATCCAGTATAGCACTGCTGCTGTCCAGTTCTGACTGAGGTGAGGACATGGCAGTACCTTGAAAAATGAATGGCACATACTATTTAGCTATCTTACCTAGCAAAATTAAGAAAGCAAGAGGATCCTGGCATTGGCAGGCCAGGACAGAGCTGAATTTCAAACACATAATTTGAGCCATCTTCCCGAATGTCAGATTCCTTTTTGGCAGTCCCAGGAGATTTGAGGCTTCAGGATTTCTCCCATGACACACAGAGACAGACCTATTCCAATCAAGTGTTATAGTATCCTAGTGGTTGTCCTCCGCGGCATAGTGAGATTTTAAACATTGAGATGATAAAATCTTTACAAGCACTGTTTGAGGCTTCAATAAGAAAACTGCAAAAGGGTCCATTGCGACCGAACTGCTAGAAGGTCCTGGGATCAATTTTGGATGTTGGGAGCTCACAGATATTCCTTTGCCTTACCCATGGTTCTATGGGATTTCTTCATAGAACAAGTAAGACCGGTTTGATCGAACTTTTCAAATGCCCATACCGGAGTCCAGTCCCTATCTGTTCCCCATAAGGAAGGGAGCTCCTCTCCCTTCTCAAGAACAGTTCGGGTGCTGGCCCATGGCCAGAATTGAGATTGGCAGCACGTGTACTCATCTTCATCTACTTCCAAAGCTCTACTTAAAAATCTCACCTGACAAGTTGCCATTCTCGTGCTTCTTCAGATGCCTGTCCAGGTTGGTCTGCTGACCGAAGCACCGGTCACACAGGTGGCACTTGAAGGGCTTTTCCTTGTTGTGGATGTTACGGATGTGCCGTTGTAGGTTGGAGGAGATGCTGAAGGAACGGTCGCAGTATTTACACCTGGGAAAGAAGGAGTGTCGCAGCTGAGTGGTAGAGCTCAACGTGGCTTACATTAGCGCCTCCTACATTTAAACTCTGCTGGATGTGTATAAAAATGCAGTTTTAATGAAGGACACCATTCACTACAGTTTATGGACATTGGGGCTCACCTAGTTAAGAAGGATCAAGGAAATTTGGATTTGTTTTTCATGGACTTTTTATCAAGGAATACAAATATTTTCATATTTGTGTTGTTTGTTCTCTTTGACAATGAAAAGTAGACAAAAAGATTGACTGAATAAATAAAGACCATAGTCCATAGTAAAGCTGTCAGTGACTCTGTAATACTAACATTGTTTTTCTTTCCCTACCTGAATTACATATAACTCGACGTTCCCGGTCTATTAAGTTATTTACAACAAGACAAAAAATGGGTATTCTCAAGACACACATCTCTCTGTGTTGTCTTGTGTTTTTGTTTAAATGTAATTTCATAATTAGCCGGCCTACATTTATCCCTAATTGGCTGCTCTTAATGTTCACACAGATGTGATTAATGAGCATTTCAAGGTAGAAAGCTGATTGTTTCATGTCCTGCCAATGCAATAAAATTAAATTCTTTTCTTACAAAATAAGCATGCAACAAATTTGTTCTAACCCTCTAAAATTAGACAGAAAGCCAAGTTTTTCCATGCAAAATTATACACAATGATTACATCTTTTCTTCTGCTAGAATTAGCTTGCTCGATTGCCTGTCCCAGAGGAAAGTCTGTTATCTTCCAAAAAAATTGCAATAAACAGTACAAATCTTTATTTCTCTGCCAACGTGTGCAGTTTAGTCTATCACACTGGTACCAGAGGCATCAATTTTCATACCCTATAGTCATTCCCTGTCTCCTGGGCCTTTACTGTATTTCTCTTAAAGCCGTTCCTCAGACAAAAAATAATTATTCCAACTACTCTTGCTGGAAATGTGCCGACAGTCCTCATCACCCCAATTTTTCATCTAACTTCCTCTTCAGGACTTCAAAACAGCTCTTGTCACACTGTGAACTGTGACCATTTTTCATCACCTAAATTATTTAGCAGAATGATAATTGTTTCAGGCTTGTACGCCATTGAAAAAACATACAAAACAGTGGAAAGTTCTCCCATAACCATGTAAAAAAAAAGCGTCCTCTAAAAACATCCTTGTTACAGAATCCCTTAATAAATGATATTTGCTACTAACAACAAAAAAGACTTTTTATACAAAACAAGTGCTGGTTGAAACAGCATGTGGTAAAGACAATTTTGCTAAGCCATCAACACAGAGAACACACATACTAAAGTTTAAAAGGATCCCTTCCAAAGTCTGCACTACCAAAAGCTTATCCTGGGGTAAATACTATTACATAAATATTAAGAGGCAGCTTTATCATACTAATTAAAATAACAATCCCACATTTATCACAAATTGAGATCCAATGTTTATTGCCTCTCTCCTGAAAGAATACCTGTAAGGTTGCTCTCCTGTGTGAGTTCTCAAGTGGCGAGTTAGGTTTGCAGATCGTGGAAATATTTTTCCACAGTACCTATGGAAACAAGAAAACTCATTGAAAGGCACACACTGCCTGTATTTCCAAAGAACGTATTTCCCCGAATGGAAGAAATGAGTAGTGGAAGACTCAGTCTGACAACCTAACATTTTCTGCATTGTTTAAAAACAACATATACCTATAGGCAAAATGGGTATATTTAGACAAACCTGTGGTACATTCAGCCATACATATTCACAGATGCACAAATTTAGCATGTCTAAACTTGGCATTTATTAAGCTTTAAAATTTAAGTGTTACAACATAATAAAATTCTCATTTTCTAGATAAAATGAAACCAACTACTAGTTTTTTAGTTCTACTCATATTACATGACCAAATTAAAGGTGGAAGTGGGCGGCTTTGGGGCAGCGGTGTGCCCAAGTCCAGATAAATTCTGTTGAATCACCTTCTTCAGGAGATGGATTCACTTGATGGATTACAACAGTCCGAACTCCGGCTACATCCTGTTGCACCTTTTCTGATGAAAACTACACTTGTTGAAACTGCCCTGCAATTTTACCGTTTGCAATTCCTTTCTCAAATGAACTACACATGCGGCAAAAGCTTGTCTTAAGATGAAACAACTATTGATTGGGCTATTTCTTGACAGTGTTCCAGGAGTTTCATGGGTTTGATTTCATACACAAATCACAACCATAAAAGCCATGGATGTGTGCTAGCACATTTTCTCACTACTGTAGTTCAACAACTGCGACCTCACAGCAACTCTTCAAGTCACCATTCCCTTTCTCCTTTCCTGCTTCGAGTGAAACGTTAACTTTGTATTTATTTTACACACTGTTTAGTTCGAATTATACCGAATGGGAAATCAAAACAAAAAATTGGTGACTGCAACATTTCAACATGAAGATCACATCGAAGTAGATCAAAGCCAAAGCTATTCTCTAACAGTTTCTATTAATCTTCTAATCAGTGGTAATTTCAAAAGTAAACAGTGTGGTTCTGGAAATGCTAAGTGCAGTCTCCGATCAAGCCTGCTTTAATTAACTCGGTAATCACCTGCAGGTATAGCGCTCCTTGCCCTTTCGTAGAAGGCTCTCAGGAAGAGCGTTTGGAGGAGCCCTGAAGTCAAACATGGATGGGACAGACCGTATGAGATCACTGGCTTCTGGTTTTAGGGAGTTATAAGTCTCCAGTTTCTCTGCCATGTTTTCAATAGCTGACATCTGTGAAGAGAAACAGAAATCTTAAATTGTTGTGCGCAAAATGTGCAAATCAATCATTGTATAAGACTCTATTGTATTATTCTTGCATAAAAAAACAACAAAATACAGTAGTAGTAGTGTTTTCTCCTCTTGCTAGGGGAAAAACTTAATTCTCTTTTTCCTCACACACAAAGACTCAAGTAAGTATTTGTTCAGGTTGCATTTTTCAATTGGCATTTCTTCATTGCATTGAATTTATAATAACCCTCTGACGAATTTTTAATGACAAATAATTGATATTGGCAAAAATGACTAATAAGTATCTTTAATAGCGTAAATGCATGTTAGACGTGTAACGGAGCATTCAGCTTGAAAATGAAAAATTATCCAGATTTTTTTTTCTTCTGTGAAACCCCATGTACAGCACATCAATGAGTCATACCAAGAGAAAAAAAAAGGTCTGGCTCTGCATTAGAACTGTTGAGTTGTATGTGGGCAAAAAGTTATAAAAATATTCCTCTGCTATAAAAATAGGCCCCAAAACTAAAAAAAAAACTGCTATTTCATTTTATTTCCTCCCTTTTCTCCGTCTTTGTTTTTGGAATTTCTCTGAGCACATCGCAGTCAGCCTTTTTATTTCCTGCCGCCACTGTGCTGCCATCTCGTCTTCTTACTCCCAACTCCTTTCCCTAGTTACAAATTGCATCGTACAGGGCACCATTGCCAATTTGCTAAAAGTCTTTCATCAAATATTGCAAAAATTCTCAGAGGAAAGTCGAGATGCATTTACTTGTCAAATGGTAAATACGAAAACACTGGAGGGCACTGAAGTCCATGGGCTATGGGGCTTGATTCATAATCACTCATAGCCTGTAAAACATTTTCCGCACAATGCGAGTGGACAGCACATTTGTCAATATGAAAGATGTTGACATTACTGATCAAAGGCCAGACATTGGTAATAATGATACAGCTGGGTTAGGAGGGAATTCTTGTCCCTACAGACCAATGCGGTTGTCAGTTTCTTCAGCTTTTTCACAGGGATACAAATTTGCATTATTTTACATGTCTGCTGGATTTTTTTTTAATACAGACACAAATCAATTGAAATTCAACGTGCCGCTCTATCCTGAACGCTCCATCCTGACCGGTCCTCCTGTCCTGTCTCCATCATTTACATGGTGGGCACAAATACATGAAAGAATAACTGATCAATGAGTGATGACCTTTGCCTGAAAAGCTGATTAGAAATGACAGCCCAGTGCAAAGTTCATAACGGAAACCATTTATGCTGAAAGTGAAAGGATACAGCTTTTGGAGGAGGTGAAGTGTCATTTTCATTTGATTATGATATCGTTAAGCCACCACAAAAAAAAAATCTAATGGAAAGGCTGCATGGTTTTTGTATACCAGTTGTTGAGATACCAGTGCATTAATATTTCTCATAAAAATAAAACCCATAAAAACATGTTTTTCATTGACCCTTTTCTGGACCTGAATGATTGTTTTTGTACTGCACATCTCACTTTTTCGATATTACAAATTATTTCGGGAAGCATTAACAGCACCAAATGTATCAAGCTCTTTTCTGCATAATATGATCAGACAGTTCAGCTTTAAAGATTTAGAAAAAATGTAAGGCACCTATTACTGTGTTTTTTTTCACATCATGGTCTGACAATGGGAGAATGTAATTTGCAGCTTTAAACCCTGTGCAATTATATTTTCACATGTATATGTATAATTTTACACATTAATAATCATCAATATATTTTGAAAGACAGGAAGTAGTAATGTGATAATCCGTAAGAAGAAAGTAAAAAGATGATAGTTCACAAAATCAAATCTAAAAGAGCAATGAAAAAATTATCCAGGGCTTTTTAAAAGTACTGCAATTTGGAACCATTAGCCATGAACTTTACAACCTTTCAAGATTTCACCCAGTAAGGAAATGGTTTCTTATTCAGTTCTTGTCTGCATGAATTCTAGCTAGGCTGCACTTGAAGTTTTGCGTTAAGGCACGGCAAAGTGCAGTTTTAAATACAAGAAAAAATAAAGGCCGCTCTAGCTGTTGTTTCTCATGGGCTGGCAAAACAACAAGGACTCTAAGCATGCAGGCAAAGCACTCCATCTGAGGACGATCTCTGGAAACACGCTCAGTGTTATTATTACAAGGTCTATGTATAGCCTACTTGTAATCTGCTATCTCCAAATGACAGTGTCGCATAGTGTGGAGTAATTTGTGATATGCATTTCTAACTATTGTCGATCTTATCAGAAACCAGATGTCTGAAAAAGGAAACAATTTTACCCCCTCCTCCTAATCCCTCGGAGGCTATTAACCTGGTACTGACGCAAAGCAGCCTTTGGCCACAATTCCCAATTCATGTTTAAAAAAACAGAGACATTGCCTCCACTGGACAAAGCAAATGTTTATAAACATATCAGCGAGTTGAGGTATCGTTAACGGCATCTCAGCAATCATCGCGAGTCATTATTCAGCGGCATATCTGTGTCATAAACAAACACATCTCATTTTAACAGCTCTATTAAAGAGGAATGGCTCCTGCCCACATTCAGCGCTGGGTCATGCTGCTCTGCTAGACACTTGTGAAAACGCCCACTCCAATAATATTGGCAGGAGGGGGAGGACGATTCATTCGGGGAGAAGTGGTCAACTGTGGCCAAATGATGAAATCCGCATTTGTGTCAATAAGCCTGGGTGCCGCAAATTCAGATCAACTCATTAATATTTGCCGCTGGTACATTCTAGGTATGTTCTAGAAAAATCCAGATCTATATCAGCAGGGAAACTGTGGTAACTGGGAATACCCAAATATTAGCCGGTACTTGTTGATGTTTTGACTACTATGCATTTCATACTTGGTTATACTTGGTTATGACCATTTCTCCTCTATGCACACACACACACAAATATAGATGCAAATGAATGCAGCTTTAATAAAGAACAATCATGTCCCTTTTTTCAGTTTTCTTATGAAAAAAGACCCCGTTCTCCCTCTCTAAAATGTCTCGCCTAATGATGATGAATGCGAATTTAGATCCCAGACTTAAACTCTCTCATTATCTACAATCTGTGTGACATTAATAAGCCATGCCTCCTTTAAAAACCTCTTACATGTGAAAAGCATGTGTACAAAAGAGCAGGAGCAGAACAAAAATGCTCTCACTTCCCCACTCCACCAGAGGAGCAGGCCTCTTGAACAGGAGAGGAGGTCCCTACCTTCAAACAGCAATAGTCATTTTTCACATTGACAGACATTATATTATTCACATTATCGGCACTAGAGGTAATTCATTTAGCGGATCTCTTTTCCCTTTGGGTTTGCTGGTTCTTATGAGGACCCAAATGGACTTAAGAGGTTTTCCAGAGGAGAAAGACAAGCAATAAATAGGAAGGCTCAGTAACTCATCTGAATGACACAGGACACATAATGTACTGTACATGGGGAGGCTTCCTAAATAAAGAATAGCTCGGAGGGCGGGACCTCAGACATTAATCAGAATGCTAAACAATGATGGATTTGCTGCAACCAGAACAGCAGAAAAAAAAACAGCCCTCTGTATATTTCAATTCAGTACGTGTCTTAAAAAAAGCCTGGTAGCTCATGCCTCGAGGAACACAAACAAAACTACAGAAAATTTACTGATACTGGGTTCAAATGTTATTCTTTTGGTTATTTATATCTTATCCTTTGGAGACAAAAATAACGTCTTCGAACTTTTCCTGAAAACACTCCCCTGCATTTCACATCTCAGGGCCACTTGGCTGTCCTGATCCGGCTCTGAATGCTGCAGATTAAGTGAATGCACATTGAAGATATCGATTTAATCATGAGTATAACTGTAAGTATCCTCTTTATGATCTCAATGAAGCATACAACATCCCCATCACCCCTTAAAACTATAACAAAAGAATAGTTCACAGATTTGTAGCTTAGGCTTCTATGTACCCTTTTCAGATCATTCAATTTATTCCAAGATTTGAAGTTGTAACTCTTGTGATATTTGTGTTGCCTTCTCAATTGCAGATGTTTTTTTGTAAGAGAAAAAAAAACATCCTTCTTTAAGAATAAAATAAACTTTCTGCTTGGGTAAAACTAGATAAGCAGTGACTGGTATCTGGCAAGGTTAGTCTGTCGGCCTTCGGCTGACCCATGCATCACAAGCTATGCACCGTGTGCTGTCATGCCTGTAAGCAGGGTGGGTTTTTAATAAAGCATTTTATAACATTCTGGACTTCTTATGAACTTACCCATGTTCTCTGATCGGGCAAACGAAACTGGGAGCAGGATTAAAAAAGAAATATCAATCAATACCAATAACTCTTCAGTGTAAGAATGTAGCAATAAATGAAACATGCAATATGGTAAGACCTGCACATGTTGTATATACAGGCTATGATGTTATAGTCAAGTCATTACTATTTCAGCCTACGCCTTAACCTGTCGACATTTGCCTTCTTTTTTTTCACCCTCACTGTCAATTTGCGTTTCGTGACATTTTGTCTACAGACACCTTAATGAGTGAGAAAATGGCTCTTTGGAAAAGACTGCATCTTAGCATCATTACAGACCTTGATTACCTCATGCTAACAACACAAAGAAATTATTATACTTGCTCAGGAGAAGGAAGTCAAAAGGTCTGACATTCAAGAACTATCTACACATACTGGAGTCGAAAAGCATGGACTTGAATGACTAATTCATACTGCAATAAAGTAAAAACACAACATCTCTAGTAACAAACACTGGAAACTACAAACCAGGGCTTCAAATTCAGTGAGAGAGGAGAATAAAATAAAATCAAGGGGCTAATGGAGCTTTTCGCTCAGCGTTCATGGCTGAAATGGTATTCCGGATAGGCAGCTGACTCATTAATTAGTATTAAAGGGACTCAAAGTACCGAAGAAACCGGAATCAAATCATTTGGAAAGTCATAAAATAGGGTGTGTTCCACATTTCAAGCTACATTTCTACAAAGCATTGTGCCTTTGTGTTTATTCCTGTTTTCAACACAGATATTGAGTAACTGATGCTTTTGTGTCTGACTTTGTCAGCAAAGGAAAAGAACAATTATTCAGCAGTGATAATGTTATTGATCATCAGCAATGTGGATCAATAACATTAGATGGAATGCAGGGTAACGTATAAAAATCTACCAAAACTGCTATATTCGTGATGGACTGTGATGCTGTCAAGTAGGAGCCCAACACAGCTTCATGTGGATTTGATCATGAAACAGTAGTTCAGAGATATCATTGTTACTGGCCTCAGTATTGAAAAGGTTTTCTGCAGGTTAAATTACTTGTTCCGGAAAGAAAGTGATACTAAACGACACAGTGTGTGATGTACATTTAGCTGTATTGAGTTAAACAGTCTGATAAACAAATCAGTTCGTCCATCTGGACTGCAACGGCTGACGTAGATGTAGAAAGGGCAGCTAAATACAGTAAATGCAGTACTATTACCCCTTTCTAAAGCCATACATTGTCTTCGCAAAATCACCCAACAGAGCTCTGATAGCAACAGGGAGATTTTAAAATATCAAATCTATCTTCGCCTGTCCGCATAGTTTAGTGAGGAACAAAGTACAAATTTATGAATGAAAAGGCTCGTAATGAGTATTGATTTTTTTCAGCTTCCACAATTATGGCAGCCACGAACAACAGAAGTCCTGAGCTTCGGATATGTTCATGGTCACCAATTGCCAGGCCTTTCTGAAAGACTGACAGCAATGAAGCCAAACGGTCCCAGCTGTACGGCTAACGCAAAGACCTGTCCAAACTGGGCTGTCACTGTGTATTTCACACAGCCCCCAAAGGCCATCACAACTAACCACATCTGATCGCTCCTGAGCAGGCACTGAATTGCAGCATCAAGTCGCAGGTTCAGAAGCTTCATATCCTATTATATCAGTATACTGTACTATGCCACCCTGTCATTGGCCTTAAAAGACCAACTGTATATTTCTCAAGCTGTGTCGTACAATTTCTGCAACTTACCTGGGGGTGAAAGAGGAAGCCTGGGGCCGGTCTCATGTACTTGTCCTTCAGAGCTTCAAACGGATCGTTCATTTTCCTTTTCTCAACCCTGCTAATATTAAAATTCTTTCAGTTCTTATTTGCCAACAGCACGTGCAAAATAAACATATAAATAAACGGCAGCTACAGCACTTCTCATTTTGTTTCCCATTGGAGTGCCTCAAAACAACATGGTGGTTTTCCAAAAGGCAGTTTTCCTCTAGACTGAGAACAGCTCTGCTTTTTTAGCGATCAAGAAAAAACGACTAAAACAATTTCCTTTCTCTTTGGCCGCTCTCTTCTGCGGGATTCTACTTTTACAGTCAGAAAATAAGTTGAAAACAACTCCGCAACTTCCAACAATATGTTCATCACAACACGTTTCACCTACACTTTTAAATCCTTGAAACTTTGATGCAACAGGATGAAAGCATTTGCGCCATGTACTGCCTATTTAAGAACAGTAACTCAATGTTAAAGATTCACATTACCTATAAATGGGATCCATGAAGAAAGGGGTTGGCCTGGCGTGTTGCAGTGAGGAATCAGGAGCTTTGGACTGATCGATATCAGCGGCTTGCTCCTCGCCAAACACGTGATTTTTTCTGGTCTCCTCGACTTTAGCTGTGATTGCCCGCCGACTGCTGCCCATGCTCAAGTCCAAGGGCTGGTCTTGGTTCGCTAACTGCGAAGCCCCTGCCTTTGAGCTAGTGAAGGGCGCTGGCTTCTCCTCCTTGCGCTTGGTAGTGAGGTCAAAGGGCGACTCAGAGTTCCTGCTCTGGCCCTTTTTGGACTCGCAGTTCGGAGACTGTGGCTCCATTTTTAGGGGAAGGGATCTCAAGTCTCTTTCGGGGAAAGGATACATTGGTTGAGAGAAGGCTGGAAAAAATGGGAGGGGGAACATTGAAGGATAGGGCAAAGCCCCTACTTTTTTGTCCTGCAGCCCAACAAGTCCGGTGGAGCCAAAGTATTTTTCAGCGATGGACGCAATCGCTTTAATGGAATCGTTGACGGCCCCAGAGACAGCGGTTTGCTCGTCAAGGGAAGGGGGGAAGAGGGAGTGGTTGGGGAATTCCTTCTTACTGCTGTTCACGGAGGCTGTGTTCGGAAGACTGCTCTTCTTCCCCACTGGAGCTTTGCCATTCTCCTTGTTTTTCTCTTTGTCACTATCCAG
Source organism: Lepisosteus platostomus (assembly GCF_059453375.1). Taxonomy (NCBI): domain Eukaryota; kingdom Metazoa; phylum Chordata; class Actinopteri; order Semionotiformes; family Lepisosteidae; genus Lepisosteus; species Lepisosteus platostomus. The sequence continues at coordinate 60,028,539 of NC_142612.1, forward strand.
GTCGCTCTCCAGATCCGAGCCAGATGTGGTCTCCAGGTCACTTCCGCTGGGAGTGCTGACATCGTCCAGATCGCTGCTCTCAGATTGGTCACTCATTTTACCGAGGGGCCTCTCCTTGGAGGAGATCTCAGTCTGATGCACCACCCCTCTGGTCTCATTGCGGGGTGACAGTTTGCTCAAGGACTGCAGTATGTCTGGGGCACCTGTCACCACCTGTGGGGGTGTCAGAAGAGGACTCTTGCCCTGCTCTGTACCTTGAGGCCCTTTCACTGGAGAGCTAGCAATCAGTGGTGGCCTGGGATAAAGTCCAGAAGGAAACAGACTGGGGAAGCTGAAGGGAAAACCAGGGGCTGCTGGAAAGGTCAACCCACTGTGATGCCTGTTGGCCCCAAAGTAGTCAGCCAGAGCCGGGCTGCCATGGCTGATGTTACCCACGGTGGCTTTGTCGAGCGCTGGTGTACCCGGAAGAGAAATGCCTTGACCAAATAATCCCCCAGCAGCAAAATGGTTCTTCCCTTCGCAGAACCGCCTGTGCTTGTTCAGAGACGAGGTGGTACTGAACATCTGTCCGCAGTCTTTGCATTTGATCTGAGTTCTGCAGTCAGCATGCATTCGCTTGTGGCGGCAAAGGTTCGAGAACTGAGTGTAGGACTTGTGGCACACTTCACCTGCGTTCACACAAAAACAGAAACAACTTCTTCAGGCAGAAATATTAAGTCTGTGACCTAACATATGAAGCACTGCAAACAAGTAGCTAAAGGCTAATACAGTATACAGACCGTATATCTTTGGAAAGACATTATGCATGTTCTGTTGAAATTCATCTGAACCACTGTGTAAATTATACAAACTGGGGAGTCCCAAAGTCAGTTGAAGACGTCTTCAGTTCAGCAGAGTATCTTGGCCTTTTTCAATCACTTTAGCTTAATATGTAAGGAAAATGATTAAACTGGTCTAATACAGCTTTCTCCCAAAGTCGTTAGTTTAAAAGAACTAGGAAAACTTTAATTGGGGCCCCTCAATGACTTGGATTGGAAAGACTTAGAGACTTCCTGTAATTGAAGAAAGGGGCTGAGTGCACCTTTAGTGTCAGACACAGCATTTTGTTAAAAAGAAGCAACTATTGTGCAGTCTGGAGGAGGGTTTTCCTGGGTTTGACAAGCCCTCGGCAACTTGTTTGCACTTCGAAAACAACTACAGCCCTGTTTGAGATGGTGAAGACTTGTTTGAAATCTAAAAATGTCTGGGACTTCAGATCCATTGTCCGGCAGAACAGTAAGTGTCCTGTAGATGCGATTCTTCCGTAGCCTCTTGGGAAAGCATCCGCCAGCTCCCGATTTTGTTTACATTGGTATTGTATCACTGCCACTCATCATTTTCACATCAAAAGCGGGCAGCGGTAAGCATTGTGCATTCAGCAACATTTTCAAGATTCGAGAAAGACTGACAGAACTTACAATGGTACTATTTTAAGCCTGAGAAGGAAACTGAATTGAATGCATCCTATCCTGCATTGCTGGTTCCCATGGATTACAATCACGTCCTCTGTTTCCCCTCATACCACTGCTAACACTGACCTTCTTGCACTCGAGGGTCTCTGACCTTGATAGAGATGACCTGGGCTGGTCATGTCTGACAGGGTTCTGCATTCAGCCAAGAGACAAGAGCGCTGTACCTGTTTAAGTCCCTGTCGTCAAGAAAATGTTGTTTAACTTTTAGCTGCTTTGCAGCCAATCTGCAGTAAATGTGTTAAAATAAAATAGATCTTATGCTATTAACCGCACTGTACGTATTATTAACAGTGAGATCACTGCTTGAAGGTGGTATGGACAAGCAATGTTTCATGGGGGCAATCTACTTGAAAAATAAAATAAAATGCCTTCTTTTCACTGTCTTGGACAAAAAACTGTGAAAAAATTAGTTGTTTTGTCTTTCTTTGTCTTGTTTGGCAACAATTTAGTGCTTTTAACTTTTTTTTGTTAATTTAGGAAACTGTCACCGCAGATTAGATAAAATAAATGGATGTACTATAGCAATGAAAAAAAACATTCATCAGTATTTTTCATAAAGAAACTTTACCATGCATTTCCTCTTATTTACACTAAAAGAAACATGGCCATGCCTCGATGTATCCAATGTTTTATTTCTCCATAGTAATACATGATTTAATCCGCTCAAATTAAATGTCAGCTTTGCAGAGTTGTCATTTTCAATACAAGCTGTGTCCTCCTCTTGCAGAAATGACAGTAATGCACGAACAGCTCATTGACCTAATCTGCTCCTGGCAAGTTGTTTTTCAAATGTTAAGAAACCACCATTTAGGCTCTGCTTGTCTCTCCTAAACAAAAACCTCACAATTAGCCATGTCCTGGAAATGAACGACAGGATTTCTATCTTCATTCAGAGGAAAGCATGTGGGCTCAGTGTTAGTCAGTCCCTGAAGTCATGTATTCAAGTCTCTTCTAGAACTACCGTCTCTGCACAGCTCAAAGCCTGGGTGGTTTCTGTTCCTCGGAACAGAACTTGCACTAATCCTACAATGCCCAGACATTGCTTCAGCTGTTTGATGAACACCTTGGAACTGCCTGCAAAGGTGCGCTTCATCCTAATGAACAGGTCCAAGGCAGGGCAGGTGTGAGAAAAGAGTGACGAGCCTGCCTGCAGGAGTCACTGTGATTTTAAATCAGCAGGAAGCACTTCTTTACTCAAAGGATCATGGGAGTGAGGAACAAGCTGCCCATCCATGTTCTCAGGGCTGATTTCCTAGTTTCTTTCAAGAAATGGCTGGATGACATCCTTGGATCAATTAACTACAGCACAAACTACCAACTACTGCACCTCTTGTTTGTAGTCTTTCTTCTGTTCAGACTGGATTTGACTCCTCTCAGCAACGTAAGCTGTGTGTTTACAGTGACATTAGATTTGATGATGGCATTTGAAGTTCTCCTTTTTGCGTCTAATCAAAGACCCAAAGATGGAAGCAACCTCACCTCACCCAGGAAATACACAATTGCAAGTGCTGCACATTAAGCCTGATGGCCTACTGTACGTATTCAGGTGCTTTGCAGCTCATTTATCCGCACGACAAGTCATATTTTGTTAAAAGCATGTATGGCCACCTGTACAGTTTATTTGACTCTCTCTCTCCTGCCAGTAAACTCAAACTAGTCTTCAGCAAATCCACATACTGCAATAATACAGAGAGGCATCTTGCAGCTGCGGGAGTCTTTTTTTTTTCCTGACGTAACACGAGTCTGTGTTTCCACCACCTGACATTTTCTTCCCTGCGCCTTTGAATAAACCCACTTATCCCCCCCCCCCCTTCTCCCAGCATAGCCCTCTCTAACACAGACCATTACTCCGTCTGAAGCTGAGTGTGTTCTGTCCTGCAAATTTCTCAAAATGCAGTAATTAGCTGGTAGTTTAGGTTGCATATTTTCTACTGATTACCACAAATTAAGTACTATTTTGAATATGGCCTGCCCATTACTGCATGTGGTTTCTATTTGAGGAGGCTGGCATTTTGTGAAGTAAGCAAGTAATTATCTTTGTGCTGGTGAGGGTCTGAATTAAGCCAGGGCGGTGTACTGTAATGGAAGACAGTTACCAGCAATAGCCAAAGTCAGGCCATGCCGTGTGTGTGGCCTTGTCAGGCAGAAACATCTATCACTTTCAGGTGATAGAATACAGAAAGCTCACGTTTAACAAATGATATCTGTATTCCTGGGGTATTGATTTGATTAATGGGTTTATTACACATAATGATTCCATGATTTCTCATCCAGGCCTTGTATTATTTAAACATGTTTTTCCTACAAGGTGTCTTTCTTTTTCTGTTGATTTTTTTTTTCAGAATATAAAACACCCATTCAAATCTACAAACTACTCAACTCTTACAAAATAACTCTCCTGTTTCACATAGCAGAATCTCTCCAAGCCAAAAAGCGATAGCATTTATGCACAACAAAATTCTATTTGAACGATTGAGCCTCCTTAAATATGGAAATAATGCTGATTTTCAAAAGGCATTTCTTTGTATGTGTAACTGCTAAACCTCCTACATCAAAGATTTGAAGAAATCTACTTGCTTTAAACCTGTAATACAAAGACTGCACTTGAAAAGCACATTACGTAAATTACTGTAAAATCCTCTGAAAATCCAATTACTAATAGACAAATAATTTTGATTTAATTTGAATCACATCAAAACTGCAAAATACTGTAATATAATTGTACTTAAATGATTTAATTAGTAAATGAAAGCATTTGGATTTCATTATTATATTTAAAAATACACAAACTCCTCAAACAAAAGCAGTCTAAATTCTACAAAACCCTCTATACAATTAGTCACAAATACTTCGTGCTTCAAACAGTCAAACAAATACAGCATGCAGTAAACATAAGCTTTAATTTAATCACAAATTACTTACTATTGTAAAATATTCAAGCATATCAAAATGAGTAGCATTACTATTTTGCAACAGCTTGCCAGAGGAATTTAACTCTATCAAGTTTGCATCAACAACAGGGCATTTCTTACTAAGAAAGGACTAATAAAAAGTAAAGAGACTTACATATGAAGGGTCTTAGAGACTTACATATGAAGGGTTTGACACTACTGTGGATATGCTTGTGCTGCTTCAGCCCAGAAGACGTGGCAAATGTCTTCCCGCAGTCCGGACAAGCATGTGCTCGAGCCCCTACGTGCTGAGAGCGAATGTGTCTCTGCAGGTTACTGGGGTCTGTGAACACCTGCTGAGAAAGAAGGAGTCGCGTAAAGAAGAGGGTTTCCTTAGGTGGCAAGATGAAGAAGCAGAAGTAGCCTTTGCCACAAGACAAAAACTGCTCTGGTAACTGCTGGCTCAGGCTGAGAGATTCACTTTCCGGTGGCTGTTTGTTGTTCACAGGTAATCGATTTGATTTTTTAAGTGTGCCGGACTTGGCTCACTTTTGTCTTTCCTCTGAATTTTTCTGGCATTCACACCATGATAAGATGTGACCTCAGTTATGTTTTGAGGAACAACGTTTTGCTATATTTCATGAAAGATGGATGTAACTGTGAGGGTGGTTTGTATCTGCTCAGTATTGTGTGCAAGACTGTCACTTCTAAATGGGGCTGGCAATGTGGTGAACAACAGGGCATCTGTGTATTTTTTCAGCTCTGTGCATGTTTTGGTATCTTAATTCTGAAACAGGCTTCACCTCTTCTAATGTCTGTATCATTGTCCAGGACAGTCTGTTATTTACTGTAGAAGCCTCAAGGAAAATGCAGCTTCTTCATTTCCAGTTTGCAAAGGAATAGCCCCAGCGTTGTTCATACTGAAGTTCACAATGAGAAGCAAACTCACACAGCCTCTCTATTTGGTGTTGATCCAGTACCCAACAGCACTTTTTTTAAGCAAATTTTGAACGAGAAGACTACGGTAAAGTTAAATACTAGGCCCTTACAGTAATTTCTACACTGTACCGTTTTCTACAAAAAGCCCAAAAACATCAAACTGAGATGAGTGAGATAATCTTGCCAAACTGTGCTCACTTTTACATACAGGAAGGCTGAAACCCTGCAGCGAATATAAAAATAATAAAGGAGAACTGGGAACATACACTGCAGGTGTTAGCTGAGATCACCACATGAAGACAGGGGAAGGATCTCAGTGTCACTTGGAAAAATGACTAAATGTTTGTGGTGGTTTGGGGAACAGCTACCCTCAGAAAAGCACATTACAACATTCCACCCATTCAGCAAACCCTTCACTGTACCTTTGAGCAGTTTTCACACTCATAGTGCTTCCCGCTGTCATGTGACATCTGATGGCGGATCAGATTGGACTTCCAGTTGAAAGCTTTGGGGCACTGGTCACACTTGTATTCACGTTCCTCGGAGTGGGTCAGAATGTGCCTCTCCAAACTGGTGAAGTTAGAAATATACACCCATGCATTAATTAACTACAAGTCCATTTTAAAATGGAGCACTAACACGTCCCTGTTTAATGTGTTTTCTTTTGTCGTTTCTAACTTTACTTAAGTACGTTTCAGCAGAGATTTTCAGATTTCAGTGTTGTTCACTTCAAGTTCACAACCGGAATGTTGTAAAATGTATATTATTACATTATATTAACTGCCCAGGAAAAAAAAAATGACAATGCAATGAAAAACAGAAAAAGTCAATTCAGTTAATCAATTAAAAAAAAAATCAATGCGAGCATGTACATTCCCAGAAACAACTCAGGTGCATTTCTAATTTCTTTAATTCAAACTTTTCTCATAAAAAATACAGTGCATGAAAGCAAGAGCCTTGCTAGAGTGTACTGAAGCTGGGCTGCAGCAGTGGCTGACACGGACGAGGGGTCAGCGTACTCAGCAGCCCAGCCATTTTGCCCCAGCAGCCTAGCGCTGGAGCAAGTGGAGGCCCTGTCCCTCTCACCTCTGGGCATCTGGAAACACTTGGTCGCACTCCTTGCACTCCTGGGGATTGTGTGGATGGTGGAGATCGTGCAGGTCGTGGAGGTCGCGCTCGCTGCCTGATTTGTGCTGGAGGCCCTCGTCCACCATGGAGAAGGCAGAGTGAGGCGTGCTGCAGGGGAACTTCTGGTGGTCCAAGAGCTCGGTTTTCGACTCGAAGTGCTGGTCACAGTCCTCGCACCGGTACTGCCGCTCCTCTGAACGGGACAGGGAGAAAACAATGGACCCCACGTTCAAGGACGTGTCCCCAGAGATGCCTCAGACAGCGGCAAGGTGCAAGAAAAACCAATTCACAGCAAACTATAGATATAGGAACAAGTAATAGGTTTATTCCATATGGAAAAGAGAAGAGAGAAAAAATGACGTTTCGGCTGTGAAGCCTTCTTCAGGTGTGTGGCTTCTTCACACACACCTGAAGAAGGCTTCACGGTCGAAACGTTGTGTTTTCTCTCTTCTCCTTTCAGCATGGAATAAACCTTTAACTTGCTCCTTTGGAGCCTACGCATGCTGACGCAGCTTCCCACCTGAACTATAGATGTCACTGTGTTTTTCAATTGCTAGTTTTACACTTGGCGTGTATACTTTACAAAGTGCCTAGAAATTACTGTGAGCAGGGGTAAATAAGTAAGATTATTTACAGTCAGCACTAACAAGACACAAATGAACATTTATCAAACATAAGTGTTTTCCTCTTAGTTTCGTATATATCTTTGTAATTTTTGTATCTTTAAAGCATTACCACAGCTTTCAGGACATGACGTCTTTTCATCTCAAGGGCTGGAGTTCTCACCGTGTATATCTGGTGCCATTGTCTGACATGAATAATCCTCTGCCTTCATGAAAAGCAACAGCTCCTCTCCTGGTTCAACGTCTCTTGTAACTTTGTAAAATATCTGAAAGGAAACACACATTACCACAATCAAGGCCCTGAATTGGGGATACTTACTCCTAATTCTGGGAGCCACAATATTTTCAAGATTTTGTTCTATTTGTGTCTATTATCGCTCAACTCCCCATAAATGTTTAATTGATTGGTTTAACTCACCATTGTTTCAGATTTAAGACAGTTATAAAACCTCACAGGCTGTTGCTTCCCATCATAACTCATGTAAATGAACAAAAAATAAAAAATGCAACAGATGCCATTGTTTCTAAAAGGCATTTCTTGTGTGTTAAATACTTCTTATATATATTCATTGACAAGACACGCAGACTGTAATCTACAGACTCTTCAAGGTTCATATAATAGTTTACATGTTATTCATTCTGCCATAAATATCATGATGTGAGGATACTTGTAAGTTGTAAAATGAATTGGGGCAAAAATATTAGGGGATCCTTTTATTTCAGAACTGGTTGGTGACATAATACAATTCAAAACACATTAAAATCTGTGTTTTGGGAATATATTAAACACATTACACGGGTACTACACATAATATCCAGCCTGATTGTTACACAGAAACAAATGTAAACCAAAAGTGCAATGCTCATTTCATACCAGCAGATGGCTCTTAAAAACCCGGATACTGAATTGGTTCATTTTAATAAGAGATCAGAGACTTCCATTCTCAAGGCATATGACAGAAAACCTTTAGGTTTTTCTTTCTGAGGTTTGGAAAAGAGAAATACTCTGTCCAGACCACTGACATGACGATCAGTTCTGAGGTAGTCCAGTCATTTTTGCAGTAAAGCGAGGTGCAAAGTTGGTTTGAGTGTGACACTTGACAGCCGTCAAATTCCAGGTTTCTGTCCTCATCTGGTCCCAGGGAGCTATGTCAGCTCTGGCTCCATTAGTCACTGAAGCTGACGACATCAAGGTATGACAGCTAAGCACTGAAAGTTCTTTATGACATCCTCCCTTCTTGTTAGCCTACTGAATGCAAACGATGCAGAACTAGACAATGGAGGTGTAGATTCTCAGTAAAATTAAAAGCTTACACACTTTTAATTCCTATTCAGGATATCTGTGATTCAACTGCTAGAAAGACACAACATGTGAATGTTTTTATTGTCGGTGACATAGATCAAGTATGACTATTATAATGTATACAAGAAATAAAATGTGTAATTTCTTAATATACTAGGTGGAGAGACTGCAGATAAAACTAAGTATTCATTTACTATTTTGTCAAGCTTGTCATTTTTAACAGCCATGAAAAGATGGAACTCTCGCCAAGTGAGCACAGCATTTGTCAATAGAAGAAAATGTTACTGCCGCACATTAGGGCTAATGAGAACTAATAAAAAAATCCTCCCATACACTGTGGTTTTCAAAACTGAAAAAGCAAAATGTAGTAACATAACTACAAACAGACCCCAGAGAAAAATGAACTGCAACATCTCGGTAACATTAAGAAAAGTAGTAAAATGTGTGTAAAAGATGTTGCCTCAGCATGGAGAGATGATAGATTCATACCGTCTCACGGGGAATGTTAAACCTGGCTTCTTGGAGCTTAGAGGCTCCATATAAACCAGTCTTATAAAGTAGCGGATGTGCTTCATAGCTTTAAAACGTGCTATTTATTATGGCGTGCAGAAGCAAATTTACTTTTTAATCGAAATTTGTCTCAGTGTTACATTATCTTAAAATGCTACGAAAGCACCATAAAGAGTGAAATACTTGCCCTTCACAATTCAGGAAAAACGGCTAATAACGAAACAAGGGAACATGTGCTTCCTAGGTGCAGAAAGATGCTACTGTACCAGATATTTGATTTAGGAAAGAGGCCGTTTGCCTATTTCATTTAATCTGGCATAGAAGAGCATTACATACAGTACGCAAAAGGCTCTCACAACTTGAACCTGAATGCTTTTTGAATTAGGAAGGAGAAATTTGTTGCTTGTTATGTTATGCAGTAGCTGGGAGACAGGCTTTAAGTGTAACAAAAGTGAGATTGCTAACCAGGCACTTTTATTTAGCCTACAAACCTATATCAAACAATCGTCCCAGTACATTTATAGATTATTATTGCAACTGAAAGCAGTATTTGTGTTTGTCAAGATAGAGAATTTAGAGGTGCTTTATAGCAATCAGCTATAAAGCTATGCCCCCCCTCTCCCTCCCTTCCCCCCATTAAGCAGCTAAAGACTATGCACTTCCATTGTGTCTCGATTTCCTTGCACCCTAGTAGCACACCAAAACTTCTCCCGCTTCGCCAAGGTCTTTCAAGGCTAATACTTCACATGGGTAGCTGGTAAGGTACTGGGGTCTTTGTATTTCCCCTGCACACAATGGAGTTCTCCAAACAATTTAAAGCACATTAGTTTTGGCACCGCTTGAAGGTTTAACTTATTAGCTTCCTTTCCAGCCGTTAGTTGACATTTGGATTGTGACATATTAGAATTCTACCGCAGCTTCTCGGAAACACAGAGGTTAAAGAGACATTCCCCTTGAAGATAGTTAAAATCAAACATTTTCAATACTTTGTCATGACATCATTTGTTCAGGAGAGAACAAAAAGCTCCGGTTATTACAGTCATGGGGATACATTTGTGCCCTATTGTTTTAAAGAAGAATGCAGGGAATTGAAATTCAACCGTTTGCTGTATGAGAACCAAATATTGATTGGTTTCCTGTTAAATGTAGATATCTCATGCCATTCTTTGTACTCACATACACTTTCTCAAGTAATGCTGAGAGTTCATACAGTAAAAAAAAAGCATGAGGGGGCACATTTTTGTGTATTTCAAGAAACTCATACCAGATCACGTCTGTTGTTTTTCTTATATTTCTTTAGCACCTAGAATATAGAGCTAAAGTCACTACAATGTTAAGGAGATGAGCTTGGCTGTGTTATGTTTTAACTAATATTTTGCAGTTCAGAAAACAGTGTTGAGAAACAGTGCCTTTTTTGTGCTCTGTGGTAATTTACTCCTAACAAGACCTCTTATGAATCAATCACTTTTTTCAGACAGTGTTAGCATTAACCACAAGCCTGCATTCTCTCCCTGTTATAGGATTTAGTATGTAGTTGTTTTCTATCATGTCTTAGTAACACAATAGTTTCTCGCTTAATGAAAATGCTAAATGAAAACCAAGAAAAAGTTTATGAAAAAGATATACTGACAAAAGATGGTACAAGCCTTTATTTGATGTCTTTTCTTCTTTCATATAAATGCGATCATAAAAAATAGATGCCTCGTCATGGCACTCAAAGTGGTAACCCACCAACTGTAAAATTAAATAAATTGCTCACAATCTGTGGTTAAGAGCCTCCTCAGTTTTTTTAGGGATATCTTGACCACTGTTGGATGAAAAGACAACTGTCTGTACTGTCTGTAATGTATAATAACAATAATGTCTAGCATAGTACTTGGTAAGAACAGACGTGTCGAGATACATATTGTGTATTTGTTACCACACCTGTAGGACTTTGCGCAGACCCTGTGGTTCACTGCCCATAAGGTCTTGAAACAATAGGTGACAAAACATGCAAATTTTGAGATGAATCTGAAGTAGCTGATTGTTCCTGGAAGATTCACAGAAGCTCTAAAGACTCTACTGATAGGACCAATTTCTCCTGTGATCATTTGTTACAACTACACCTTCTCCCTGAGGGAGAAATGCTTCATTTTCCATTCTGTGATCTCCAATCATGACAAAATCATCAGGAGATCTGCCAGATTATTTCACTTCAGGGTAGCACAAGTCTTCTCATTGAAAAAAATTTCCTTTCTAAAAAAGGCTATTTTATTTTGCTGAATAATTCGGGTTTTTATTAAATGTTTTCTCAATTCCACATTGACACAGCCTCCCTTTCCTAGGCACAGCTCAGTAAAGGGTCCCTACCAGAATTGCTTCCAAGGTTTGTAAATTTTGCAAAGTGGTTGTTCTTAGTTCATAGCACAGGCACTACAATCAAACACAATCTAAGCCTATGGAAAGATGGGAAGTCACAGTTTGTGAGGTAGTTTCATGCTGCCTAAACAGATACAAAGGTGGTTTTCATTGCAGCACATCCTGTGTAAATGTCATTCTTTTTAAAAAGGGTTACTCACAAGAAATGAACAATTATCCTCCCTGTTAATTTGAGCAGGCCTCTGGCTGAAACTCTTAACATTACAAAATACCCAGCCTCACACTGGGTTAAGATGTTTTCATTACATAGCCACTCTGACACTACAAAATTATCCTTGAACGTTTCAGTAAAAATTCTTATGGTATATCTTCCACAACTTTATTTTATTATGAGTGCAACTGAGTGTCTAATGCATGAAAGGAAAGAATAACAATTTAAAAAAATACAACTGGAGGACTCGCCAGTTTGTCTGTCGCTGATTTTGAACTCTGCATGTCTCACTCACGCCAGTTTCTCCTCTTCCCTTGCCACGCCGAATGGTGGCTGGCGGAAAGCAGCTCAGCCTAGACCCCTGTCCCTCAGTCCCTTTCAAAAAGGTGCGAGATCTAAACAAGCAGGCTCCTTTGTGATGAGGTCTGTATTATAATGTGCCAGCGCTGTTTCTGTATTTTAAGTCTCAATCAACTACTCCACTTCAACACAAACATCAGATAACGATCTAATACTTTCAAGTCTTATCTGGAGCATTTCACCTACAGCTGTTTAAGGACCTGATCCTTCTCCCCCCACCTCCATCCCCGCCTGCCACACACTCTACAATCTAAACATTTCTCTTTTTTTTTCCTTTTCCGGGCAATCAACCGCACCCCTTTCAGGTGAGGAGCCTTGTTTGTTTTAGAATTACGCAGGTGAGGTCATGGAATTAGTGGGAACACCTCAGTGACCAAGTGCCTCTCTCCATTTCCTGTACTGTACCTTGGACACTAAGCTCATCGGATGTCGAAAAGGTCCTGCTCCCATGTGGGCAGGAAATCGCCAGCGCTTAAAATGCAAAGTTACAGGACTGAAATGCCTCTGGAGTGGGTTCTCTTTAGTTTCTAAAGCTGTACACCGTTCCACAATTCCAGTCTTCTCTTCTTCTGCAATTACACCCTCCTTTGCTTAGGCAGCAAAGGGTTTCATTCATAATAACGAATAAGAACAAGATGGTTTTTCAGAAAATTAGACTCCCCCCCCAGCAGTTTGTGCAAAACTGTTATTGACTGTGCATTAACTGGCTTTTCTGAGTTTCTAATTGCATTACTCCTAGACACTCACACAAACACTGATGTTAAGCAAACGTGTCAATACAGACTGAGCTTTTCAACGATCTTTTCTTTTATTCTCAGATTTTGTTTACATTCGGCATGGCAAGCAGGTACTGTATCGACTCCAACCCCTCTGCCATAAGCGAGACAGAAAGAAAAGAGTTTGTACCATAAAAAGAAAGGAGGGTTCCCTATTTCAGAGGAGTGGACAATAAAAAAATGAATCATGAGTCACGATCTGAATCATGAGTCATGAGCCAACGTGTTCAACGTCAGTGTTTCACTTCATCCACTATGCTCTCTAGCTCAGATAGTAGTCATCTTAAAGTTGATTTTTATGCATTTCAATGTGTACTGTTACAGTAAATGTATTGACACCTCCCAGAACCTCTGATAAATATTTGAAAGCATATCTAGTGGTGTTCATATCAACATTAATCCACAAACATGATCTTCGTGAATAAAAATATAAAGCACTTAAACTTAATAGATATAATTGGTGATTAAAACACGGTTTGCAAAAAGAAAGAGCACACAGAGATAAAATAACTGTGTACAGCATTTGTTAGTCTTCAAAGAATTTGACTCCATGCTAAAACAGATTTTTCCCTTAAGCCTGTAAATTCAAAAACATGAATTTGCCAAAAGCAATAGAATCCTATGATTATCCAATATTCAAAATAGGGATATCTGTCAGTTTTCTCATTTTTATTTTATATGGTGCCTTTCCATGGGGAACACCACCTCAAAGTGCCTTCTGAAGGAGATGTTACAAGATGACCCAACTGACAGCAACAGGGAAATTTCTAGTTACCCCATTAAAAGCCAATATCCTCTCTGAAATGTGATGTCTTATTCAGTTACTCCCTTAAAATACATATTTCAAAAACAAGATTGATTAAAAGAAAACATATTAAATTGAGGCAATTTGACATACACTGTAATAATACCTAGTGCCAAGCAGCAATTTAGTTAGTTGTTTAATTTACCTGTATGTACAACAGTTCACATAAAACATACAAAGCTGAAAACTACAGTATAAGGTCCCCCTGCCCATTCTAAATTAGCAGTTCATTCCCTCATTCAATGAGTCAAAAGAGTGCATCAAATTTAAAACAATTCTAAAGGAAAAAAACTTACTATTAGAATGTATATTATGAAAAAGTCCAACTGAAAAGGCTAATCAATATATGCTTATTTATAAAACATGCAAACTGTCAAAAGTGCCCCCCTGAAAGCAAGAGCTGACTGACAGCTTTCAGTTCAACAAATACTAATTTTATTAATGTGCCTACATGATACTGCTTCGAAAAACAATTCACTGGAGATGAAAAGAGCCCTGTCATAACCCCTCAGGTAAATCAAAATGTATAATACCAGCAAATGAACTCTGCAGTGCTGTCAAGAGGAATGTCTACCCTAGAGGCCTGGTGCAGGCCTTCATGGTACAAATGTGAAATAATTACAAAAGAAAAGCAAATATGAAAATATGCACACATTCAACACAAGAGAAAAAGAGAATGTCCATATCGACACCAACATCTGAACAATGCCTTTTAACACAACACCAAACAGGGCATAAGGGTCTACTGTATCCTGCTATCAAGCTCTTCAGGCTTCAGCGGGATCTTAAAGCTTGAAAGAACGTCGTGCAAGTGTTCACAACATACCTGATCATTTATCTGGCATGCAACAAGATTGTGCAGATCACAGAGCTGGGCAAACTGAATGTATTTCAGCCAGCTCCCTATATCTGGCTCACTGGCATCCACGCAGAACTTCACATTGCCAAACTCATCCAGGATCTGGAACAAAAAGAAAATTACTGATTAAAATCAGCACAGGTTTCAATGCAGTAAAACCGAAAGATAAATTATATACCACCCACTAAGGTTCTGTGATACAGTGTGGTACAGTATGTCGGTGGGCTAAGAGACACACAGAGACACACAGATACACACACACTGACACCGTTAGATCTACAGTTATCTTGTCTAAAAAGCATGTGACGGTCTTTCTTTTTTATAAGATTTTAAATGATTAAAAAATAACTGTATTAATGATTACTTTAATTATCATTCCTTTGACAGGGCACATAGTCGGTGTCCTGCAAGCAGAAATCCTAAAAATGAATAACGTCTGGTAAAGTTTCTGACTAAAATAAAGTGCTCTAGTGAATAAAACGTTACACAAAAAATACCAGAATATTAATTGACAAAAACATCGTCAATTTAAAGAACTATCATTCCATTAAATGTATTTAAAATATTCATGTTCTAGCGTATGACATGCGCAATATATTTAAAACCTCGACATTTCTAAAACTTGGAAAACAACACAACTTTGAAAATCGTTTCTTTCTCTCATTGCAAAAATTATTTAAAAATAGATTTAAATACTGAAAACACTTTGAACTGCATTCACATCGGTTTTATTATTACCCAGTGACCTTTCCTCCCTAAGACGTTGATAACCACAAGGCAAGGAAGACGTGAAATATGTTTTTCACAATTAGGGATTTTTACACCTCAGTGATTTCACGACAGAGCTAGCGCTTATCTTTAAAAGCACTTCAATAAAAAGTTAAAAAAATGCTTTCACTACGAATGAATATAGACGAAAAGTGCCGTATCTGTAATACTGAAGAGGTTAAAAGTCTAGTCAGTGTTTACCTAACCCTAAAGCGTTTCTATAACATGCAAATCAAGTTCTGTTCAAGGAGCGGTTTTAGGCCATTAATTCACAACAAACAACCTCCTCCAACTACTGTTTTTTAAGAGGACATAACCCAGAAGGGACAGTTACTTAATTTCTAACCGTGCAAAATATATGCCTACCAAAAAAAGAAGACGCAATTAATCTAATAGGTTGCCCTTAAAACAATTTCATTTTATTTGGGGGAATATTGAAGAGTTAGCTATTTAGCGAGAAAATTAAATTTGTAGTGTTTCCCAAACATTTTATTTTATTTCAGACATGACTTTGATTAATGAAAAATAACTTTTTTTTTACTTTTGTACATAACAACAACTTGGCAATGCACTGTTTTATTTCCAGAAATAGGTCCAAATACGTACATTTGTAAACCCATAAAAATATAAAACATAAATTAAGTTAAAGAATAAATGTAACAAAAAAAAGTACAACTAATATAAAACTTAAAAGATGATGTGAAAGAAAAACAACTCATCAGTGTAACTATTAAATATTGCTGTTTCGTAATTTGCTTCGTTTGGACTAAAACAATTTATTTCAAAGGAAAAACAATCTGCAACATTAAAATAATATCTTGAACACTAAAAACGTGAGAAATTTAGTTGTATAGATTGCAACTTATAAGGGTTTCCATTGCTGTAATGTTTTTAATACCAAAATTAAATACCTCCTTTGCTATAGCGTAGTGGGTTGCTCAGAAACTTTTTTATTTCAACTGTAATACAACCGTAATGACTGAAAAAATGAAGAGGAGGATGGTCTTTGATCATAACCGATGAGAAAGACGATCGCTATTGGAACCGAATATAATTTCCAAATTCTTACTAAAAAAATCTAAAGTTGACGTTCTGGCTTTATTTAATTTAGCTTCAGCGTATTCGCCTTATGTAATAAAATGTTTGTATTATTTATTATGAAATAACATAAGATGCATACTAACCTAAATGTGTGTGTTTACGCTAGATAAAAACTATACTGACAGCATCGAGCTAATAAAATAGGCATGTCTTACCTTAAGGAACGTGTCGCCCGTTATAGCTCGCAAAACTATAGCTTAAAGAAGATAAAAAGCTCCCAAGAAAGACTCCAAAGGGAAACGGAAAAAAAATGATCTCAGTGCATTCTCAAATGAAGGTTTTAAGAGTAAATGTTTTGGTAGGTCAGTGTCCGTGCCTGAGCGTCTTTGACTCTTGAAAACTTCCCGTTGTTAATGAAATCGTCTCAAGAACAAAGCTTCGTTTCAGTTTAAACAGAAGTACAATACTTAATTTTCCCCCGGTTACCTTTCTTTCTCCTCTCACATTGTCTTTCTTTTCAAACTAGATGCCTGGAAAAGTATTAACCTCTAACCGCATTAACTTCTTCAAACTTCATCCGACAGAAGCGCAGCTCGTTCATCAGGAAAACCTCTTCAGGTGTACGGGACGAAGGAGAACTTCAGTTTCCCCCTTTTTTCCCCTCTCAGGAACTTCTGATAGTGAAACGGCCAGATCGCCCACCTTTTTCCCCCCAGTCCCAACAGTGTGATCTGTGTGTCTCTATTTCACGGACTGTCTCTTTAAAGAGGATCTGCTCGCCCATCCATACAGAGAAAGGCAGTCAGGGCTATCTGCTGTCCGCGATCGGAAGTCGGACGACGCTCCCCTCAGTAAATTTTTAAAGTGACAGCAGCCTTGCTCGGATAGGAGAGGTCAGCGAAAGGTCGGGACGGGGTCCTATTGGACTGGGAACAAATGCACCAGCCCCAAAACGTTGTTTTCCTCTGATTTTGTTAAAACCATCGAATAGATGGTTAGATCATGATCATGAACACCACTTTTTTTTTTGGGGGGGGGGGGGAGGGTTAATGTCTCAACTCATAAAGACTCACAGAGGAAAGTGTTACAATTAACAATGGAAATGTTATGTCTTTGTCTCAGGAAGGAACTTTTCCCCCGTTAATGTTTCAGTTGCAAAATTTCTTTAGACAAGGTTCTTTTTTCTTTTTCCTCAAGCCCTTATACCGTTCATTTTTGGAGTTCCTACTCCTGTTTTGTAATGATTCTAATCCCCATCTTCCTTGAGAGACCTGCACATAGTACACCTGCTACACATGACAAATCACACCTGACTGCGAAGGAAACCTATATGAATTTAAACAGAATGTTCCTCAAGACTAACTCCAGACTGAAATGTAGTTTTCACCTTGACAGCTATTGTTTTAAAAATAATCAGTCTTACAGTACACGACGGCGTCCGAATTTTATGCTGCTTTTGTTTCTTCGTTATTAAACTTGATTTACACCCACGGCACGGCCACAGAATGCGCCTTATATTTAAACACCATTAATAGAGGAAAAAAAGTTTTCCAAGTTTTCCCTGAAGACAACCCCCCCCCCCCCCAAAAAAAAAAAAAAACCTTTTGCAACAGAACGAGTAAATATTCAGTTTTTTCCAAGCAACAGGCGAATGCAAAACATTCGGAACTGAAATAAAGTGCCTTACAATAGGATCATGAATTGCTCATCTTTCTAATCGTCTAACAGAACAACAATGACAAGTTTGCTAATGCCTAGGGAATTATATATCTCCATAAAATGTAATCTGAATATTTTTTCAGATAAATTAGAACATTTAACAGTAAATGTTCCAAACCTGCACTCTGGAAACGGTAAAACTACTACTGTGAGTTTATGTCCTAAAATTACACATACATAAAACTATCTCCGCTCTCCATGTCCAGTTTATAAAAAGAGAGAGTTCATTTCTCACACTATTTTTTTCTGTTTTTGCGGGGGTGTGGTGGGGATACGGGGAGAGGGTTTTAATGCGACAAGATGATGATTAATTTGCCTCCGTGGCCTGCTATCTGTGACATTGAACTTCTATTTCAGATAATGTCTATTGTTTTAGAAAACCGCACAGCGAATGTGGGTAGGACAGGAAAAATCATTTGTAAATAACACCAAACCTCGCCAGAGATTCTCATACACTTTGGTGCTTGTGAACCTAAAGGAGCCCCCGGTTTTCTGGGCATTGATTTCCTGCCCTTCCTAGACTTGTCCATTGTTGGAACCCTTTTTAATTTAGCCATAAATTGGGAAAGCTAGAGCTATGAGCTGTTCTATTTTCTTCCTGTCAGGATGAGGGATTTGTTTTATGATGCATTGTGTATTAAATACAAGTAATCTGGGAAAGTGATTGCTCGAGCCACGCAGGTCTGATCGAGGCTTCTGATAGGGATCGTTCCCTTAAACTAAGACCTTTGAAAAGAAGGAAACAATGGCGGACAAACAAAAGGTTTTGGTATCAGTATCAGGACCGGGGTACGTTAGGGTTACAAGTGATGCGACTGAAAACCCGATGTCAGTTGAATGGTCCTGTAATTTTTCTCTCTCGCAGTAGATGGCGTTGTGAGCTGACTAAAACTTTTAGGAGCAGAGTTCTCAAAACTAGTTCAATTTCGCATATTACCTTTTGGATATCATTAAATAAAGTAATTAAGGCTGCTGAGATGTTTTTTAATCGTAGTTCTTTACACTTTCCAATGTTTCTGTAGGATCATGATGATGCGCATTATGCTTTTTTACACAGGCAGAATACTTAACCCTCCTCGTTTCTAGTGATGTCTTACGGTCTTGGTCAGAGACCAAGAAACACAGATCCTGATAAAATGTTAAGATTGTTTCAAACGCATATTGTGGAACATAATGCGAAGTATTCTTGGGTTAGCATTCTGAAATACGTATTTATGCAATTTAACCGACATCTAAATTGGTAAAATTACTATAAATTGGGAAAATGTATGTAAGAATTGGAGAGAAAGACCGAAGTACTGTATAGACACGCGGCAAGAATACGAAGTTTGAGAAAATAACTGAAGCTGTCAATTACACTATCGGTGTTTGCAAAGCTTTTCATAAGCAATTTTTATTGGCGTTTCAACTACATTCATAAAACGGTCAAGGAGGCAAAGAAGAGAAAGACAATAAAATACAACATAAAAAATATTGGTAACTAACGCGTAGATCGAGCCAATTGTCCGTAGAAACTGAACAGCATTGCAATTCTGTATATGTAAGTGAACATCTACACACCTACACATTTTTGGAAGTATTTTTCTTCCAACATCAGATTAACTTTACTAAGTTAGGTGCAAGTCACCCTCCAACAGTCAGCCTTTCTCTTTTTAACTTGTGAAAAGGCGTTTAAAAATCGCCTACGCCGATCTTCTCTTTCATTTCAAAGGTTGTGGAGGACATGATTTAGTATCTACAGCATGCTTTGGAGATGATAATCACAAAATTTAGGCACACATTTCAGTCAAAACCGAAGTCTCAAATAACTAAAAAAAATCAGTGTCATGTATAGTATACCTTTCCGTACCATGTTCAGACGTCCTGTTTAGTACAGATACTGTAGTAACAGCAGGTTGATTTCTCAATATAACTGGATTTTTTAAACAAATGCAGCATATATACATATTGATAAGAAAAAGTTAAATGTTTCCAAATAGACCTTTATTTTTTATTTCACTATGATACAATTAAAAACAAACCTGGTGTGTTTATTTTTACAGTAAATGTCTGGTCTTTAATTTGGACATTTGTTGCCAGAAATAAAAAAAAGTTAGCTGTTTATTTGCCTGAGTATTGTACAAGTAATGTAACTCTTTCTCTGTTAGTCTGTAATGTTTATGTATTACATATATTATTGTCAACACTGAATTCCATATTGCTGGTGCATACTAAAAAGTACCATCTGCTCAGAATTTGAAAATCTGACAGGGTTTGGTACTGTATAATTAATGTATTGGAGAGTTTATAATTCCCTATTTAGTGACTTAATTGTATTTTCAGAGAGCATTTGTCTGAAATTTGCAAAGTTTAAACTGCCAGCACAAGCTTTGTTTATTTACAGTAAGTCTATATATTAGTCAATGCATTAAGGAATTAGAGCACTCCTAACTTAGATACTCCCAGCTGGGTGAAAACTGATGCCTTTTTAAGACTCCAGCTTCACAGTCGTCCCTGAAGCTGAGCACTGTACATTTTCAGAGGTTTACTAATGGAAACCCTATGTGTAAGGTGCATTCCAGCACATCCTTCAAAACATATCACAGCCAAATCCACATGAAATACTTTTAGCATCAATTGAAATAGACCTCCTACAGACCCAAATGAAAGGTTGAAATACCCTTTAACAAACACATCACCACTGCAGTGAATAAGGTACCACTGCATTTAAGTATCCTATTTACATCTAAATCCCAGTGTGTTTTAACTGGAAATACATTATTCATCACATTAAATGCTTAAATTATTAATGCTATATTTATACATTCTGTATTTACTGTTACTCTAAGCGTTAAAAGTGCTATATCATATTTTTCTTTACAGAATTCAAAAATATTTATCCAGTAATACATGCCCATGACTCAACAGCACAATTTTCTTTTGCAGAAAACGTCTCAATCATATGATACTTTTTGCTCTTTTAAACAGACATTTATTCCAAGATTTTCATCAACATTTGTCAACAAGAGAGAAATTCCCACAGGAGCGCTAAATCTATGCTATTCCACTCTAATAATTGACACTTCCTCCAATTGTTGTTTGATTTGTAATATTGACAATTATGTTTCTCTTTTTAGTGAGAAAAAAGGTGACTGAAGTTTAACGTAAATGACTTCTATGAATCCCTTTTATTGTGGTGATTATGTCAGGCTGCTCCTTTCCAGTGTCTGTCCCCACACTGTAGGAGACATACACACATATACTGTAAGTAAGTCAGTGTGCCTGATTCTGATACTCAATGATTACATTCAGATTTTTCATGATTTTCACAAATGATGGAGTTAAAATTAGACTTTTGGAAAAAATCTGAACAACAAAAACATCATTCCAGAAATTTCTGGCAGAGATTTTTTGTTATATACTGCTCTTGTAATTCCTTCTTGAAAGGATCACACTTCTTAAAAGGGGAGGTATGTAAAGCATTCGGAGCACCTGCATTATTACTTGTCACTGCTTACAAGCGAAAGGCAACTTGCGGCTCACACAGGACTGGCGCTGATCGCATCTGAGACAGCCGGGATGCCCTGGAGGTTTTAGAAGGAGTGCGGGGTAAGAGCATGTGAAGTCAAATTGCAGGGGTACACGTAACCCCCATTTCCAAAATCTCTAACTTAGGGGGAGCTTTCTGTTGGCCAATTACCATTAAAAGAGAGGGGAGGAAATGAAAGGGGAAAAATGTAAATAAAAAATTTCCTTGGTCTGGAAACAGGCCCAAGTTAAAGCGTGTTAATCTCCACCTCAGTAATTTGGTTCTCCAGCAGAAGACAGAAGCCCCGCTGCTGTGCCCTGCACTTCATAAATCACATCTTTATGTGGACAAGGTCAGGGCAACTAACAGCTCAGACATGGGCCTTTCCAGTGGTTCTGCGCACTAAGGCATGTTTATTCTCCCGCACAGATCTCTGAGGAGTAGTCCAGCACACTTCTAATTACTTTTGATTATTTTCATTTGCTCGGGTCAGCCAGGCATTCCGGGAGAGGGCTGATTTCCTACAAATTCTGTTGCCTTTGAGGAGAGGCCCTGTATGTTTTCAGAATTAGCACCCTATTATTTTATCTCCTGCTCTGTCTTGCTCTTTTTTTCCCCCCTTGACAGACCTTATAAGGCCACGAAAGGCTCTTGTAACACACTCAGGTTTTATGTCGCCTTCATTGAAAAGTTAAAACAATGAGAGCCGTGGACTTCTCTTTGAAACGAAGGCTGTTTAGTTGCTAAAATTTCATTTAGTAAGGTGAATTAAATTCACATTCATGTTATGTCAGCAGAATGTAAGAAAAATGGGGGGTAATTAAACAAGTCATTATGCTAGAATTTTGCACAAAAAAATAACATCTGTTAAGAATCCATGTTCTTTCAATTTTTTAAGTTGAAGTAATATGGTGTCAGCATCTACTTTCATTACATGTCTTAAGAATTTGAGCTGAATGTGGATTTATAGTACAAGTGACTAGGAAAGGGCTGTAATCATCACAAATACTTCCTCTGAACAGTTTTTGTACACTCGGCGCAGTGTATGCAGGCCACAGGGTGCGATGAAGTGTGCTGCAAAGTCAAAGGTAAAGTTTTTAAAACATAAATTTCGTGGGGGCAACTGTATGCACACTGAAACCCAAAGAGCGTGCAGGAAAGTTAAACAACCCCTCCAGAATAAAATTATTTAGTAATTATCCCATGTTGTTCAGTGCTTCTGAGAGAACAAATTGCTTCTTGAATGGCTTTAGATATCATCTTTAAAAGAGCTTTTATGTATAAAAAGATGGAATACAGCAAATTTGAGATCTAAGGGCCCAGTGTTACACATTCATTTTATTTATTGAGCTGTCTGCTTTACGTTTGAAGAGAGGTATACTTGATACAGCAATGCCAAGCATTTTATATACCATATTAAATCGGAAGCATAATATTTAATGTGCAGGAGATATCTAACACAACTATTTTCTTTGTTAGGCCCTCCTCCCTGACCTCAAGGCCCCTCTTTTAAAATCAGTAGAAATCGCAAAGCTGCCGATAGTGTTACCACTTCTTCTAAAGAAAACACATTTGAAGAAGCCATGTGGCTCTGGTAAAGTGTACTGTCTTTGTGCTCACTCATGGCCCAAACTCAATGTCTGTTCTTAAACTGGGAGAAGTGTTTGTTGTACCAAAAGAACTTTAAAACTATAATTCATCTTTCACAAGTTTGGCAACCATTCTTAAATCAGAAAACATGCTGTACAGCAAAAACAGAATGCTGTCAGTGTCATATGCATTAATCCATACAATTGTTCTTTCGCCACAGACAAAAATAATGTATATTTTAAAAAGGCAATGCAGATGCTGGCATATTTGAAGAAATAACTGTTGTGATTCACAAATGCACAAAAAAATAGCTTCACACTGCATTAAAATAATTGTTTTTCATTCGGTGGTGGAATATAGACTCGCTGTCATTATTAATGAGATCAAAGGTCATTTCTGATTTTAAAGTGAAATCACATATTAGATCAACAGCCCCGTTCACCCAAGACCAGAATTACAGAAGTCTTTTATTTTGAAATACTATGGAGAAAGTGTAAAGTGTTTAGACTTCTTGGTTGTTACAGACTTTGGTTTCTTTAAGCCAATGATTTATTTGTTAAAGTAAATATATACCCTAATAAATTCAGATTATTTGTATGGACAATGAATCCATCTTAAAACCCAGACCCAAGTTTTGTGAGAGTATATAACATATCCAAGAAAAAAAAAATCAGACTTAACTTGCATTTCTTTAAATATACAGTATTTGGTTGTGCTTTCCTACATCTAGTACAGTATGTGTGGCTCTTTTTAAAATTTCAATTTCAAATTCACTCCTGACTTATTGTTCTGATATGTAAATATTTATATGAATGAGAAAAGACCAATAAAAGATTTTTTTTTATAAAAGTATGACACCCTCTTTATACACTTTATTAAGGAGAATAACTTCCTAGAAATGGTGTGAAAAACATCCACTTTGAACATAACAGAGATTTAAAAAATGGGTGAATTCCTGTCCTCCAAAAAAGGAGAGCATGTTCAGTTTAATGGATTGATCAAATTTCACTTTTGAAATAAGAAGAAAAATAAAAACATGACTAAAACAGTCTTCACCTTACCAACAATGCAAACCTGAAGTGAAAATGAAACCATGACAACAACTAAAAAATGAAATAATGAAAGAAATGTACCTAAATTAAGACACATGTTAAAGATAAACACTTGTATTTGCAGGCTGTTGAGGTGCTTTGCTTTTGTATTAAAAAAAAGACATTTCCTTTATACAAAACAGCAGGAAGAAAAAAAAAACAGCGAGAGAGTCACTGTTATACCGTATGTACAAACGACACAAGAAGGACACCTGCCTCAGCACTGCTGACTGGAACACTGAGGGCTTAAACACCAAATCTGTGTGCTGTAATTCTACGACTTCATAAAAGCGTGACAAGGCCAAACACAGCTTTTTAGGGATCTAAATCTGAAGAGAAACTGCCAGAGTGGTGACTTGTGAAGCTGAAGCAGTAAAGTGCAAACAGAAAAAAAAGTATTTTTCCAAAGCCTGTGGACTCCCCTAGTGACTCCTACTACACGGAGTAAAATCTAATCCAAAAAACAGACCTGGACTAGCAAAGACTATGCTTTGCTGAATATGCACCTACAGTATGTCAACTGTATTCCAGGAGTTTGAAGCAAATTGTCATTTTCTTTGTAGAAATCTATACTAATATAAACCCAATAAACTATAAAATGTATAATATACTGTAATCCATTCAAATATGAAAGAAAAGTTAAAGTCCCAGCAGACATATATTAATGGTATCAGACGTGATGGGAAATACTTTCAAATCATTGATAATCACATTTTATTACCACTGTGCAGGAATAACCACAACTGCTGTTTAAGCAGCAGTGTTGAACATCAGTTTGGACTTGAGATTCCACACAGGAAGGTTGTGGGCTCTGATTCTTGGTGGGATAAGGTCCTGCACTCAAAAGTTGTACCAGTAAATGCCCACCTGTATAAATGGGTTTCGAGGCTGTCATTACGAATGAGAATTTGTTCTCAATTGACCTACCTGGTAAAATAAAGGAATAACAAACTGTAAAAACGAAGAATATTTCATCACACTTCCTTTGAATTAGGATTTACATCAAGCCTAATTTAAAAAAGTGCTGCCGAATATTTTTAAGAAAAGCTCCTAACAAAGAATGCCAGGTTATGGCAGTTTGAAGAAAGGACTAAACTGTGTCAGTTATGGAGATCCATCCAAGTACTTTATCCAATTCAGGGTCACAGGGGGGAGTTGGAGATGATCCTGACAAAGCAATGGGCACATGGTGGGGTAAACCCTGATTGATGCCAGTCCATCTCAGGGCACACACCAAACACAAACATGCACACACTCACCCCAGGGCCAGTTTTCCCAGAAGGTAATTAAACTACCTGCATGTCTCTGAACTGTGGGAGGGAGCCCATGTGAATACAGGAAGAACATACACACAAACCAACTCTACACAGATAGCACCCCAGGAATTGAATCCAGGACTCCAGCACTGTGAGGCAGCAAGGTGAATCACTGCGCTATTGTGACACGTTCATGATTAAATACATATATTTAATATCAGCAAATTATTCTTAGTTATTTTATTGTCTCTGTCTTTGTCTTTTTACAAAAACATTGTCAAACTGTAAGCAATGCAATGACAACTCTAATATCTTTTGACCAAAAGAGCAAAAAAAAAATAGTGGGGGCATGACTGAGGCTTTCCTTGATTAACTTAACTAAATTATACAGTCAACTGTTTTTAAATTATTATTTTTTTACATTCTAATTTTTGTTTAAATAAAATGTGATGAATATTTAAATGTAAACGGTACAATTTCGATGGCTTATGACATTCCCTCATCCAATTCTTTATCAAGCACGGACTGTTCTGCATTTCATGTTGGCTGTTGTATCTACTTGATTATAGCTATTCTTATGATTGAAGTTCCTCTCATAATTAAGCAATTATTGAAGAACACAAAAAGATTAATAACGAAAGGAAGCCTTTTGGCCTGTCTAGCTTGTTGGTTTCCTAGCAGCTAATTGATTCTTTTTTGAATGAAGAACTAAGATAGTTTGCTCCAGACTCCCACAACTCTTGTGTAAAAAATACTTCCTGTTTTCAGTTTTAAATGCCTTTCCCCTTAGTATCATTTGTGACCTCTGGTTTGTGTCTGAGGCCACTGAGTATTTTGAATGATTGAATCAAGTACCCTATAAGTATACTCTTTCCAAAACTGCTAATTTACTACTATAATTTCACCTACTATCAGAGTTCGATATGTCAATATTTTATTTGAGAATGTATCTGTTCACTCTTCTCTAGACTGATTAGTAGCAGCAAAAACTTGCATAAATTGCATAAATATTCTAAATGTGGTCTTACTAGCTTACTGGAATAGGTTTTTTTACAAATTAATCATTATGAAGAACTATAACAAATGCCTTCTAAATTACGAGCTCTCATTGTATCCATTACCACTGTTGCTTGTTCAGCGAACTGTAACAAGCTTGTTCATAGAATTCTAGTGTCATACAGTTAATTCTAATTATCATTCCCATAACCGTACATGTAAAAGAAGTGAGTCTTACTGGTCTATATTTGCTTGGTTCAGTTTTACCTGCCTTTCCATGGACAGGTGCCACAGACAGCAATTGAATAATTGATTATGTTAATGATAATGTTAATGGTAATGAATACCATCACGTTTCCTTAAGTACAAGTGGTAGAATATTATAAGGCGATTTATACTAATATAGAACTTCCTCTTTGCTCAGTTTGAAAGAAATTGTCCTTCGCTTTAAGAGTGAAATATTAATATGATACACAGTATTAGCCACAGTATTTGGTATTCAACCAAAATGTTTTCCAATATTATCTCTGAGACACTCTATGTCATCCTTTACTGTTCTTTTGCAGTTAACAGTTTTGTTGCTGTTGTAAAAAATATGATGTATTTAGTATTGATTTACTGCTGTATATCCATCAGACTGGCTTTCTCTATCGAACCGGGGCCTGTCAGAACCAGCTCGGGACGCTCCCACTGAGTTATCTTTGCCTTTTTACATTATTCCTTTAGGAATATGATTTTAATAAATGGCTTTATCAAAAATCAAACCTCAATGAATTTTAGTGGAACACTATTGACTTACTGTCGAGAGTAAATCTTCCCATTGGTAAATAACGCAAGTCTTGTAGCTATGACCTAGCATTACGAAATAATAATAATGATTTGTGATTAAGTAATAAAGAAAAGTAACATAAAACCAAATATTCTACTAAAAATAAATAACAGGAAATATTTTAGCCATCTAACTAAAGTGGACTTAGTGAAACTTAACATGCTATTAGGAATGACATAATTCTTTTTGTTGTTGCAATTAATTTTCCAAAGGGCTGCATTAATGAATTATTCAAATGGACTTTGATATCAATCATCACCTGCATAACTTAGGACAAAGAGATCGATGTCTACTAAAACTTAAAGTAACGAGATGCACTGTGACCAGACAATTTTTTATTTGATATTTGCAAGTGAATGAATCCTGTCCCACTCCATAAGGAATTTATTTTATCATTTAGAAAGTCAAGTTTTGGCAAGAGTTCCGACATATGAATGTTAGGTACTCTCTTGTACACATTAGCAAACAGTCATATATGAAATGCAGAGGCAGCTTTTAAGGTAAAATACAAAAATAAGCTTATGAATTTCAGATGCCTGCTGTCAGGACAGACGTACTTGATTGGTAAGACTGACATTCTGTTTAGGTTTCTGTTCGGTGTAGGTTAGACACAGATCAAGAAACAGGGATCTGACCTACGTCTTTTTCTAACAAACAACATGTGTTTGTGGGTCTTTGAATTAACCAAGAGCAACATGGACACGTAGAAGCTAGGTACAATTAGATCCGAGCGGCAAATGCATTTACATTGGGATACAAACACACAAAAATGCAATAAATTATTATTTATTCAGACTGTCACATAGTTTACAGACGTGGAACAAAAGACACTGGTGTTACAGGTTTGGCTCACTTGTACTCCTAACCTGCCTGCCAGCAAAGAAATAACACACCACAGAAAAAGCAGAAGTTTCAAATTAAACATAGCTGGCCTCAATCATGGTGGCTTTCTGCTTTTGCTAACCTGCTGCGTGTTTGAGGACTGTGGACAACAAAGAAGCAAACACATAAAACCAGAGAATCAGTTCCTTTAAGTATCCTGCCCTGCTTCATGCTTTTCTGCTCCAGACAGAAAACAAGCCTTCTTTTGGCTCTTGAGGAAAAATTCCACCTTACTGGTGTCGCTTGCACTGTATCTGTGAGTAATTTATTCAGTCAGGTTGTTTATAAGAAGTGAAGCTATTCGTAATCAAGCCTTAAGAGTATGTACACAAAGTGGACATCCTAATAGAATACAACATATTAAATTTCTGTTTGTTTGACAGAAATTCATTCTCTCTCTCTCACTTAGACAGGAAACCTCCCATTTATTTACTCCTAGGTTAAGACCCTCGTCGTGTTCCTACCCATATTTCTAAGTGCTAACACATATTAAGTAAATTAAGAGTCTCTTCTCCAAAGAGAAACAAATTAACTTGTTAAACAAGAGGATAGAGCAAATGTAATCTTTGCTTAGTCATGTTTATGATATTAGTGAGAGCATGTGAACCCCAGTGGAGACCTGCTAGGTACTAACTATACAGCCTCCTCCCACCCCTCTGCTGCCAAACTACTCCTGAAAGCTTTTCAAACAATTGTTTAGGGAAACATTAGAAAACCGAGACGTGAAAGGATGTGTCTTAAAAAATCTCCCCGCTTCCACAAAAACATTCCAACTGAAAATCAAACATGGCCTAAAACGAAGTTTTCATTTCTTTCAGCATCTAGTTAACTTGTTTATCTGCTGATGCTGGATATTGTTTTCATACCTACTGTTTATTTCGTGTTAGAGTATTTTTAAGCCGCTCCTGTGTTGCACTACCAATTTTTCTTCAATCATCTTTCTCTTTGTAAACTACCAGATTTATTGTGCTACTATTATTTCAATTTGTTGTAATTTCTGGTTATGTGGTTTGCCCTGTACTTGTACTTAATGTAAACTTTGGATACTCCGTAGGCTGCCCTAGATCAGGGCATCTGCTAGACAAAATAATTTTAACAATAATTCACTAATAATACATAATAACTAAAAAACCAGCTTCACACAATCATTTTATTATAATTGTAATGAACATTTATGCTGATATGCGAAAAGACAGGTGAGCGAAGGGTTTTTTTCTGTGATTTTTCAAATACAAGCTCATGTACTTTCACTGGTAAACTGACTATACTCATAAAAGCAATCAATCGAGGTCTTGCTGTGGAGAGAAACAAAAGCTATAATAGATGTTTTTGCTCTTGCTCCTACTTTTCTCTGATGACCCTTAAGGTGGTCAGAAGTAAAAGCTAAAGAAGCATTGTAGCCCCAGGGCTGATTGAATGAATAAGGGGGATGGGAGTGCAGCCTTGCTTATAGACCAATTTCCCACTACTGCGAGCAAGAGCCATTGATTGATGAATCCCAGCTCTGTTGAGAGGTAGCCCTTCAGATTTGATCACATAAATACTTATTCAGCTTGAATTCTGCTTGACAAGCCTCAGACAGCTTTGTTCTGTCACAAATATCATTGGAGGGAAAATTCTCCATTAATCATCCTTAATTAACTTTTCCAGGGTCTGCTGGAACCAATATGGGCCCAAGCTAAATCCTGAGGTCTTAACTAGGATTCAGGACTTATTAAAACCAGAGCATTTTCAAAGTTCTTTCATACCCTATTGGTGTGTAGAGGAAACTGTTTCATTAGTACCATTTTAGGCTCTAATGGTCCTAATATGGAAACTGCTTCAGCATAGACCCTTTCATAAACTGTGACACATAATATCCTGTTGATTCCCTGAGAACCGTTACATCATTCTTCTTTAAGCACTTTTTGTTCTTCTACGCAGAACACTTTCCCAACCACTTAATGATCCCTCCTATACCAGGTAAAAGCATGCCATAGTGTTTGCAGACATAATGTACAGCTACACTAGCTTTTAGATAAGCTCAGCTTTTTCATTAGCGAACAGCGACAAATATTCTTAACAGAAAATAAGCTTTAATTAGCTTTGCACTCAGTACCATACGTGCCAAAAATTCACCAGCAGCTAATGAAGGCATTGTGCCACTGTTCATCTGCATATTGGAAGGTATTTATTCACTTCGGAAATTTCTTCAATATTTGCATGTGTAGAATACCATCTGGCGCTAAATGCAGGCCGCTGGAAAACCAAATGTGACACTAATGTCTCACAAATGCTGCTTTCTGTTCCCAAATCAAGTCTCCTTTCTTTTGCTTTTACTGGGTGTTACACCAATTCTCGACTCATGCGCCACTTAATCAACACTCCCTGCGACTGCAGAGCTAGTCAGATGAAAACGTAAGTGACCACTTCAAGCTGTTTGCCATTAGAAGCCAGCTGGTCCATTTCAGGGACTCTGGCAACTTGACATTCTGACAAATCCTTTCTGTAGATCCTTGGAACAAGGTGCTCATTACCATGATGTTTAAGGTTAGCTTGAGTAAGAAAAAAAAAGAGTTGAACTGACCCCCCATTGCAAATAACACTACCAGTAAGATAACTGTACAAGTATGGACTTTTAGGAAGAAAGCAGAAAGAAATGAGAAAGATTTATTTTAGCTACCCCAAAAGACATTATTCTAAGTCCACGTCAGTTTAAAGATATGTTTGATTTAGTGTTTTCTTTAAAAATGCAGTAGATTTAATCCATTGCTCCTCAAGAGAAAAAAATGCAACACAAACCACAATTCAATTTTCACAACTGTTACTTTTAAAGCAGAACAAGTATCTACAAAGTATTCATTGCACAGAATAAAGAACTCAATTTTTGTGTCTTCTCAATCATATTTTATAATGTGTAGTTTTAAGCAAATTTCCCACAGTCTAGGTTGTCAACTCCTTGATTAGTTCTAGATTTATTTGCCTCACTGAGATGCTTCTTTCATTTACATACACCCCTTTAACTCACAAACACTATTTAAACACATTTTGAAGCAAGAAAATAAAATGATTTGGAAATGAAAGGGCTTTCATCTTTAACTTTGTTTTTCAAAGAAATGACTTCAAACCCAGGCGTGTTAATTAATATGCTGTTTGGTCATGGCACAACATACTGTGATACAATCCAGAGAGCTATTTAATAAACACAAACAAGGCTGCCTATTAATTAGCAACAAATAAAGGATAACAGCACTTGGGCACCCACCATCTCTGCTGGCTTGAGTACATTTTGTTATTGTTTGCATACTTACGGCCATTGTGCCGAAACAAGCCATGGAGTGGCAGAGTTAGAAAAAAAAAACAGATTCCAGCTCTGGACATCTGTTGAATGATAAATTACTGTTGGTGTAAACAGCTTCAAGCTAACGCTACAGGAACCTTAAATCAGGCACACTTTATACTTGGTTTTCAACGTATAGCTTGGTTCACGCTGCTGGAGGAGAAAGACATGAGAGACGTCTGGCGGTGACAAAGCGCCTTGTTGAAAGCAGCTGAGAAGGAAAAAAAAATCAGATCTCTGATAACAAGACTTTGAACATTTTGCAGGTCCATTACGGTGGGTTTTATAGGCAGGTGGTCGACACACATGGGAGTTGCCTGTACTGATAGGTAAACTGAGGGGCTTTGTTTCGGCTTTCTACACGTACAAAATTAAAGAGAAACTTAAGGCACTATCAAGCGGCGCAACCGCCATAAGCCAAAGAGGCTGTGCTAATTCTCTTCTTTGAAAAAGATCAGTGTTTCTCAGCAGCGTCACAGAGCTGATGTCTCTCAGGTGGTCAGTGCTGACAACATAAGCAGTTCAAGTATGGTGAAACACTGAACCACAGAACAGAAGTGAAAACTACATGGAAGTGAGTTTAAAAGTGAGATTAGGAGGCACTTCTTTACCTAAAGGGCTGTGGGAGTGTGGAACAAGCTGCTCAGCCACATTGTTGAAGCTGAGACCCTGGCTCTCCTTCAAGAAACAGCTGAATAAGGTCCTTGCATCAATTAACTACTACCTTCCAAAACAGGCTAGATGGGCTGAAAGGCTTCCTTTTGTTTGTAACCATTCTTATGTTCTTAACATAAACAGTTTATTACATGCACTTACCCATCAAAAACATAGACGTCTTATAGCAAGGATCAAACTGGAACTTCAAATCACCTCGATGGTGGATTTTAGAGTAGACAGTCAAGGACGTCACAAAGTCTGGGCTTATGACTTGCAGATACTGAAGTTTTAAATTGGTCGGGCATATTATTTTTCGAGACGAAAACAATTGCTTTCTCTCAGTTTTTGTATTAAAAATTTTAATCTTACTCTCGCAACGTTAACAGTTTCACATATTGTATCGGTCAGATAAGCAGCAGGAAGTCAACTCAGCAGGGAAAGACAAAAGAACAGCTGAGCTGTTCATTCAGTGATTCGGGAAAGTCTTTTTAGGAAGCATCTTCTTGAATAAATCATTAACAAAGACACCAGTTATAGAGGTTTCAAGGGTATGTTTCTTCATACTGAAACATGTTACTCATCCCGGCGGTTAACGGATATTTTCCAAATGACATCACACCCACAGGAGGCACAGGATCGCGTGGAACAGATGCAGACGTCCCTCTGCTCTCCCTGCCAGCTCCTGTGGTCATCTTCACAATAAGAAGACGTCAGCGAGAAACACACTTGGGCATATCTGGTTAAAGTTAAAGTTGTATCAACACGTCAGCTCATAAAAAGATCTACATGGCAATCCCTTGCTGGATCCACTGTATGAGCCCACAAAACAAGCACAGAGTTGGTTCTTTCACAAGAATGGTGCTATATATTTCTGACGTCAGAACTTTCCAATAGAACTATAGCTCTCGAGACTCAGGATATTTCCAGTTTGTCAAATTAACACAGGGCTTTTCTGGAGCAAGTCCTTCAGGCTGTTCCTCGCAGGCTGGCTGCTCCCTGTCCATCACTCTTGGGCCACGACTCCCTGCTGCCTTGTTCACCCAGACCCCAGGATTTCACTGTTGGATTGTGGGTGGCAAAGGCTTTAGGCTTTTGTTGTGGTCAGATTGTTTATTGCCAATTACGTGATAATCACCACATCCCCCGCCTCTGCTTATTGACCTAAGGACATTACTTTCACTCTTGGAGAAGACAATAAACATCAATTAGAAGGGTATCCCCAGGAACAAAAAAGCAAAAGAGCACTAATGGGTTAATGTGTTTTTCTGTCCAGACTATTTTTACTAACCTAATTAGCCTACTTAGCTAGGGGACAGTGTTTTGTTCACCCTCACCGATGTATAAGAAAGTTGGAGCATTCCTTTCTTAAGCTCGGCGTTACAAGACCATTTCTGCTGTCCCGACTAGAGCCCCACTGATGGACTTATTTCCCTTGGATGCTCCTGGAGCCCAGTAGACTGCTGCTTGTATTTAAGAGTGTCGATGTATCTGTGTAGGCTCAGCTGTTCTTGACTGGATGTAGTGAGAGAGCTCTGTGCCTTTATAGCTGGCTGCACTCATGCAAACCACTGGCGCTTCTTCAGATCTGCTCCCTACCTTGGCGCTCAGTAATAAAAACAAGAAACTGTGTGTCAGATGTATCATCAACAGAAATGCTCTCATGAGATACATGATGCCTGAAATTCAACTTTCTGTTTCTACTCAGTTGTTGAGTGCTTGCTGGCATTGTTCATCCTGGTAATTTATGTGATAAATGGGTAAAAAAAACAGTGGCTATTTTGGAAGCGAGTTTAGTGTCTTAATCAATGTTTTCCCATAGTCTTTGAGCATAGTCCCATTAGAGGCTTTGTGGCATGATGGGACTGTATGACAGTGCATACTTGCGGTCACAGCTGAAGTGCTGCAATCACTTAAATGTAATTTTCTCTCACTGCTGGTAATTTGGACATATTACAAAGGAAATAAAACAGCAAGACATGTCTCTTTTTAAAATCAAAGCCCAGTAATCAACATGCTGTAACTTTGAAAATAGTCTCATATTATCCATCATTTTATTGCTCAAAAATCTCTAATCTTTGGTAAGCAAACCCTGTTTCTGTCTAAAGTGTAATACTGGGTTTCAAGCCCTCAAACAGTGTGCAAAGCAAAACACAATTTTATTCAAAACTACTTCGTTTCCTCGTGAAACTATTTTTAAGGTATTGTGCGCTATTGCGAGAGAGAAATGTAGGAGAAGAAAAAACATACAACCTTGCAAAATTGTTAAAAAATGATATTCTTCTAGTGTACATTCAGACTCCAATATGTTAGTTTAAAGAAACAACTATTCTTATGGCACAATTATGATAGATGCTAAAAATGGATCCTACAGTCAAAATAAAAAGTTACAGACAGATAGTAGAGCCCCACAGCTGAGATATACTTTTAGGAAACAAAGAGAAAAGTTCCCAAAGTTATTCAAACTACTGAAAGATCTCATAGGCCCACATTTCACAATGTATCCTCTTGGCATAAAGTATGACATTCTGTAATGTGAGCATTATCACAACCACAAGACCAACAGATTATGACTGTGGAGCCGGTTTGAAACAAATTTCAAAATGAAAATAAAGTAACAGCCCTTTAAATAAACAACCCCTGCCTGACGTCTTTTCATGAAACACTATCTGAAACGTATGCACAGCAACCCTCTGCAGCCAAGCCCTGTAAACTTTAAAGACGACGCAAATTCCATAGTCCAGGGCCCCCTACACGAGACAATGCTAGAACATCCTTTGAAAGAACAGGAGCCTAAAAATACAAGACAAACAAAATGCCTTTCCATGTTTTCAATGGATATCTTCTGCTGATTTCACAGCTGGAAAGGAACTGCATCTACATTTAGACCCATCCATGGAATTCTTCTGTGGGACCGCTTACTATTTCCTGGTTTAAATAATAGAGCCTTGGCCCCCCCCTTCACCCTGTACTCCCAACCAATAATACCATTTTCTCATCTGTAGCTCCCAGGCATCCTATTGCTGTGAATCGGCCAAGTTGTGTACTATTGTCCTGCTACTCACAATAGTTTATCATCACTGTTTCCTATAATTGGAAGCAGAATTATTTATATTCACGCACTCAGTTTTGATGCAGACTTACAAGGGCAACTGTCTGTTTTGATATTCCCAGCAGCTATCATACCTGCTAATATGCACAATGGAGAATTCGAATGATGAGAACAGTACCAGTAAATAATTAAAAAAAACACACCTACCAATAATAAATACCGTTGCATTGTACAGGTGCAGTTGGACAACTACGACATTGAGACCTGCAGTGCTATTGCTTTGTGACACATTAAACATCAGTTACTTATCTTTCTGTGTCCATTAAGCATTACTGAAATAAGCTAAAAACTCTGGAATATAACAGGAAGAATTGATTTTCAAATACATTTCTTCAATTACATTTCAAAAATGGAAAGATAGACACATGTCTGAAATACAGCAGGCAAAAAAAAACATTTTTACACAAGTAACCACACTACTGCTAACAGAACCCCATGTTCTGTTAAAGAAAAATGAAATGCAATATTTGACTGGTTACATGCATGTTCATTTTAAAAACTAAGAACATAAAAACTGTGCAGGTGGGATTTGGAGTGTACAGAACACAGGAAATGTGAGGGAGAATAATTTAATGCTAAAATATTTATGAAAGTTTCAGAATTGCCCACAGTTTTGATAGTAACTAAATCTCCACCAAGTTGCCCGCAAATTGAGGAGTTGGATGCACTTACAAATTACATCTCATAATTTCTTTTTCTTGAAACCATACAGTATATGTCTTAGAACTAATACAATCTGAGCTGATTGAAAGCATGCAAACATAAGGGTGTCTACTGGAGATCTTATAAAACTTTGTATATGTACCCAAATAAATCCATCCATTATCAGAAAGCTGATTTTCTTGGCAACGGTCACAAGGCTCCAGATTTAATGTCAAATCTCTTACTCCAAGAATAATCATGCTTTAATGTCCAGTGTAACATGCAAAGAGAAGCAGCTTAACACCTTCTCCCATAGTTGTCATGCGACTTTTTAAGAGACACATGATGCCACTAAAATAGCCCTTTAGATTTACAGTGTCATTAACCTTCCACGAATGCAAGTCTTTCCTGGCAAAAATGTGTGAAAGCTGTTGGGTTTTGGGTAACTGGCCTGCGAGGCATTGCTGACAGAGGTCAGGGTGGCGTAATCCCTCATTCAACCCCATAGCTGTCAGACTCTCCCCAGATGCTTGAAACATTGATATAAATTTTCATTACCCGGCAGAAAAGGGGCAGAGGTACACAAAATGAATTCTTCACCAATCAAATTACTGCCCTTTGGCAGATTAAATGTAAACTCTAATTCTGTGAAGTTTTCCCATGGCTATCTATCTAGACATGCATAAATAAGACAGACAAAAAGCTAAACAAAGACGATTAAATGTAATTATTTGTATTGCACTTCTGCTGGAAACCATGAAAAAAAAAAAGATTTTCATAAAATCTCATTATTTCTTTTCCCTTGCCAGTTTTCACTTTTATTTATAAAGATATGTGTTTGGGGCAGGGAGGGGGTTCAGTACAGGACTTTGTCTGGGAGTTTGGAGAACATGTCTGAGGCCCTGGATTAGGAGCAAAGATGGGCAAACTTCTTTTTCGCTGCACAAAGGCTGCACAGTTCATTACCAATAAAAAAAAGAAACTTCCACACATGGAATCATTTTGGAATAGCATCTCAATCTACCGCGTCTCTGGGAGAGTTTTGTAATCTCACTATTACCTCAACAATGCATAATTTGTCCACAGTAAAAAAAGAGAAAAGGAGCTACAAACCAGAAGATAAGGTTACAAACTGTCAATTAGGTTTTTAAAGACACAGGTGTATAATTCAAAAGCCTTGAAAACTAAATCCTTTTATTCAGGCACCCATTCTTAATTAGACCCCAGGACTGCCTGGAATGTGTTTGTGATAGGGTTTACTTCAGCCTGTGAATAGACCATGGTAGTCATTGTTATTGCTCACCACATGCTACTACTGAATGAGTATAAATGGCTAATCATGAAAGCACAGCCAGCATTAAACAAACCCTAAAGATGAGTCTATTATCTTTGTACCATCACCAGTGTGTACACTGTGCAGATACCCAGCGCCATTTATTTCTCTCTCTCATTTTCCACAGAAACAAATCTTTCAGCTGCTATCTCCAATTTGATCATGCTGCTTTGCACTTTGAGCAGAAATAGTCTCCCCCTCTTTTTTTTTTTTAGGGTCGTGAATGGTTTCTAAGGCAGAGCGGCTGCAAAAGAATGTGTTGAAATGTCACTTTGCCAGCTTCCAATGAAGTTATGCCAAGGCAGACAAACAGTTTCCAGTTTCGCCAAGCGTGCGTTCAGGTCTCACCTCGCGCACCTTGATTTCTAATCACTTGCGCTGCCCTCACTGGGTAACGCTGTGTTTCCACCCCACCGCCCTGTCACCGATTTGGCAATTTGTAACGAACAAATGAATCATTTCACATGAATGTCAGTTCACAGCAAAGGAGTGAGAAAAGCATAGGTACATGTGCCTATTTTCTGTCATGTGCAATGAAACATACTACTAAAAAATGGTATCTGCAAATAAAACACTAAACACCGCTGCAAAAAACTAAAAATACCCCTTTTATGTGATTTTATTGTTATACCCTTAACTTGTGTTTTACTCATTCTTTTTATGTACACTTACTGTATATTTTGTTTTCTACGGTTTTAGCAGCATGGCAGACGTACACAATACAAAAGAGATTCACCACGCTCCTACAATTCAGTTAATCAATAAGAACACAACAGCCTTTGCTATTTACAGTATTTTATGAGATTTCTGACTTCTACATCTTGTAGATATCTTAGTAGCTCAGGAGATGCACATTAGAGAACATTTCACTTCTCTCTTCATTCACCTGTGCCACATGCACCTTTTCAAAATTGACCTCATATTATCAATGATAACACTTTAGTTGAAATTAAACATCCACTTTCAATGCATCACAAACTTGTGTGGTAGAAACACGTTTGGGAACAAAACCAAAATGTGGGGAAAAGAGTATCAATTACATATTCAGAACAGTCAGTTTGCTTTTGTAATGTTTTTTTTTTAAATTTTGACAGCAATATCAGCTGTTTCTATTAACTAAAAGCATCTGAAATACATTCTCTCCCTTATTAGTCTTATAGAAAAAAAGATTTTGTCCAGGACGTGACAGTGGCTCGTCCTTTCAACTAGTTCTATAGCAATTAAAATGTCATGTTCTGCTCTGTTACATTTCCATCCTTCCTCTGCACTTTATGGTAGGTTTCAAAAGGAAAGGTTCCTCAATATAAGAGGATTTATCAGCACCCATTTCCTCCTTAGCAGGGGTTCGGCAAGGAAAAAAAAGCATCAACTGACTCCAGCTTTTTTTTTTTGAGCGTATCATGTCTAGTACAGCAAAAGAAAGTGAAGTGACTGCAGTTCAAACTGAGAGCTTTGAAGCTTGTACCCCCAGTCAGAAGCAGCCTAAACATGCTTTTCACAAAATTAAACACAGGAAAAAAACGCCTCAAGTCTTCTCCAGTGTTTGTTTTAAATCCATGTTGCTCCCCCCCCATCCCTATTTAAAAGGTACTGACTAATATGAAAGTTACTAAAAGGGCTTAAATGATAAGATGTCACACACAGAACAAAAGATCTCCTTATCAGATTGTACCTGCTGCATCCCGTCGCTTATTAAACCACATATACACCTGGCTTATCGTTGACCAGTTTTCTATGTTCTCTTTCTTCTCTTCAGCTGTGCATTGTGATGAATCATCAGGTATTGTTTCTGGGCCCTCTCTTTATTGCTCAGCATACTGTAGGTGCAATAGGTTCATCAGCCAGGCTTTTTTTTTCTCTATCCCTGTACTTTTTTTTTCCTGCCCAGCACGTCAAGTGGAAAAAAAGCTGCTCTATCTGTGATAAAGAACAATGTTGGAGTTTTACTGTGTACATTCCAATCAGCACAATACTGTAGCTCATTGGCAATAAAAAGAAGAAGGGGGAGGAAACGTGAACAGTTCAGACAGACAGAATGTTAGATGCAAGAATCTAACCCAACAAAGAGTCCTGCCTCCTGTTTGAAAAGAGAAAGGGCCTCTCTTGCCAAACACACAGTGTTCTTTCACGTTCGCCACTCTCTCCATTACCGGATTCTCCATTTCTCAGTTCCTTACAAGATCCCACACTTGGTATACTGTACCTCATGTAAATTGTTCAACCTTCTCTCAGAACTACAGTGTCAGGACAGAGAATCTACAGTGCACGATATACAATATTATTTATTGAACAGTGAACATTTTCAGCACTAGGTGAGGAAGGATACTGAGAGAGAGGTGTCTCTCCCTCATACGGTTCAGTTCACCTGCAAGTCCGGAATTCCTTTATGGTTTGACTTCCCTAGGCCAGGAAGACATTTTCCAGGCAGTGACTTGACAGCTCGGGACCTCCAGTCCAGGGTTTTCTCCTTTTTTAGAGGCAACGCCTGGACCAAACACATAGTCTCCCACACTTTCTAGGTTTTCCGCCTGTACAACCTGTTAATACTGTGTGCAGCGAAGGTCACATGACTTAAGGCAGGACCAGCTGACTCTTATCACAAAGGAACCTGGCATCTGTAGTCACCATGGGAGCGGCCATATGTTTTCCCAGTTGCAGAAGGAGTAGTGGACTGCATGCTTCAGGATATATAGGCCTTCTATGACCTCTCCCTAATCTTTATTACAGTTGAAAAGGATTTTTTTAACGTTTAATACCATAGTCCTAAAAGTTAAGTAAAAATAAAGTGAGTAAATCCAGAGTAGCGAGACTCAAATTGATTTTTAAGCTTCTGTGCTTTTGCACATACAGTATATATTTGAGAGCAAATAGACCAAAATACATCAGGCTTTAATGTGGACTGGAGTTCCCTGGAGAATTAGATCAAACCAAGGAAACATTATTGAACCATACTTGACATTCAACAATCTGATTTTGGTGGTAAAGTGCAAAGTTTCACCTCTCTGTGTCACTCAATCTTTTGAGCAATATTTGTTTTTTATCACCATATTAAATATGTGCTGAGCAAATATTTGAGTTTGACGACCTCAAAGTGCTCGTGAATTCATGTATTCATGAATAACACCGAGATATGCTCCAACACTCTTCATAGACACACACCTTTTTTCTTTCTGCTTAATCAAAACCTTTTACATTTTCTTCAAATTCTGTTTTTTTTTCTCAAAAGCAGCAATTAGTAGTTAAATCCTGTATTGACAAGATCAAACTTGACAAATTTCAGTGAAAACCTCAATATGCCATGCCAATATCTGCCCTTACAGGATAAATTAAGATTTATTCAGTTAAAAAAGATTGCTTACTATATAATTAAAATAATTACCATATAATTATATCAAAAAAGCAAAACAATATCCCTCATTTGTGGCAGAAATGTAAAAACAAAAACATGTTTTTTTAAAGGAATGTCAATATGTCAATTTGGCCCACTGAATATTGTGCGCTGCCACTTATTATATCTAACGTCTTGTATAAATGTATGCAAGGTAACTATAATATAAGACACCAAGGCAGGTATTACAAAAATATGTAGGAAATGTATGATAAATAAATGTAACCAAAAAAGAGCTTTAATTTTATAACACAAAAGCCTTTTTAAACCTATATATTTTGTGCACTGTACTTCACATTTCTCTAAAACTTTATTGTATTTACCTACTCAATTTCCCTGGAGCTCAAGATTCATAAAAACAAATTCCTCCTTCCCGGCCGAATTTCAGCAAATATAAAAAAGAACATAAGACTAACATTTTGATGGAAACACGTAAGGTATATGGCAGCCACATTGGAAAATAAACAACAAAAACACACACATACACATTCCCTTACATGAAACACAGAGTCAATACTGGAACACAATCTGTGTTGGATGTTTGATGTCATTTCACTCGCCCCCTGTTCCACAGTGTAATTGCAACCTATGACCTTGTGAACATCCTAAATAAGACATCTAAACATGAGCCTATATAAACATACGAGCACATAAACACTGCTGATTATAAGGCCTCCCTACTTTTGTTTCCCATGATCCTTGCCTACCTCTAAATACTTGGCATGACATCACCAATTGTCATTTGACCTTTGGGCAAATTGTACACCTTTGGCCTGCCCCCGCGGCCCTTCCGCAATTACAGCAGGGAGACTTTAATTCACCAAGGACCTCAAATATGTCATGGTTTGTAGCATCAAGGCTACAGCCCCAGAAAGAGGAAAGCAATCACGCAATAGGTGTGTGAGCCAGGGATACGAGACAACCACACGGAACTCCTATCCTCATCTATCCACATGCACAGAAACATGTATATACTGTATACAGTACAGTATATTGTATCTCATGTTGCCTATATTGCAGATATAGGTATACATGTAGCTTTATATACTTACAAAAAAGCAAAATGAGAAGTTGTCAGACAGTTCTGTAGCCCGTAGAGCTGTGATTGGATGCCTGCTAATTAATATTCATACTCCTAATTTTTTGCTACTGCATGCTCTTAATATACACTCTAACCTGCTTAGGTGTTCATTCTAAGACAGGGTAAGGTAGTCACTGTGCAAGACGCAGACTGATAAACTAACATTCTTGCAGCGGCATTAATGAAGTGGTCAAGATGTCCACACATCTTTCAAACGAACAACACACGTGCATGCCTTACACTATAGACACAGAAAGGGTATGCTATCTATCATACTGCATACTTCCTACACCTTGAGATACATCTGCCTCAAGTTGAGCAATCTACAGCAGGTTAAATTGAGAGGGAATATTTGAGGTGCCTCACTGTTGCTAATATTCACAGAACCTTGCAATATCAGTGTAGTGGCAATGTAATTATGCTTCATTTTTGTGTGCCACATGTTAACATCTGCTCTTAGCCTTGTGCTACCATATTCTAGCTTAAGCAAAATGGAAATACTATTTCAAATATTGTAGCACATTATGGACATGAAAATAAATGTGTGTGCATAACCATGTAATGACATGAACTTTGCAGACACACATGGAACTACTGTGCTTTAACTACAAGCCGTTGAGGATATGAGGGTACAGCTAAAGTTTTTCTTATTTTGGATACACAAGTAACAGTGTAACAAAATAAAATAAATGAATCCTCTGCATGGTGCAGAATTGATTCAGGTCAGCGTATGTTAAGTTAACAAATGTAAAGAAATCTTCGCTCAAAACATTAAGGAAGACAGACAATATCAGTTTTGGATTTCCTCAGACAGGCTTCACTGAGTGCAGACAGTTAATCTGCTTTGTCAACAACAAAACAACAACCTGTCACAAAGCTCAGTAACATTCTTCAATTGGCCCAAGCTGTCCCATATTACAGTATATCAGCTTGTTGTAGATGCAGCAGCTGCAGGTGTTCCCAAATGTAAAGCTATATTAAATATAAGGGGTGGAAACAATGTTGCAGACATCAGTTCTGCTTTTCATTAGTAGTCAAGATCCTCCAAATCAGCATCGAGGGCTTCAGGAGCCCCACAAAGGCCAATTATTTTGTGATAGGTGTGGATCTGTTAAAGACATTGCCAGACTCATTAGACAACAAGGCTTTTAGGACTGCCGGCTTTCCATCTTCTTCCAGACACGGAGTGAGCATTCAACAGAGAAAAAGGACCTGTCTATAGGAAGAGGGGTTACAAAAGGTTGGGACTAAATGCAGTGTAAAGTAAAGGACTCCCTAGGGGGCAGAACAAAGAAGTATAAACAGAAAAACAAAAACGGTTCAAACTTCAGGCCTAGAAGCCTTTTCTTTTCTCGGCTACAATCTCACGGCGAGGAATATTTTGTTGCTGCACAAGTAAATGCATTGTGATTTCAGGATTTTGCTCTGCGTGGAGAAAATCTCTGGGAAAGATAAGGATTTAGAATATGAAGGGTAAGCACTTTCACTGGTGTCCCTCAGAAAAAACACAATGAAAAAACAGGAAAAGAAAGTATAGTGGCCAGACGATACTCTGCGGCATAAAGATTGTGTTTGTTCTTTCTAGTTTTACCTTGGTCAGAGAACACAGCACCAGATGTGGATACAGTGTGTAGATATTTAGGTGCCTGGTGTTTTCTGAAAGAGACATTTCACTTCACATTGGTGTGTAAATATTGTTAGGTGAATTCAAAGCAAGCCCATCCTCAGGGCATTTTGATTTTACATGGACCTGTGTGCTGGAATACATTCAAGTTTGTGTTTTCACACACTTCATTTGTCAGGGGACTGGAAATGGATTGTTTAATCAATAGTGTCAAATATGATATTGTCTATAATACCACAGACATCTTTGCAAACAATAATCGATGACATGAGGCCGCTGTGTTGGTGACACGTCCTTCCCTCCCGACTGCCTTATTACCAGCATTTCAACTTTCTAATACTGTACATGCCGAAAGGGAAATAAAGTGATTTCTTAAACAAACAAAAGAATACATACAGAACAGAGGCTATCGCATGCTAAATAAAAATAAAACATTACATAACATGCCCATTCTAAAGTTTTCTTTCTTTCTAATAATAATCGTCATCATCAACATTATCACATCATTTTACATAATCGCAATCCCTTTAAGGGTCATGGTGGCCTGGAGCCTATCACAGCAAGCAACAGGGTGCAAGGCAAGGAACACTGGATGGGACACCACAGGGCAAACTCAGACTCAAACACTGACACGCACACACTCACACCATGAGTCAGTTTTATGGAAGCTGCTTAACCTGCCTGGATGTCTTTGGACTCTGGGAGGAAACTGGACCTCCAGTTTCCATGGCTAAACCAAAGAGAGCTTTGCTTTAATGTCTTATCTGATGGTAGGCACCTCCTACAGCACAGTGTCTCAAGTCAACTGGCTGAGGCGTGGTTTGGACATTGTAGTTTAAAAGGAAGAGTGTCACTTGCTGGTACATCAACAACATGCAGAGCAACAACCTGGCTTTCCTTATTCTCCCACACAAATAATCGGATGAGATCAGCATGTAATAAAAGTGATAATAATGAAGAAGAAGAATGAATGAAAACCAATTATCTGGATTTTAAATGACATTAAGGAATGTCAGTGTGTAGTAATCTCAGCTACATACAGTCCAATGTTTATTCTGTACAAAATGTCAAAAGTGCTTTTTGGCACAACGATACAGAAGTGCCAAGGCAACGTTAAATCTTCTCAAAAGGAGTAAAACAGAAAAAAAAAGCTATCATTATGTAATTTAAAGAAACTGCTTAAAGTGTTGTAAAAATGCTCCCAAGTGTTTGTGGACATTTTAAAA
The DNA here is from genome assembly GCF_059453375.1 of Lepisosteus platostomus. Lineage (NCBI taxonomy): Eukaryota > Metazoa > Chordata > Actinopteri > Semionotiformes > Lepisosteidae > Lepisosteus > Lepisosteus platostomus. The sequence goes on from NC_142612.1 coordinate 60,072,875, forward strand.
CCATTTCAACTTTCCCCTCCTGTGTTTCCTTTAAATAAGGCTTAGGGATATTCCACTCCTACTGGTAATACATAATTATACTTTCAGTACCAGATACACTCATAACTTTAATTAAAGGAATCATATATAAAATTAAAGGGCTATTTTGTCACATTTGGAGAATTCTGCAATTTATGCATCTGGTTCTACTACTTCAGCACACATTTTCCTTCTTTTTAACATGTTTACTGTGTGAATTCTAGACTTTGCTTAAACTAGTCGAATGTCAACATACTGTATATCCGAAACATGTGCAATTTGGTCAGACTCCGCTCATAATCAGACCTGGCACACTCTTACTACTGAGACCCCAGCCATAGATTGTGTGAAGCCAGCAGCAAAATCTTTTTTACCACCATAATCATTTTGAATGTTCTCCTAGACTTGAAGAATGTGTTGTCAATATGTCTTAATTATCCAATTTTGAGAAAATGATGTTCAACCCATCCTGGAGGGAGGTAAGAGCAGGACTCCATTATTTAACTTACTGTATGTACTGCAGACTCTCCTTGCCTCAATTACATCTGCCTTCTTGCAGTACTTCCTGTTCTGTAGGTGTTGTGGACTATCTATATTTTATCTGTTATTCTAAATATTTGAAAAAACAATGCAGATTTTTATTGCAATGACTGCAGTGATTTCCATTAATTGCCAACATGATGCTGCTACATTAAAGTAAAAGAACTTGTTTTGTTATAACCACATTTATCAGCGCCTCAGTGCCACTAAAACTCCATGGAAGATTTTTTTCTCATATGGCATAACGATGAAAAGCTGAAAAGATCACCTTTGGGTTTTTAAAATACACTCCACTAACCATCATTCATTTCTATTTACCACATAGCAGGAGGCCTCTCCTGATTCCAAACAACCTACTTCAAGTTTTCTGCATGAGGGCCAAACCTTTTTTTTTCAGGGGGTGCACTAATTGTGGGTCTACTTATTAAAGCACTGCTTTGTTCCATTTCGCAGAATACCGTTTTATTGTTACAAAAAAAAACTAAAACTAAATTCTGAAACAACTTGATACAAGAGGCCTTTAGCTGGGATGAATTGAGAGTGAGCGATTACTAACACTGGAGATTTGTAAGTGCCTTCAGGAAATTCCAGCTACCTGATGAGCATTCAGCATAGAGGCTGGTAATTCACGTCATCTGCTAGCCATAAACCCTAAATCCTCTCTACACCTACAAGCTCTTTAAAACAGACTTACAACTAACGCCTACTACAAGTTAATTGATAGGGTAATTAGGAGTTAATGATGCAGTTATGAATATGCCTCATTTATTATAAAAAGAAAAGAGCAGAGGAACACGCTGCCTCACGCCGAAAACAATCCTTCGCAATCTTGCCGTAGAAACAAGCCCCAGGCGCGCAGTGGAATGCGATATTCCCGAACAAGATATCTTTTAACACTTGAAACAAGGATGGTTTAACAGAGGGCAAGTGTCGTGTTTTTTTTTTTTAAGCAGCAGCAGCAGCAGCAGTAGTAGTACACCCTCACAGCCACCCCAGACGCACCCCAGACAAAGACTCTAATGTGTGGTCAGTTTCTTGGCAGGGCCGCTGTATGCTGATAACGCCACTGCCTTCTACTCTCCAAGGAGCCGTGCTGCTGGAAGGCTGCTCCGTGCCTCGTCCCCCCGATGCTTCTGATGCAGGAGATCCTCCGACTCTTCGGCGCCAACCACAACACGCTACCCACCGTGAGAGAGCAAGAGGCAGGCAGCCCGAGTCAGGAGTTATCGTCTATCATACTGATTGACGAAACCAAGAGTGAGCAGAAAAAATAAACACGAACAGAGAAGGCAGTGTATGGCCCAGTCAGCTGGGAGTTTCAGTATTTGGCCTTTGGTGATTCCAGTCTCTTGGTGGGTTATCTTTCCCTTGTGCTATCATTTATCATAACTTTAAAGGCTGGGGAGAAAAGAAACCTGCAATTTGCGATTGGTCACATTCTCTGAACCCCCCCCCTCGTCTTCCCCTAGCTCTCTTTCCTTTGCCCCCCTCAAACCCGATCCTACCTCTCTACACTCCCTATTCCCCAAAGCACACTGAAATCAAATACTACAGCCCAGGCCTCTTACTCCTATTATAGCACAGATCATTTCAAGCAATTAACCTTTGTGATTTCATTGATCCAGAAATACATACATTTTCATTTAGGAGGGAGGAGCTAAGTCAAATATTTAACCATCACAAGGTCAAAGCTACTTTTCTATTGCTCATTTACTTAGTAAAAAAACATTAGCTGCTTTGGGCCCAGAGCGATTTTATTCCCGGTCAGCGGACCTTTCTCTGTCAAAGCTCCGAGTGTGGTGCTGCACTGGTCCCACCACTCGGCACGGCGCACTCCCCAGTGTGTCAGTAACAGCGGTGATCAGTATGTCACTCGCAGTCTTTCGGTGTTTCTAATAGCTGCTCATTCCAGCACAGAATCATCAAGCACAGGGCAGCTGGCTATAGCTGATACAAGCATTTCTTCTCTCAGCAGGCTCTTCTTGCATAACCATTTATTTTACGGATTTTTAAAGCGCCTGAAGGATTTAATTATGTACATAGACAACCCCTATAAACTCTATTCTGAGACTTTTATTGACTTTTGCACTGGGCTGCCCTCAGGCATTTCAATTAACCATTTATAAGAGAAAAACTACAATTAAATTAAAGTTTCTATAAAGCAGACCCACATAATTTCCATTCTTTATGCTTGCTTTATCGAAATGAGATGGTCGGAATATGTGAAACAGCTGTACTCGCTCATTTTCAGCCTCTATTCAGATCTATTAGGCTGCTCCACCAAAAGAGACACTGATATTTAAGCACGGTCTTCCAGGGCTATTAAGGTGACAAGGGGCCATGACAAGGGCAAACTGCTATGACCCGGCTACTTAGTCCTTAATTGCATGTTGTGAAACTTTAGTAGACTACCAGTCATCTGGTTATTTGGAAGCTTCTGCAATGTAGAGGCCCAAACCCTCACCTTTCACAGTGAAGGACTGACAAGACCATGGATAAAGTAGGACAGTCGAGCTGATTAAAAAGAGTCTGATGTCATTTTCGTTTTCAGAGAAGTAACAAAAAAATCTGCTCCTTTTGTGTGTTTCTTATAGAGCAGAGCTGTGGTATTTTTACGAGGCTTCTGATCCCCTGCTCTCATTATAATGTGGGGCATTTTGCTCACAGCGGGTGGCCATACAGCAGACCAGGCCTTTTCTCTGTGAAATATGCCCTTCTTTTTTTTTAATATCCTCCAACCAGCATATGCAACTCAACAGCCCTCCTAACTATTCCAATTTCCCCTTTCCCTTCTTAATCTACCCTACAAGCCATGAGTATGCATTAAAATGGACCTAAAACATTTTACCCAGAGGCAATGTAATTCCGAAACAAGCAACCAACACTTCACAGCTCCAGAGTAATGGATTAATTTGAACCTAATGTCGCCCTAGTTTACTGCTCCAAATGTTCTGGTGTAGACATAGCCTTCAGGCACGGCGTTGTGGCATGCACAACTCCTGAAACCGCAGCTACAGTTGGCTTAACATCTGTGCATCACATTTGCCATGTGCCTCATTATCCTGCGCCCCACTGTGCCTACCTGTCCCAATCAACTTCTCAGCCATGGGCTATGCCATTTTTCCCCAGCTAAGAATCTTTGTTCTCCTTCTCACTTTACTCCATTTTTGCAGGACCTCTGCACCTTAGCAGTAGGTTTTTTTGTGCACACGTACCTCCTAGGTCCTGCAGACTCTTAATTTTCTTTTGAGAAACAGGAAAACCTGCTACATTAAGGTTTCGGACCTGTCACGGAGCAGAGCGAAAGATTTGTGGATTCTTATATAAAACCGGTGACTAAAGAGGGAAGCATGCAACTCGAAACAGAATGTGTGTTATTTCAGGAGCTTTATTGTTTCAGCCTGTAGCCCAGAGTTTTTTTTTTCAAAGTGTGGACACAGTTCGGCAACAGACAGATATACAGTAATTTGAAATTCCAGGCAGCATGTCTTTTTAATATAAAGGTTTTTAAGACTAAATTTGTTTTGGCAGTTCATATTCAATCACAGTAATCTGTCCTGACAGACAGCATAAGTCTTTTTCTTCTTCTTGGATTGTAACATAATGTGCTTCTGATTAATACTAATTTGCATAGACAAATATTCTTGTATTTTTACACAAAAAAGAACTGAAACATGATGTTGTTTTTTTTTTACTCCGTTCTCACTCTTTTGTCTTACATGTGCATACGTTTAAAATTCTGAAAGTTTGAACCCACTTCAAAAGACCAAGGTAAAAGGACTCTGGTTCACAACAATAAAGATAATTTGGAAGCAATGTAAGTTTGCTCTCTCTTTATTCTTATTACTTATTGGCAAACACCAGGTCAAAATATTTTAAGAGCTGCCGAGACCACAGCATGTATCCTGTTTAATTGTGTAACTTGTGATCGACATTTCCATGCAAAAACAAGCATGCTGTTTGTAAGGCAAATGAATGAAAGCAAAATTTATATTTATGTAACTGTGATTTAAATCCATTGGAATTAAAAGCCAACAGCACAGGTAAGGCAATATATCCAAAAATATATTGGATAAAACAGAAAGGAAATTTTAACTACAAAAGTTATTACAATTTTTAAACATGTAAGAAATACAATAAATATACCTTTAGACAATAACATGGACAAGTTCTATTGCAATCAGACACCTACACAACGACACAAGAGCCACCTGTTATTGACCAAAACAGGAAACAAAAATAAAATTTTCTGGTAGAAAATGGCAAACATTTATATGCAACCCAAAATGCAAATTTTATGCACTGGGGACATTCATTTCTTTTTGCATGAAATATGTTTTTGTTCTGCTTGTCAGTAACAGAGACATCCTCTGTTATACAAAACTAAAGAGTGTTGAATTCTCCTAAACATTGCTGTCCCAGAAATCCAGCCAAAATTCACAGACATTAACATACAAAAATGAATAGCCTGTTTATACACTAGTCATGTTAGTTTGTTTAACCTTTCTGCACCTACTAGTTAATAATAATAATAATAATAATAATAATAATAATAATAATAATAATAATAATAATAATAAATTGTAATTGTAGGTTTTAAAAGATGATCCATCATGCTTCATATACTTGTAGATTTGCAACTTTTACAATTTAATAATTCTACAGTACATTAATAAAATCTGATTTCAGGATCATCTATTATACTACCCAGTCTGACTCTGTTTTAAGATTTGCTTTAGAGTTATATTGTGAACTTAAGAAATATTTTATTTTTCCATGCTGACAGAATATCTTACATTGTTGTTACTTTTGTACAAGGAATTGCTAAGTCTGAACAGAACAGTCATGCTTATTTTAGAAGCGCAACAAGTTTGTGCTGAAGCCTACTAAAAGCTTCCACAGCTGGAAGAAAGCTTATTCCACCCCTGCTATTAGAGTATCTCCAATAATATCTCTGATACAGAATTACTATACCTTGATTAAACTACGCAATCAACTGACAAAAAGAAATGTCCATTATTATTTTAGGGCTTGTACTTTGATTGAGATACGGTGTTTATAATGAGGGTGGAGTGATTCTTTTTCCATTTTCCTTTAATAAAAAACCATCAAAAAACAGTTTCCTTTAGAAAAAGAAACAGGAACATTTGAAGATGCTGATGTAATATTAGTTTGAAACTAAGCGATATTTTTTTTAAAGGATGCAGCTCTTGATATAGCAAAATACTCTTCCAAGTGAAAAGTTTCCCAGTCTGAGTATTCAAATTGCAAATATTCCAAATATTTTATAACATGGCCACCCAGATATGAAAATAGTGATGGATAAGATCAAAAGCTCTAATTTCATATGAAATGCAGGAGCTTTTTATTAGTGCGTCACAATCCTGAGTCAGTACCTATATATCATTTCAAAATCTTTTGGATACCTGGAAATGTTCTTACTTCTAGTGTCACAGTCTCTAACCAGTTAGGGTAGGTTCTCCATTTGTATGGATGCAGTACAGGTTTCTGAATGCAGGGCATCAGACCATATCGAAATATTTTCCTGACACTCCTCATGTAATCCTACGTAGCCCCCAAAAGACATTATGTCACGTTAAAGTTTATTGGTATTCTGGCCTCCAACCTCAGTAACAGCCCCAACATACCAACTGTTGGCTCAATGCCTAGGGGTCTGGAAGTAGCACTAGAATCCACAAGAATAAAAAGGCCCGGAAAAAATCAGAGTATGCAGATATGCACTAAGTCTAAAGAGGAAGGTAGGGATGGAGTTGATTACATAGCTACAGTATCTCTTTCTAAAGTCTGTCTGCCTAAGGTAGAAATCACTGCAATTCTGATCTCTCTGATTTGCCTTATTATTTTTAAAGGCCTGTAATGAGCAACCATTTCACCAATCTGCAGTGATAAAGAGAGAGAAGAGAAGACCGAATTTCTTGAATTCTTTAAGACATAACAAGACTGGATGCAGTTTTACTCCACTCAGATCAACACATATAGTACATGTGCCACTTGCCTCATAATAAACGTATTGCAAGGTCACATTTAATAGCAGCTTTTACCTCCCAGTGCTTCACAATATAGCATGTAGTTTACTGCACAGACTCGAATGTGATTTGTTGGCATACTCTGTTTTAGGCTTTGCATGTGTGTAATGAAATTTTACACAGATGAGACAAAAACGGTTAACTTATGTTTTTATTGTCCAGAAAATACAAATGGCGACAGCTATTACGTAACAATAAAAAAATAATTATCAGATTATTAATGGAATAAAAATGGAATAAACAAATTTGCCATTATTCCATTAATTGATGATGGCTGTGTCTATTGTTTTCAAGGCAAGAGTAAAATTAATAACTTTCATTGTATTTATTTATTTAAAAATAAATACAATAATATTACAAGCTACAGGGACCTCATAATTGTCACAAGTCATAGAAATATTCACCCAGAACTAAAATTTCAGAACAGGTGCAAACAAAGAACCCTGTCAAATCCACATTAGAATTTCCATACATTCCATAAATGTCCCTTAAAAACATTAAGAAGGAGTGTAGATCTATATACAACCTAATAAAACAAGATATGATGTTACACTGCTTTTGCACAATCCCTACTGAAGCAATGCAAAGAACACATTTTATTCATCAAATGTCCTCACTCTTTGAACAGAGTATGATAATGAACTTCATGATGATGTTTTCTTTATTGTGTACTACACTGGGTTAAGTAAAATTAAAAAGCTATCATGGCCACCTATTAAGTCTACTGTATGGAAGAACTTCCATTCTGTATTGATTTAAGATATCTGCCTGTGATTTTTGCTTACTTGATATTAATTTCTAAATTTCTAAAGGTATTTGAAATACATTTGATAAACACTACTTTTATTATCAAAGATGTGACTAAATTTTCACACAAATACACTTCAGGCAATAAATAAATAAAATATCATGTGGACTACATCTGAGTCGTTTGCAGATTTTGAAATTCATCAGGTTGGTTGCAAATAAGTGATACTTTATCTCTAAAGCATAACATACCTAAGCAAAAAGTAAATAATTCTTCATATCAGCCCTTACTCCAACTTTTCCTTCTTACAATTTATCAAATTAAAAAAGAAAGCAAAGTAATCCATAAAAGTAAACGTCTACTTTTAAAGTAATGTACACGTAAGAATAAAAATGGTTACAGGAGTTTCTTTCTGACCTTACTGGATAAAGCACAGCTTAGGTTTCTTTAAAAGATCAGGGCTTGGTGTATACTACCTGTATGATATAATATCATATCATATCATATCATATCATATCATATCATATATAACACATGTTTTGTAAAAGTCTATCATAGAAAGTCATGGGTTATGACCTTTGGAGTCAGTACCATATTGCAGAAAAGTTAATGCTGTTTATTTTCACCTGTTATATTGAAAATTATTTATTGTAATAATTATTTATTGAAATGTATTGATTTGAGTGAGAGACACTTGAAACTCATGTTAAACTGGGAATTGAAAAAAAAAACTTGATTCTTTTTCAGAATTTAAAGCTTTAGTCTCAGTTAGCATACAGAGCCTTCAGTGCCCTGTTCCCCATAATTAACCCACTTATTAGATGATAAGTGTGTAATACACATGGTAAAAATGTAGATGAAGCTTCTAAAAACATTTTATTTATGTGCTCTCTGCCAAAATCATGGTTCAAATAAATATACCGATGGTCTTTTTAGATCTAACATAAAAAACAAATTGACTATCAGCTCAGAAATGTACTGTATGGAATTCAGGCCTGACTCTGTTTTCCTTTTACTTGGACTTTTTCTTTGTTCAGTAATGAAAACCCGCATTTGAAGGTACATAATGCACCTGCCTGCCACACAGTCAACAAACGACAAAAACAAGGAAAGAAAGATAGAAAGAGACACACCAGGTCAGCCCAGTGTTTAGAGTCCATTCCAGATCTGGTGCCAGGTTATCTCACCCCATTATTTTCTTCTGTGCAAATGCTCTTTCACAAATTTTAATCAGCAGTCCCTTGCAAACCCATCCGGACAGTTTACAGCACAAACACAATCTAATGTACCAGCATTCATTCGGCAAAGGAACTTACACCAAGTTAAATCCCAAGGAAACTTGGAGTCTATTACAGCTGCGAGCAGGAGTAGTAAACTGATATCGTTAAAACAAAACTGCAAGACCAAAGCAAGCATTTTTTTTCATTGTCAGGATTTGTCACAATTCTCTAAGTTGCGTGTGACTGAAAATACTATTAATATTGAAAGAAGATGGCTTGGAAGCCACTTCATTAAATTGTGAGCTTAATGCTTCACAATGACGGAAATGTGACATTTTTGAGCCATGTTGTTTAATGTGGTGCGACTCGCGCAACTGATTTTATTTGACAAGTTTGCCGACTTAAACAGACTTGAGGCGTCACAACCCTTTCTCTGTGGACTTAATACTAGAGGATACAGACTAAAGCAAAGATATTTTGATGGAAGTTTTTTAGTCATTTTTTCACTCTTTGGCTTGATAATTGAATTGAGCGGCTTAGGCCCTGCTCATAATTGGACCACATTTCTGTCTCTGAGAACATGAAACGTACAGTATACATTAAGAGATGACGGCAGTGGACTAGAGAGAAGTGGTGTCCTATTCAATTGGGTTTGGTATTTTATTTCCTGAATAATCATGTGTTAAGACTGACTTCGCTAATCCCTAAGTAATAAAAAGTGTTATCTGTTATCAATCTTCAGAGAAGTGGACGGGTCTGAGGGGAAATACAGGGGCTGACCTGTGGGGGCACTCCCCAGGGTCAAAGCATGCTGGGAGGGGAAACAAGCTACAGAGCAGACAATTTTCAGCTTGGCTGGTTTTACTTTCTCTACTAGGCCTCATGAAAACAAACTGACAAAACAAAGGACACAAAATTAATGACCCATGCACCCTGTCAATTGACTCCTAGTAGCAGTGGCTAGCGCACTATTTCCCCCAGCTAAAGCTTTGGAGAATACGACCTGAGGCATCTGTTTTAAATTCTTCACCAAAAGAAAAAAAAAGAGGAGGAGAACAAAATGACTGTAAGACACGAATCGGTTTTTCATTACCATTTGTTAATATTAATGTAATTGCAAAAGGTAAAATAACAAAAAGGTGAAAAACCCTTCTATTCATCAACAGTCTGAAACCTGAATACCACAGGTCACAGGCTAAATATTTCCCTTATCCAACACTGCAATGTGTCTTGAAACCCCTAGGCAATAATAAAAATTAGGAAAATATGGTGTATTTGACTCAGTAGTCTGGCTTTGTGTTGAGCTCCTTGCTTTATGACCATTGAAAAGGAACAAATCTCACATTTACTAAAGGATCTTGTGCTAAAAAGGTCTGATTTCAATGTAGCACCTCTATTACTTGCTTTGGGCAAAAGAATAATACTAAAACATCTTAACTAGGGATCATGGGTGTCCATACAAGTAAATTACTGTCAATAAGGTAATGTGCAGCCTGAATTATCAAGAACATGCTGTGAGTCTGAGTTCACATTTGTGTCTTTTATGAACTAAAAGACTTATCCAGTTCCACAACATAGCTTAAAATCAGATCAGATCATTGTAAATATTGGGTAGGATTACTGGCCTGCAGGAGATGTCACCCCAGATTTCCTGGATCTGCAGTTAAGCAAGTGCTCAAATGCTCTATTTGCTGAAGTGTTATACACTGTCCGCCTTTTACTGCAAACTCACGTAACACATGAGGAACATGATAGTCACATGGGTGCTATCATGACACACTGAATAAGTCTTTTAGAGTTTTCACAAAATTCCTCTGTGGATTCAAGTATACAAAGAAAAAGCATGAAACACACCTTCATACTCAAGGTGTCAGGTGATATTTGTAGCCAGGTTTGCACATTTTGAAAGCAGACAGCACTATTTTTGACCCACTAGCCACCAAATACCTGATGTCACAGCAATTCTGAGAATGGAAGAGCAGAAGACAAGGAAGATTCATTAGCAAGAAAAATGAGGCCACAGAGAAACATGTATGTGATAGCTCAGTGGTTCAGGATGGTTGGGCTTCCACAACACTTTATTCAGTGCCATTGGTATAGAAATAATTAGTATTGGTTTTTTTCTCTTTTTCTACGGCAATTTGTTTTAACCATTGTCCCGCTAAACCAAAGCCCGAATACTGTAGTTCCTGACACACAAACCAATCTCTGACTGGGTTTTCTTTGAAAAGACAAATAATTCTTGAGCAATGCTGGAACAGGCCTTAAAAAGTGCCTTTTATGACACTCTGCCAGACCGCAGCCTCAAAGCAGAAGAGCTTTACCCCCAGGGGCGAAGGAATATACCCTTATTTTTGCTTGTTTTACTAATAGAACCTGATCTCAGACAAGCTGTTCCTATTGTTCTAAGCCCTCTCTAGGGCACACACTGGCACACTGGCAAATATTTTTGGCTTTTCACAGTGCTTGCAAATAGTTTCATTGTTCTTGTTTAAGTCTGTGGAAATATTACCTACGGTTCTGCTTCAGGACCGCCTGTTACAATTATAAGAGCAGACGTGCCACAGTCAGGAAGTGTACTGTGTCTATTTATCAGTGCTCACGCATAGTTCTCTTGTTTAAGATGGAGAATTTGGAAATGTGTGTAACCAAACTCACACAACCACAGAATCGTTCCCCTTCACCGAACACTGAGATTGTCCAGGTTGAGACCCTCTCAAGAAAAACAAACATGAAATTTGCATTATTAAAAAAAAAATTCCCTGGATCACAAATAAATTGTCTTAAGAGAAAGCCAGTAGATGGCACTGGCCACAATTAAAAAATATCAAAATATAGGGAAAATACCAATTTATTGTACATTGTTAAATTTGATGGTTTCTGTATAGCATATCACACACACTAACGATTTAAAAGTGCATACATTTTTACATAGCTTTTACTATTTTAATTACTTAAAAGTCCTGAACCATTACAAGCATCTCAACAACTTTCTAAACACACCTTCCATCGCTTAATTTTTAACTATCTTTAACATTTAGTGAAAGCATGTTATCTGCCTATGTACTTTTATAAACTGCATTAACTTTTGTGTCCACTTAACATCAGATAGATCTGTTCACTGAAGTCCTGCACAGTCTGTTTGTTAAACCACATTGGAGTGCCAGTGCAAACAGATAAAAACCTTTCTTTTCAAACTGTTGAATACTAGTCTCCTATCTTTGTCTTTTTTTTTTACCTCTTTTAATTTATAGACTGCGTTTTGTACAACAAACAGACCTACTCTGGCAGAGCATATTTCTTACAGACAGACCTCATGAGGTAACCTACCTTACCTAGCAGATTTATGGGTAATCAACATCTATTGAAACGTCCAGGCCAATTTTAGAACATTACATAGAAAGCAAATGTCATTAGCTGATATACTTCTCCTGTTGCTAACTAAGCACCCATGTTTTCTATCACATTATTCAGTGTTCTTAACTGATTAATTGGCATTTTAAAACATTTCTTAGAAACAGCCATTGATCCTTTTTCCATGTCTGCTAAGCAATGGAATCATAATTAAAATTTTAGTCTGCAAAATTACATTCTATTGTTGACTTCATTTATTGGGTCATAAAGACTCTCATACTTACTAGATGACTGGGTGCTGAAAGAAAGAAATCTGGAACTAACATAGATATGTAATAAAAAATATAGAGAGGAAAAAAAAATAATTTCTCAGAATGCTGCTTGTGTATGACTTGGAACCAAGTCAAAAACATGAGTATAAAAGAAATCATGAAGTCTAGGGTCTCTGACACCTTGAACGGTACTTTGGAATGGGGACAGGTACAGGTACAGTAATATGACATTTCATATCACCGCACAATGCCACAAGATTGTACATTGCATCAAAGTGTTCAACAAGGTCTTATCTTAAAAGGGTCTCACGTCGTTTGATATTTGCCTGAGTATTAAAATACGAACAGTACTGCTTAATTTCCTGGCCAAAACTAACATGGATAAACAGACAGAGCAGCAGAAAAGGACAAGGGAACAAATACTCTCCTGCTGCCTACCCTGCTGAAAAACACAGTTTGAATATCCTTGGACATAATCTCCAGGGCTGCTTTCTAAAGTCCAGCACATTCAAAGCAGGATAAGAGCATGTTTGCTTAATGATCTCCCTTCATGCCATCAATGATCTCCCTTCATGCCATCAATTCAGGCCCTTGCTCAGTTTTCACATTTTTTGTTTTAAATGGCTTTTGCACAAAATTGCCTAAGCATAGGAAAAGTCCAGGGAAAGAAAGTCTGAAGAAAGCCAGTGTCATCTAACAGTGCCCTGCCCTGACCTCCAAAGCTGTATAGCATCTGTCACCTGCTGCCCTATTGCACTGTGTCTGGTTTGCAGGACTGTGTTGAAAGAGATTTGGTGACAGGCATGTAACAATATATATACAGTATGTACTGTGTATAGACAAAGTTTGCGGATAAACAACAAATATTGCTTTGCCCATCTAAACCACCAATTCCTTGAAAGTATTAATTAAATGAACAAATTACTAGCGTATAAGCATAGTTCAAGAAGCACAACAGGGCAAAACGTCACAAGCATTACTCTTTAATGTGGAAGCTTATTTCGGATATAGATCGGCAATTCAAAAGTCTCCAGAAAGTGCATCTGCTTCTCACATTCAAAAGCCACACTAAGCACAATTTCCTTGAAAACAGCGGAACCTCCCCTTAAATCTGCAGAGGACGCACACTGCCGCCTCCTCTTAACTGGTACAATCATGTGACACTCATCAGCTTTTGAAGGCTCCCAGAGCACTTCCTCTATAGATATAATAATGTCTTCCACTCGAATGTCGGACTGTACAGCTACATCAGTAATAATGAAACTGACATTCCTCCCAAGGAAAAAAAACATGTATTGATTGATTTCAGTAACAGCCAGCCTGAGGCCAACTGTAGTTCACAAAAAAAGAAACATGGTGCAGAAAACTAAATTATGTTTTTCTTAATTCATTCATTTGAGGGATATCTTCTTTAGTTACAGATATTTATTAAGTATCCAGTTTATTATAATAATTTTAGGCAGCTTGCTATGATTGGGATACACAGGATATGTAGGATACAATACCATATTTCTGATCTCAGTGAAGTACTCCCTTTTTCTTTAACATTTTTAAGCACAGAGAGGCTAAGAGTGTAAAATATACAATGCCTTGCAAAAGAATTCAGGCCCTTTCTCAGTTTTCACATTTTTTGTTTTAAAGCTTGAAGTCATATATACACATATATACAGTCTGCACTACCCCATTCAAGGGCAAAAAATGTAAAGAAATAAGTAAGCAGATAATTAATATTAAACAAAAATAGAATATTTGTCATTATTGCATAATTATTTCAACCATTTGCTGTGGCAAACCTAAATTAATTTAGGTTTCTTCTTCTCACCTGAAGAAGGCTTCACAGCCGAAACATTGTGTTTTCTTTCCTCTCTTTTCAGCATGGAATAAACCTATTACTTGTTCCTTTGCAGCCTATGCATGCTGACGCAGCTGCCTACCTGAACTAAATTAATTTAGGTGCACATATCAAGCTTAATGAGCCACACAATTAGATAAGTGTCTTCTGTGTGCAATAATAGTGTTTCACATGATTTCAGAATAAGAACACCTGTCTCTGTGAATTCTCTCTGTCAAGTACTGATTTAACCAGAGCTTCAAAACAGGAGAAGGGTATAAACACATTTCCAAAGACTGTTAATATGGTTTTACTGTAGGTATGAGGAGGTTGATCATTAATAATGGAAGGCACCCACATGCTACTTCAGGGTGTCTCTTAAACTGAGCAGCCCTACAAGGAGGAAACTGATTAGGGATGCCACTGAGAGGCCAATGGCCACTTTGAAGAGTTCAGTGGCAAGGTGGGAGACAATGTCCATAGATCAACAAAAACCCCGTCATTCCACAAAGCTGACCTGTATGAAGAGTGGAAAAACCCATCTTAAATCCCACATGGAGTCTGCAACAAAGCATTTAAGTGATACTTAATGTGGTCAGACGAGACAAAATTGGAACCTTTTGGCCTAAATGCAAAGTGTTGCATGTGATACGTAGAAAATGTGGTGCATCACTGAGCACCATTCCAACTATCAAGCATGGTGGCAGCACTATATTATAGCTCTGCTTCTCATCAGCAGGGACTGGGAAGCTTGTCAAGACTGACAGGAACGTAACTGCCAAAAACCTGCTTCAGATCTAAAACTAGAATACAACCTCACCCTTCAGCAGGACAAAATCCAAAGCTACACTGCTGTGGTTAAGGAATATGAAAGTGAATGCCTTTGAGTGGCTCGGTCAAAGTCCAGACTTGAATCCTATAGAGAATCTGTAGACTTGAAACTCATATCCATAAGAGGTCCCCAGAGTGCTGCAGCCCATTTGCCAAGAAGACTGCGTATCAATTGCACCAAGCCAGTGTGCAAAGTTGGTAAAGACTCACCCAAAAAGACTTGCATCTTTATCTGCAGTCAAACATGATTTAATCAGGAATTGAGGTCTCAGGTCTGAAGACTCATGCGATCAACATATTTCAATTCATTCTCTTCAGTTGAGGAGTACAGGTGCAGTAAATTATCATACCATTAGATTACTTTAGTTCGATCATTCAGGGTTTGAATAAAATCTAAAATTAAAAATGTGTGCGCATCACAGGGTCTAAATAGTTCACTGTAGTACTTATGTATTGCAAATGAGATAATTAATTACAAGAGGCCTTCTGTGGCTAATTAAACATATTTTATGCAGAACACCTACCTCACATCACTTAAACTGTAAAGGTACCAAGCAGAATTATGGCCACATTTTTTGTCTCCACTTAATATATCAAGTAGGTAGACATACAAATATATAGACTACACATATCAATAAGTTGAATTGATCAAGGTTTATCTAAGCTGACCTAACCATTGTCCTCTGGAAGATAATTTGTGTGCTTTTAAAATTCACACTCATCTGGAAGTCCTGGCTGGAATCCATCTTTACAATATAACAGAGTACTTAATTAAAGACCATCCAGACAAAGAGTTTCATCAGTGCAAATAGGTAAAAGCTAAATGAGGTATGAAATATATGGAGAGGTTTTTTTACACAGTTCTCAAGTCTGAACAATCAATGAATATGTGTTTATCAGCAGCACTTTAAGGAAATAAACCACTTGAAAAGGGTTTATGGTGAATGCTTGTCATAAAAAATGTAATTAAAACTAAAATCAAACCCCACCTCATATTTCTAAGCAGATTCCATAAGTTCACAAATCAAGTCTTTTAAAATAATAGCTGAATTAAAATAGGTGGAGAAAACAAACATGTAATGCAGTATAATGAAATGTTCAAAACACTTGTAGACTTACACTAGGTGTGTGATAAGTGATAGACAATATGTATTCTTTTCTAATGTTTTGTGTTTTCATAGTGGCTCTGTATTCTTCTTTAAATACTTTTCGATTCACTTCACTAACTTAAAAATATTCGTTAGTCTAAACCTCTTTGGGAGTTAGTGAAGTCCTTCCACCCACAAAGAAAAAAACCCAATGAAAAATCACTTCACAAAGGGTTTTGGTAAATGATGTTTAGAATTCTGCTTCTGAAGTGAAGACGAAAACAACATTCTTGTTTTCTTTAGTCATTTAATCATCACTGATTTCAGATCTTCCCAATATTATGGATACTTCACATTCCACCTTAAGCAAATGATTATCCTCCAAAATGTTATGCCTTGAGTCAGTGGCATTCCTCATAATGGTAGATGAGTAACAACCTCCCTTCAGAGCAAAGTGTTTTACCAGGCTATATAGAGTGATAGAGCTAGTCTAAAGAATTCTCCATCCCAGGGGCACCCTTAGTAGGAAGGGATGAATTATCACATTTTCACCCCAAAGGCTGAAGCCCAATTTCAATGTGAGGGACCACCATGTACTGCCAAACAAGGTGATGTTAATGCGAACATTTCGTACTGTGTCTATCCTATCTGTGCCAAATGTAAATGCACTTTTGTTTAATTTGTACTATATTGAAAACTGAGAAGTGAGTGCATGTTCATTTTATCTGTTGTACTAGTCATCTGCACGTTAATTTACAAAAAAAACACTGAATAAGAAAAGGAAGTGCAGAACAACCATAAGAAGTTTCATCTTACGAGCAGACATGAAATTGAATATGGCACTTTAAAATATTATGGTCATACACTGAATACAAAGCAAATTCAGAAACTAAATCTCTGCGCTATTTAAAAGCTCCAGTAAAGCACCACTAATCTTCAGTCACTGAGAACCCAGATGGTTAAACAATCAGACAATTCTTATATATTGTTTACCTTGCCTCTTCCCTGAAGTTCTGAACAATAAATCTTACAACTTTCTTGTACACAGAGTGATACTAAATGCCAGATCTCAGCACTACACAAGGGGTCCTGTTTCTGGGCTTGGGTGAAGATAGAGAGGATCACATTTCCTCCTCACTCAGCTCTTTCAATATCCTTTTTCATACTTCATTGCTTTTACAAGCCCCCATTCCAGTATAGCCGCCGAGATTACAGAAAAAGGCACAGGTAGAGTCTGTGGTGTACAGAGGACACCAGTGCAGACCTCCACTGGAGGCAAGAAGTACAGTATGCAAGTCATTTCTGACACACATGCCACCACTGCCAAGCACAAGAGCAGGCCTACTCCGACAATCCGCAACAGGATACAGAATATTAGAATTACTTTCCAGAGCAAAATCCCAGAAATTCAAATAACCTCATTTGGTAGGTGGGCACATATTAATTTCCATGGATGGAGCCTGAATGGATAAGGTGAATGAAAAGCCATTTCTGCAACTGTATACTCAGGGCAGAACTCGGTTGTGAGATTAGGGTGTAAAAATATTAAAACGAACTCTTTGGCTCAACAATTAGAGGCCAATTGTTTTAGAGATGTTAAAAAATGTTTCATCCCTGAAATGGTGTTATGGTTGTGTACAGTGAGTGTGCCTTCTAATGAAAATGCCCCCTGCATACTGCTTGACAGTCAATAATGCCTCAATATACAAATGTATTCAATGAAGCTAAAAATATAAGCATTTTAGTAACGATTTTGCTGGTAATTAAACTATAACCTTAGAACTGCAGCTAAATAACAAAAACCTTAGAGAGCTCCTACATTCTGGCGATAATGTTGAACATTGTCCATCTATCCATTTTCAGTGACCTCTTTATCCCCAGAATGGGCTGTGAGCCTGAGTCCACCTGGCACAGGGCACAAACTGAGACACCCGGGACAGGGTGCCAGCCCACTGCAGTGAGCAAACACACGTCTTTGTGTCACATAAGCAGATGGGGATGCCAAGTTAACCCAGAGAGCTTGTCTTTGGACTGTGGGAGGAAACAACAGGCCTCTGATAAAAACTTACAAGGCCGGGGGCAGAACATACGAACTCCACACACACACCAGATTTAAACACCCAGGACCAAGAGAAAACACCGTCCCACTCCATTTCCTTAATTTCAACCAAAAGAATGTCAGGGATTTTCTGAGTAATGTGTATCCAACTTTGGGAGTACTTTTCTATATATTATCTTTTCCCAGTCTTTATTCTTGTTTATTAGTATGTGCCTAAATAGGCCCATTATGTCATACCTTTACTACAAATAGCTGTTGGTATAACCCCAGCTGAGAACACACTAATTTAGAAAGTACTGAATCATCTTTATATTCAAAATAATGTATAATTAAAACTAAAGCAGGCCTTAATTAGAGATTAATATTGACTTTGTAGACTGCTTATTGAAATAGTCTTTAAATCACAACCACTTTGCAAAGTCTTTATTATTTGTATATAAAACATGCTGAAATCATGTTTTAGATAAGTGATCTTATCTAAAACATGCAGATGTAAACATGTAAATGCAGATGGAGAGCTTTTGAGCATCATTTATTAAATATGTTGAAAGACAAGCAAATTTCACTTAGAAACAAGAAAGAAGTTCATATCTCTGACAGAACAGTGTAACAAAAGACATACTAAAGACTTTTTTCTGGCTTTCTCTTTTAGCTTGGAATCTTTTCTTTCCCATTGAAGTATCCTTTGAACAATTGCAACAATAAACAGCATTTGTATTGCCAAGCTGGTTAGCTTTTTTATGAATTAATTAATCAATACTGACACTGCACTTCATCCTTCTTCCTCCCTCATTATTTTAATTACCCGTTTATATGGATGGACCTCTTTGCTTAATGCATTTCATTAACACATTAACATGCTCTCACAACAAGGACAACTGCAGTTGCTGCTGGTTCACCGAACACTTTGTAGCCACGCTACTGTTTGTTTCTTTACCTCATTTCCCAATCTGCTCCACACACTTCTTCAAGGACATGACTTCTGCGAAGGTCATAACTCTACACTAAACTAATTAGGGTAATTTATGATAATAAGATAAGGAAGGTATTTTCAGATACACTGTGCATCTATCAGCATACTTCACTGATTAAAGAGCTCAATGCATCAGAGTGTGAATCAGTGCTTGGGCGCTCAAATTTATTCACACAGTCACTGGTGCAACTGCTCAGTCAGAGAAAAAAAGCAATGATAACTATAATTTGAAACAATGTTATACATTAATTACTTTAGTTTAAACTATATAGAGAACTATACCTATTTATCAATGAAAGCCATGAAAGTTTAGCACATGGCAGTAAAGATTCCAGGTGAGGAAACTTTTCCTCCTTCCAGGTGTTAAGAGAAAAAAAAAATACCTGGCAGTGACTCGAACTTCCTTCCCAAATTTCCCCTGATCTGAGAGACCCTATAATTCACGGTTCAGCCACACTCTGTTTCAACTATTGTATCTCACATTGTTTTTTGATCATTGTATTCTTCCTTTCCTGACACGCCACACTATTTCTTGCAGTATGACATACAGTTCGGTAACTGTTTTGGAATGCAAGTTGCCTTCTTGAAAATAAATTAACAGAAATGACCACATCCAGGCAGGGGATGTTAATGCCTAAGTCACAATCTCTGTGTCTACCTATACCAAGTAGGATACATTTGTTTACAATAAATTATGAAGGATACCATTGATAAATATGATCAGTTTAATAAACAATACATATTAAACTACATGAATTCAGACAGAGGTTGATAAGCCTTTTACGTGTGACAGGATATGTAACACTTTTATAGGAATTACCAAGTTTAATACCATGTTCACGTGATTTAAAACTTTAATTAGCCTTTTGATTAGGTGTTAGTGATATATTCCATTCAATTCACATGTGTGCAGCTTTTACTTGGTATCATGGATGTGCACACAGCTCAAAAGGGATTTTTAAATCCAGTTCAGTAGGGGATGAGCTCATATCCCATGTCTCATCTACACTCTCCAGATTGCTACCATAAACAGAAGAAATGGGAAGAAAAATGACACAATTAAGAAGCTGAAGCTATGATCTTACTGGCTTGACAAATCCAAACCAAGGAAAAACTCAAAAACACTACCATTCCAAGCTCAAGTTAAGAAATCCACATTATTCATACACTACAAAGCACAGACTTTGAGTGTCTGATTAAAGCCAATGATGTCAAAATGCATTCTGGATTTTACATATCATAATCAATTATTTCTAAAAACGTATGTCTTCTTTCATAGTTTCTTAATTGCAATGAAAAGGAAACTAAATGTAAAGGAGAGATCGATACATTTACTGTAGGCTAAAAGGCTACTGGTGCTTTGTGATGCTTTACATGAAACTGTCTGATTTGGTTTTGAAAGTAATAAATTAAAAAAAAAACAACAGAGTGGAGATGTACATCTGACGGCCCCTGGTTTTACACGGTAGCTATTTGCTTACGGATCACTTAACAGGATAACATTTCAGCATTTAAAACATTAATGAAGTTATATGATCACCAGAATTCATGAGGGCAGCTTTTCGAGACGCTATTACCTGTGTGCTTGCCGCTGCGGAAATCTGAGCGTCACAAAATTTATTGCAGTGTCAGAAGCCACTGTAACACAATGTTTTTGGATGCATCCACACACCCTGGCAGACACAGCTGCGACCGCTTCAATGACTGGGGATTAACAAACTCTGGAACATACAGATCAGGCTAAGATCATACAATATATTGCGCCCTATAGAGCATATAAATTACATTTATCGCGGTTCGGCAACTGCACGGCACAGTAAACCAATTGTAGGTTTTATCTGTGAATACCTCCCCTATCAAAGTGATCAGCATGTGTGCTGATAGAGCTACTGTACCAGAACAGAGAACAGTAGTTTCTTTTAATCCCCTAACTGACCGTGTGTTGTTCTTCTTTGGTTAAACATTACCTTTCCTGCAGTATTGCCTTGGCTCAGGTTGACATTGAGGTCACAGCAACAAAAAAACAAAACATAGTCTTACTATCGTTCAAGATGGCCCTTAAGAAATGCTTTTCACTATCATACACAATATCCTGTAATACCAAAAAATAGTACCTATATGTAAATATAAATATTTTAAGTATATGCTAAGATATTGGAATACAATATATAAAGGAGGGGATTTCCATGAATGTCAAACCTGAACCAGACAAGGGAATCACAATCTTGCAAAAGCTCAGTGTAACATTGTGATTTCTAGAGATCCTCTAATGAAACTGAAGCTTACCCATAGCAATGTTGTCTTAATACGTCTTAGAACATCATTCTTTCTGGTGTTTTGGAAAGAACGGGAGGTCTGAGGGTACCAAGTCATCTGGATGCGACAGCAACAGCTTACATTTTCACATGGAAACAGAACAGAGACAAGGCCCTTTGGCACATTTTGTTCATTTGGTTTCTTGCAGCTTAATATCCAAAAATCTCGTGCAGCCATCTTGTGAAGGATTTCAGGGGTCCTGCTGCAACTACAAGGTTGGGTAACCTGCTGCAGACCCCTTAACCTTTGTAAAGACTTGCGTCCAGTTTTCCAACAAACCAAATGCATACACTTTCCACAAGTTTCCACTTGTGTACTTGGAACGGACCTCTGAGCCACAGCTGTGATTTAGTCATCTCAGCCCACAAGCAATACAATTCCTCCTCCAATGGAGTGTTTAATAGAAATTTGAGAGGAGGCCATATTTTTGCCCCACTTCTGCTTTCCTATGTACAGTATACGTTTATCACCTTCTGAGCTTCCTTTTGTGCATCTCCATTGCCACCCCATCTTCACTCCTGGAGCAGCTCCCTAGCTCATTCCTTGAGACAGTGAGGGGGGTTTGGTCAGGCTGCTGTTCCCACAGCTAGGTGGCTAACCAAAAAACCTCTAATATAGTTCATCTCATTGTTAAGCCAATCCTTCTCAAGAGAATTCCCAGCTACTGCGGATCCAAGAGAATTACACTATCATAACGGGCTCAAATGAATTGTGATAACACTTGGATCCTATTTACATTATCTCTAGTGAAATCATCATCTTGGCTGACTTGTCCATAGCTTAGACAGCAGTCCCTCATAAGCATTCAACATTCACTGAGACAAAGAGCACAGGCCAATGGACTCAGATGTGGTGTAGCAGTGCCACACATTCTGTAACAATACAGTGAGAATACATGCAGAAAAATTTTAGCCCCTTCTCCGTCAGGCATAATGCATATACAGTTTTTTTCTTTTTAGTGTGTGTATGATATCATATATACTGTACAGTACATATGATGAATGAAATGTTCTTATGCAAAAAATGCAGACTGGGTTTCATTACTAATGCAATAAAAGAGCATCCAGGAAAATACTCCATCTTTCCCAGCCATTTTGTTTTGGTGTAGATCTCTTGTAATATTAAGAATTAAAACTTTATACGCTCCAGAACCCAGCAACCTCCCCTGTAAATAAAAGAGCCAGAAAGAACAGCCAATGTTACTGGGACTAAATGGTCTTATTCTTCTAATGAGTGGCAGATGGCACATATGTCTTCTGAGGCTTGCCTTTTAAGATCTTGTCTGTCTGGCCAACACATTGTAATTTACGAGCTTTCAGCCCTGTCACGTTGAAGTCTCAATTAAGAAAAGTTACATTGCTGAATTTAAGTGTCATCTACTGGATAACATTTTGGCACAGATTCAGAGCTAAAAAAAATTCATGAAATCTGTTAATATCTGAGGATCTGAGGATCAAAGCCAAATTGAAAAAGAATGCCGGCTGTTATTTAAAAAGGAACGTATTAACTTCAAATTAAAATGTAAGTCAAATTTATTTTATGTATATATATAGTATGCTCCTTGTGTATCTGTGTGCATTCTTTAGAATATGTTGATTTAGTCTATGTAAAAAAATGTTTTCCATTCTTTTCAAAACAAGAAAGCAGTATACATCAGATTTTCTTATTGCAGGTATTAATATTCAGAATAAAGCATTTTAGGTTGTGAAATCTATTGATTTTTCTGTGAAAATATATTCATGCTTAATGGGAAAAACATGCATTTTCTGACTTAATCTTATAAAACATGTATATGATGATTAAATGTCAATTCCACTATGCCATGCGAACAATCACGGGCACATAATTTAAAGAAAAGAAAAAAAATTACAGTTCTTTTTTAATATTACGTTAACAATTTTGCTCACATGGCTAAAGCATGTTTTATAGCTCATTAAAGGCAATCTGTTCTTAAAGAAAGAAGGAAAGAAATAAAACATTAGTAAACAATTACAACTGGTCCCCTACTTTGAAGCACTAGAAAGGACACCTGGTGTTAAGAAATCTAAAAGACTGGTAGAAGATATTGAGCAGAAAGGAAAAGTTTGCCAAAATACCTTCATGAGTCACAAGAAGGCTTCAGAATAAAGGCCAATTACTCTCAGATCTTGTGATAATAATAGCATCAAACTACTGTTCCATGATCAGCTCCATATGGACCATTACTTTATTGTATGGCTTCAACGTCAAATTGTCCTAAATATGTTTTAAGACATCCTCTGAGACTAAGTGCCTACCCTTACAATCCTAGTCATTTTAATGTTCGCCAGATTGATGGCTATTAAGCAAAACCGTCATTTTGAATACCCAGAATCTTAAATTCGACAGTCTTGTTAAGAAATCTGTATGTTCTACTTTTATGGCCACACAGAATTTTTTTTTTTTGGGGGGGGGGGTATTACGCACGAATCTCATTATTTTAGGTATTTAAATAACCATATCTGCAACTCAACTGAGTGAATCCAAAAACCTTTAGTTTTTTATTATGCCTGTCATTACAGGGTGTAACAAAACCCCTTGTTACAGGGTGTAACAAAAACAAATTACACTGAAAAGGGGGGGCAGGAATCACGAAAAAAGTGTCAAAGTAGGAATCAAGCATGACAAGACAACAGCACCCCAGGAGAGTATTTGCGAAATCTTGTGCTCTTGGAAATTACATCTGAAGTGTTCTGAGGTCTATGCACAATGTGTGTCAAATGGATTTGCATTTCAATAATTAGCAATAATTGTAAAGTTGATTAGAGATAGACAGCTGTCTTCCATTACTGCAAAGTTTCAAGGGCACAGACGAAAACCAACCTAGAATAAGGTTTAGAAACATGCTGCTTTAGAAATGTTTCACTTCTTGCGTGAGTAAAAACAACACGGTTTAAAGCTCTAATAGACAGACAGAAAGACATGGGATCTGCTTGTTTACAAAAATACTCAAAATGTAAAAAGCAAACCAGGGCCATGGTAATACTCTATTAGCCATTGTATATGCAACTTTCTCATCCCACCCCCTTCAAAAGCATGACATAATTGTTTCTTAGCTCTTCTTACGGTTTCCACTTTCTATTCAACAGATCACACAATTGCCAGGGAGTACAGCAGCCCTGTCTGAGAACCTCTTGTACAGTGTTATCAGGTGAGGTCACTCAGACAGCCTGTTGCTCAGTCTCCTTGCTCACGCATGACCAGAGCATCTTATACTGAAATAGAAGGAAGAAAAGCTCTAAGCAATATAATTTAAACAGTTTTGTCCTTCAAATTACCCTTGAGCCATTTCTTTTTGTGCTGGCTATACAATAAGTAAGTGAAGTTCTAATTTATAAGTAAATAATTTGTTCTAAGGTCTAAATGTATTGCTAGAGTAAGGTTAATTTCTTTACTCCTCTTTGTAAGACATAGTACAATGTAACAAATTGCCATATGTGCAATGTGGTCTGCATTTTGATTTAAGAGTGCCTTCTTGATTGGATTCTGGAACCGCAGAATTTAAATAAATATTGATATCAAATCTGAAAAGGGAAACACCCTTTTCAGATTTTCACAGAAAACAAAATAAAAATGTGAGGCTTCCCTTTCTAACAACATTTTTAAAGCTTGTTCAAATCTTTGAAGTGGATTTCCTGACAAATTCCAAACGGATAAAGCTGAAAAGCTTCTCATCTTAAAGAAAGTGCTTCGATATCTCGTTGGACATCCTTCCCAGAAAAAACAAAAGAGAAAAAGCAACTCCTTGTCTTGGCTGATTCTTACTGAAGGAAGGAAGCCTCACATTACTTCCTTTTCAAACCACAAATGGAAAATGAATCTGCAGGCAGATGGGAAAATCTTAATAGTTCAGTGAAAGCTGTCAATTTAGAAGGTGACTGTGAGGAAAAGCTTTCAAATCAATCATGAATCCCCTGCCATAGTTTTATGCCTCATGGCATCTGTATCACTTGGGATAGATGACAAAATACAATTTCCATTTTTGTTGTGATATTCGCTTAGCTTATACATTAAACAAATCACTTGTCCATTGGAATAATCCACAAACTACTAAAACATCATTTTCCTCTCCAATAATGTTATTAAATGACCACCCATGTAAACTAAGGTGACCAAGATTGCCCCAAGGAAGACCACAGTAACTTAGTGGTATACATAAGTTAAACAGCTTAAATACAGTGGCGGGAGTCCAAAAGTTAAATATTTAGGGTTGTGTTGTTTTGTTTGATATATATATAATTGGTTACTCCAGAAATTCTAGAAAATGAAATGAATTCCCTTCTCTTACAGTAAATAAAAACCGGTTTATTGCTCAACTGTTCATTCTCCGCACAGAAAAAAGCATTTAAGTTTTTTATTACATAACTTTATGCTGCTTTTGGAAATGCAGCACATTGGCACACATTCACAAATAATTCACAAGGGGATGTGAGCTGGAGTGTGTATTCCAAAAGAACTGAGGCTGGTTTACATAAAAAGTCAAGTCAATAGCAGCAGTGTGGATTTTAACCTAAAAGAAGAGGCCAAAGTACTGCAGAGGCC
Source organism: Lepisosteus platostomus (assembly GCF_059453375.1). NCBI lineage: Eukaryota > Metazoa > Chordata > Actinopteri > Semionotiformes > Lepisosteidae > Lepisosteus > Lepisosteus platostomus. Next base: position 60,098,732 of record NC_142612.1, read on the forward strand.
ATGGAAACGTTCCCTTGACCACAAACCAGCTAATTTATTTCTGCATTTTTGTCTGTATCAAGGAACAGAAGCACATAAGTAGTTGTCACTGCAGCTGATTTTTTTTCGTAATTCTATGAAATGTTTGAAAGCACAGAAATATATGGAAAAATGTTACTTTGTGTGAAATGAGAGCATTGCAGCCTGAAAACAACCCTAATGGACACCATCACAACAGATTAGCGGAGAGGAAGGCACCATGAGGCTGGGCAGTTCGTCACCTCTTCATCTGTCACTTACGAGGCACAGACTGAAAGCTGATGAGATATGACAGTGAGCAAACAAACCTTTCTCAATCCAAGAAATTGCAGGTGATTGAGAAAAAAAAGGATTGAATCCATCATTTCTTTATCGTAAGCATTTCTTCGACACTAACAATTTGAACAAACCTACCCTCGGTCAAACTGCCTATTTGGCAAAGAACAAAGTTTGGTGATTACAATATATGACCCCTTGCCAAGACTGAATAATACAGCAATGGCATCTTAAATATAGTTCCAGGGGATCTTTAAATAATAATGATACAGTTAAGAAGAAATTATAAAAAAGAATACACTGAATATTTATTTTACTGCAGTTTAACTTTTTCTTTGCCCCTCCATAATTGGGCCAACTTTGCAAATCTTCACAATTTATAATTAAAGACAGTTACAATACATTTTGAACATTAACCAGTACAGAAGAACTTTAATTTAGGTGTTGCTAAGGGCACTGCATGTAATGTACTGTATATCACCCAATTTTCAACATAGATTGTCAATTGATTAAACCATTTGAATATGAGAACAATTTTAGTTCTGTTTATAAGCATGGTATTCATCACTAATAAGGTTACTACCAGGTTCTGAACACTGTATTAATGCACTGTATCCTTATTACAGCTTATAACAATATCGATGGAACTTTATACTTCCGATCTAAACTGTTAGCCGATAGTTTTCTGTATTTTATTCTATAGTTTTGTGAAGACTATTTTATTCCACGTGGTTGTGGATGAAAAAAGAAATTTTACTGATGTAAGACAAAGAAAATAAATTGTGGTCTGAAATTCACACACATTATCGTGTTATTTGCTTTAATTACTTAAAGGGGAAAAAAAAGTTTCAGAAAGGCCATCCTTTTGAATGAAAGAAGCTATGTGACAGTGGTGGTGTCCAGGCCTGTATTTGCTTCAGTGAAATCTTGGCAGCTGGTCATCGTTTCTGACGTCAGTTAATGGGCACAAGTTTTTCAAGTTTGCCTCAGGAGAGCAACGTGTTTGTCAGACGAGTGATTAATGACTTTAGCATCCCAATAACACAAAGAAAAAAAAACACATTAATTTACACAAAGAGCACAGATCAAGGGGTTTTCACCAAGGAGGTCATTAATTGGTTGTCGAACTTACCATCTAATACAGACCCATTCTACATATTTGCTTTTTTTTCTCAAACTCCAAGCAACAATTCAGGGGAGAACTGAACTCCATAGTTTAAATATCATGCCACAAAACAAGTTTCTTTCTGAAGGTGATGGTAGGAGGGGAGGGGGGTGCTCTGCTTGTTGCTGTTTAGCTAGGGCGGTATCTTTAAGAATAAGCTAAAAAACAATTTTATGAGAAAAATGCACACCAGTCTGAGAAAACACATGCATCCCATCAAGCCTCGCTGTCATTGTCACATAGGCAAAGAAATTAAACTGAGTCTCAGAAGGCATTTGTCACAGGAGAAAAAAAAGGTTTCCTTTTAAGCATGTCAGGTGCCTTAGTGTTAGGGTCTGCGCAGTACCAAAGAGAACGACTGCACTAACACAAAAGTTACATGAAGGATGCGCAACCTACATTTTTTAGAAGTGCTAAATACATGGAAATATATGATGGTTTAAAGAGGAAGATGCTATTTCAGCCCATTCCTTCTTTTAAAGAAGTCTGTTTGTCTGTTTTAGTAAATAACCCATCATTTACAATTAGGCTGTGAGTTGCTCATAATTTCGGATTCATTTGAATAGCACAATCCTGTGAGAAACATACAGTATAGCAGACATCAGGTGTGAAATAAATTATTTAACAGTACTAAGTCTCCCCCTCTGTTCTAAACTGTGTTGGGTTTGTATTCAGATAAAGTGAGTAAAAACCAAAGCAGACGGGACAAAGGTGCTGATTTTATTATTGCTGAATGCTGACCTCATACAGTACCTGTGCGGAATCTTCTTACATGGGATTTTAGAAAATAAATAAAATATACAGTTACAATATTAGTTACAGTATGTATATACAGTCACCGTTTGCTATATTAAGTAGATCTGAAAGCTTCTTCTTTGCACTTAGCAATGTGGTTTAATTAGTTAAGACTTTATTGTCTCTTTAGAAGATAAAACTAAATAGTTTTTGAAGTGTAAAATAAATATAATAACGATACATAGTACAGAGTTTCATTGCCCTCATCTGATTTCCTGTTAATCATTTTTTTATGTAGTTATGAATGTCTTTTTGCCTATGTGCAGTTTTTAAATGTCCTAATCCCTAATGCACAATGACTGAAACCAAGTAGGTGTTGTTCATTTCATTCACAGCCAAGTTAAGAAAAATGGTTAATTTATTATTAAGGGAACTGAATGAGGTATTAAGGTCAGAGGCTCAGACATCTATAAACCTTCAGGAGGTCTTTATTTATAACATTAGATAGCAGTCTTTCAATCAAAACAGAGTGAAACAAAAGAAACCCTCAGGCTTTATAAACTTTCTAAAACTTGAATTTTTGTGTAAAAAATATTTTTATTTGAATTTCTTTACAACTTAAAGGTAATATGATTCGTTAAAGAATTGCCTCGTCAGCCTTTCCGTTACAGTTGGCTTGCATTCTGCTGTGGGACTGCTGCCGAGATACTAGACGTCTTTAATGTCTGTTTGTGTCTTGAGCGCTTTCAGTGGGATACGCTCAGAGATTTACTTTGGCTCAAATATAAGTAAACAAAGTTTGAACTCATCACCACAGTAAACATTAAAAAAGAAGCCTGCATTCATATATTATGAGATTTTAAAAAAGAGTGTCATTTGCAGGATACATTTTAAATTGTTATGCATTTTTAAAGATACACAGTAAACAAGCCATGAATGAATGCTGTCTTTGGCTGCACTCAGTTTTTTCAATAGATGTCTTAACTGCCAGTTGGACGTTCTGAAGATTCTGAACATCTTTGAAGCCCAGGAATAAATCGGTGAATTCTGTTAACTCTGAATACCGTCTTGATGCATCTCACAGACAACCAAAATATTGAACATCGGAACTGTGTCACCACGAAGGCTATGGCTTAGTGTAATTTAGATTACTAACTTGACAATATGGGTAGTTAAAACTGAAACTCACCTTGGTTCCATAGAAAAATTCAAATATGTGTTGTTTTTTGAGCACAGACAGTCACACAGACTATCATCTCTCATCCTTAATGAAAGAATTCTCATTGGTTATTGACTGTATGCTTGGGATTGTATGACATGGGATATTTCAGCACTACAGTGTAGTAGTAAGTAGTTGATTCACTGCCCCCAGACCAGATTATCATCCCCCTTATCCCTTTCCTTCAATAAAGACTCAGAATGTCAGATATGTTTATGTACTGATCATAGATCAGAGAAAGGAGGCTCAATACAAGCTGTGAATTTGCTTTCCAAAGTATGAACTCAAGCTATGGACCAACTGTTTAATTAATACTGCACCAATGTATTGTTAATTGCATTTATGACACCCACTCCTTGCCAAAACAACTTAGAAGGCCATTAAGATAATAAGAAACCTTCTATTCTTACTTACACTTGACAGCTAAAAGACTTAATGTATGCTTTGAATTTCACTTTATCAAAGAATGTGGTGATAACAAAATACACAGACTGTTCTAAAAGAAAAAGTGTAAGAGCCTTAAAGCCTATTGGTGGGTGCTCTGGTAGACAAATGTTTGCAAAAAGGTAAAGAACTAAAGTCAGTCACCCTGTTTGTCTAATAGGTGCCATTAGTGGCAATTCTGATAACAGATTCAATTTCTTAAAAAACAGTATTGTTTTAGAGTGAAATCACTTCAGGATGTATTTAAATCACAGAGGAGAAACATTTGTGTAGATTTCTATGCTTCCTTTAACGTTCTCTGCAGTCTGTTTTTTATCTGCACTTGCTTGGTTTAAAATATACGACTCCACAATAACAGTAGGAAAATTTATGATGGGTGTTTTTTGTGTTTTGTATGCTTCAACGAATGAAAAAAAACAATGATTTTATAAAATACACTTGAAATGCTAGCAATATGTTAAAAAAAACAGCTCTGTAAAATGCACAAATAATAAAATTTTAAAATTCCAGAATATCAATATCAATTAAATATCAATTAAAAAAAATTGTAAATATTATCCACCTGCACGTTTAAGTCTAGAACAGCAATTAGAGTTAAGAGGTCTGAATTGACTAATTTTCTGTTTAACACTGCAGCACACCACCACATCAGTTGAGAAAGGTTAAGAGAAGGTACATTATCAACACCACCGATACTGTATATACTGTACGCGCTTAAATTTCATACAGGATTACGTTTTGGTATATGAAGGCATTCAGAATGTAAAAACATGTTCTGAAAACATATCCCTTCTTGGTACAAATCCACTTGCATGGTTATAGGAATTTTAAATGTGTGTTGTTTTGTTTCATATACTATCTGTAACATGGGTTCTTTGATCCTAAACTTATCTCAGACCCTGCTTTTCATTGAGATTTCCCCCTTAATATTTGCCCGATTTAGGGGAGGAATTCAGGAAATGTTCCGGGTAAGTATATACTATGTTGGTATATTCATGCATTCATCATAAACCTAAGTGACCACATGTGTGGTTTTGGTGGATTAAGCCGTGAGAAGAGAGGCTGATTTTGTCACTTTCACACTGATATGCAGCTAGCTGAGGGTGAAAAGTTCACTGTTTGTTCTGACCCTGAAAATAATGCCCTTTCTTCCCATGATTACAGCAACAAAAAAAGAACGATGAGCTGATATGAATGCATTGGGATTGAGGTCTGCGTGGAAAATGAAGGATTTACGGTTTGCTTGGCGTGGAGTGTTCTCAAATAACTCAAAAACAACCAAATCTTATTTTGGTGCCTCCAAACTGTCAGTCATCAGTGTGAAGCCTTTATTTTTCTGTATTTTGTTTTGTCTCATCTCCAACGCTAAGGGATACAGGAATTTAACATGGCTGAATGTTTAGAAATATTTTAAAGTCATTCAAGAACTGGTATTAAAACTCAATCATCCCTGTTCCTCCCAAATTTGAGCACATAAAGTGCGTAAGTCTTAAGTGGCACAGTGAATATATGAACCCATCCTAAATAAATCAATTCTATCACCATCTTCGTGTTAAAAATTTAATGAACTACCTTCAGCTTTTTATGTCTTTTAGATCTCAGTGAGTGACCACTTTGTAGTCCTCTAAAGAGGCGACAGTGCTTTACCTCACTAAATCTTGACATTGCCACAAAGAACAAAATCTCCCTTTATTCATGGGTTATTTACAAGATCGAGATTTATCACTGTGCATTATTTAACAAAAGACAGCCAGGGAACAACTGAATCTGTATTTGCAGTAACCCAGTTTTGTAGTCAGTAGATTTTTAAGTTTGTAAGCTTGCTGAGCTGTTCTTCCTTCCAGAGTAAATCAGATTCCATCCAAATGTTGCTCGTCGCAGTCTCATTACAGGGATTCAGTTCACACACTGAGGTCATCCAAAATAATATCACAGAAAAACTAACATGCTACAACTTTCACCTGAAACAGTACCTTAAGTAATAGAGGTGAATGATACAAATTGAACATATAAAGACAAATACTGTATAAGGTAATATTAAGAGAAACAGCATACTAACCTAAAGGATAACACAAATCAAGCTTAATTGAACTGGTATTATCACAATAAAACAGGAGGAATAACAGAACACTATTTAAGACAGAGTTCCAGATGCTGATCATGAGGCAAAGCATTGAAAAGACCTTGAAATGGTCATCAGATCACTATCATATCAGATAGCTGGCATAACACGTCGCTTGCCATGTATCTTAGGGGCAGGAAATTGTTTCAGTGACCTGAATAGCCAAAGGCTAAGTCCAGGTCAAGAAAACGAATCTTTGGTACATCCATCACTGGCCAGGCCCTCTCCACTAGTGCTCCAAGGTCACAGAAGGGGGCAAAGGGAAGAGGTCATGAGTGACCTTCAGTGCCATCGCTTCTTCAGTGAGGTCCAGGACACCAAAACAAAGTGATTATAGGCGACATGGAATTCTAACCTTTATCCATCATTACACATCTATGAGGAGCATAAATGATAAAGCAGTGTGAAGTGAGCAAAAATCCAAACAGAAATTTAATGGCTCTGCAGCCACTGAATAAAAAAGAGAAAATGTTCCAACATTCACTACAGGAGAAATAATAAAACACACACACACACAAGGTAAAATTGAAAAGCAATCTTGAAATCTTAAAATGTATTAAGATGTCTTCTGGCATCTTCTGACCATCTGAGTGCAAATAAAGCCCCAGTCAAGATGGGTATCTTAAAAGAGTGATAATAAAAAGGACAAAGGCTTGTTTGAAGAGATGGGGCTTAGACCTATTTATATGCAAAATTGTCTAACAACTTTACAAGGAATCACCTCTGAGGCCTTTCTTTATTTCAAAAGCAGAAAACACTCTGTCATATATGGTATGATGAGAAGGAAATTAAACTTTCAAACATGGTTTCAGGACAGAAAAGATCTTAGATGAAGTACCCTGCAAAAGTTTAATCACCCACTACTTCCACTGAACTTGTGGTTTTTGATGGGACGGTTTGACCCGTGTATCAGTGAATTCACGGAAGTCTTTTGAGTTCATGGACTTTCTGTGACCCTGCTGAACTTAGACGCACTGTCCCCTCTGCTTCCCTCACCCAAAAACCCATTCTTAATCATCCCCAGTCTGTCTTTGTTTGCTCGCTCTGTTCCCAGTCTTCTCCCATGCATTGTGTCCAATCAGCACATTTGTCACCTGCCTTTGGTGGCCCCGATCAAAAAATGATTCCATTTTTTTGTCTTTTTCCCTGTTAATGTCACTTTAATTGTTCTAACGAAGTACAAGATGCCGAGTTGTGACAACATTATTTTTCTGTGCCCTCTGCCTCCTGGGAGCTGCTCAGCATTCCGTAGATTGGTTTTCCTTATTATTTAACAGGATTTCATTAACAGCAGATCCAGACATCTGCCTTTTTTTTAGCCAAAACCATTCTGAATGGTAGATAATACCATGTTCAAAAAATAAATATGTCTAATATTTTTCTCCTATTTTTAACTTGATATTAAAAAAAAAACGTATTCATTCATTTAGCTGAATCGATTGTTCCAGAAATGTAATATTTAAACCGTTTTCATATTATTAGAACAAAACAAAGTAGATACTGGATATGCATGGGTGACTCAGAGTTGTTATTAACATACAGAAGATTAATTACCAAATTTAATTTAACTGGAAGACTCATACAATGTTTAAAGTTCCAAAGATAAGCTAACATCAAATAGGCACATATATTTATTGCTTTTCTCTGTTATCAGGAGCAGACAGGATTTATAACTAAAACATCTTGTTAGTTTTTCTTTTTTGTTAAGTACTTGCACAGGAGGGAGCATAAAATAAGACCTGCATGCTTTACAGTTGGCCAAGCCTGATTTGGGTTTTTTTCTCTTGTGTTCATAGAGGGGATGCTCTGGGATTTTGCCAAAATTTGGGGATTTTGTTCTAATAATGAATAATATCCTTCCTTTGAGATAGTGATTGGAGGAAAACATGTACGGTACTATACATCTGTATTAGAACGTCAAGCAGCTTTTACATACAACTTGCAATGCTGTAAGTGTAGAGATTTTTCATGCAGGAAGCCTGTTTCTTACTTAGTGCAACCACACATGAGCCAGTAATAACCATACTTTGTTATTGAAATACTGAGTGGAATGCAAAGGTGCCCAGTAAGCAACTACACAAATGTATTGTCACAGCAGACAGGGTATCTGTGCACTGATTAGCCCAAACCACATTGGTAAAAGGAAATACCAAAGGCCTCCATGTCTCAGACTCGAGGTAAGAATGACACATGACAGAAAAACAAATGGGCAAACACATATTGCAGCAGACTGTTTTAGCGGTCTCACTCTGGCACAGGAGAGTGTCATTAGAATATCACCCTGCATCTCCTGAAATACTGTTTTCTTTGTTTAGATCTTCAGCTGTACATCTCCTCTTCTGAAAGCTCAAAAATATATCCTTGCTGTTCTGTGTTTTCCATTGCTTCTTATTAAAAAAGGGGTAATTCTGTTGTACATCACAAATCAGTAAGCTAGGACCGAAGTATGTCAGCCTGGGTACCATAAATTGCCATTTTTAAAAATAATTCTTGTACAAGCAATGACTGGAAATATATTCTTTAGGTAAGGAAGCATAGGACAGATTCAATTAAAATCTAACAAAATAGCAGGGATTTAAATAATACCTTTCGTGTCGGTTGTGCAAAAGGTGCTGCTATTCGTCAAAATAATATGACCTGAAAAGATCAGTGACAGGATTTCTGCAAAAAGAAAACGTGCAGTACATGTTCATCCCCATACTGATGTGCACAAAACAAGCAGGATTCCTCCAATAAATCAGAAAAAAGCTACACACTGTTGTGATGAGCACTGGGCAATCTTTTTGGAGAACAGTTTTATAACCCAGAAGCTGTTAGACAGCAACTGTATAAGAGCAACCAGAAGAGGGCCAGCAGACATACTGTAGGAAACTCTGAGAGTCAGTCAACAGTAAGAACTACAATAATCGAACATGAATGTGTCTCTCTTCCATGCAGTGAGATCAGCCAGTGACAATACTGCTGTACTGTATGTGACATGTATCAGTAAATAACAAGAAATTCCTAGACATTTCTTCCTACAGTAAAACAAATAAAAACGCCATGAGCAGTAGATCCAGCACAATTTTTAAACTGATGGATTTAAATTGCCCATTGGCTACCGATAATTTTTAGCAACATTGAATAGAAATATAGACCTACTCAAGTCTAATCAAATTAGTTGAGTTTCAAGCCCTAAAAGTGATAAGTAAAGTCATATGTAAAATGTTGTCTACTGTTCTTGACTGCTGAGGACTATTAGCAAAAAAAAAATAATAAAAAATTAATCTCAACAAATTTAGGAAGGATATTCTGAACCACTTTTAACTTTATCAGTGTATAACTTAAAAAATACATTGCATCTCCTAGTATAATTTTTGTTAAGATATCTTAACAGACAGAAGATAAGAAAGAAAAGATCCGAAAAAATGAAATGTATAAACAAAATTTAACAGTGAAATGATTTATAAATGTACAACTTGCAAAAAGCAACAAATTCTGCAGCTCTCACAATGTAAAGGAAGCCATCTTTTAAAACGTGTGACAGAACATGTTGTAATAACATTTCCTGGAATGCAATCAGAAACCCAGATCTGATCCCATATTATATTTTCATAGAAAACCCCTCACTGGGGATTGAAATGAATTGTGTATTGTGTTGTTTTATTAAAGAAAATAAATCACGTCTGGTTTCATTGAAAAGCAAACAGGTTATCAAGTGTCTCAACTAAAGAAAGCCCATCTGGGTACGCGCTGAGCACTATAGTACAGACTTCACCAGTTTAGGTCTGGTCTGGTTGAATCATCTGTGCCACTGAATGTAATGACTATGAGGTCCTGAGGAAGCCAGGGTTCATTTTTTTTGCTCATTTTGTAAGCCCAAGCGGGGTGTGAGTTTTGAGGTTCCTGTAAGCAAGCAGTGTTCTTATTTAGAGCGGCTTCACTCTTCCAGTAAGTTCTAACTCTCCTACAAGCATGATGGAGCTCCCTGCGTGCGAACTAGTGAATGCTGGTGAATGGCCCTGACTCCTGTGCCTTTTGGCGAGAGACATGTAGCTGTGTCCTAACCCCTGGGGCACGCTGAGCTGATTCTGAGCGGGCAGAGTAAAATAAAAGGAAAAACAATTTCTCCATTTCTAAATTCCAAAACTCAAATACACTTTAAGATCAACAACACTTACCACCATTTTGCCTGTCAGTAAAACAAAAAGCTGTTTACTGCTGAGAATACTGCATTATATTCTCCTAGAAGAAATTGTCCCGTAACAAGTGTCCAACTAAACCAAACAAAACTAAACGTCTAAGAAGAGCAATATCTCAGATCAGACTTTGAAATGGTGAAAGTACTGCACAGCTCTGTAACTTCATCGCACCCTGATGACATACTTTTCTTATTTTATTTTTCCAGATGCATTTAGTTATATTTTGTCAGCACTTCCCAAAATGTGTCCTTTATGAACACGTACAGTAGGTCCCAGTAGGTCAGGGCCAATGATACTTGTCCTTCTTAAACATTAAATTTCAAATTATGTGTTCGATTAACTACTAAAACACTGAGGGTACAGTATATTAATATTTGGAACATAATAGTATAGTTACTATGCATCACAATCATAGTAACTAGTTCTTATTTCTGGATTTCTGATTCTGAATTGAAACAAAAGTTGAACTTACTCTAAATATTTATTTAAGTGCTCAATTCAAAAGTACGCGAATGTGGCAAAACGTGTAGCGTTAGTTCCCTTTGGTGCAACCTTACTTATGTCAAATGTATGTCATTTTCATGTTACATAGCCAAAACCCCAAAATACAGGGATACACTTGATTCTGCACCTGATATAAAGACACAACTCTTTCTAATATTAAGGTGATATGTGATCAAAAGATGCAAAAACAATGTTCCCACAAAATGTTCATTATTTTAATTTTCCATGGGATGTTTTTTATTAATATCAAATTTATAAAAACAGTAAGTTTAAGTATATTTTCCCATAATATTCAATTAAATAATTTCCATAAAATAATTCTAAGATTTAAGGACAGCTCTTTATTGAACAAATCTCCCCTTACTATTTTTGCACACCAGAAGGACATTCAACATCATTCTTTTGGCTATTGTTTTGAGCTTGTACCTAATTTCTATCTTTTCATCTTAATCATTCGGCTACAAACCATAATAATGATAACATTGCTTTATTAGCCCTATACAATTTCTTGCATTAGGAACTTGTCTTTTTGCATACCCCAGCTTGCTCTCCATGAGATACAGACATACAGACAGGGAGAGAAGCTTGGGGTCAGAGCACAGGGTCAGCCATTGTACAGCACCCCTGGAGCAGCTGGGGTTAAGGGCCTTGCTCAGGGGCCCAAGAGAGTAGGATTCCTCTGCCGGCTGAAGGATTTGAACCGGTAACCTTCCAGTCACAGGCACAGATCATTAGCCACAGAGCCACCGCTCCGCCCCGTCCATCCAGGGGAATATTGGTTCATTCAGATAATTTTCCTACATTCTTCCCTCTTTGTGATTCTTTGTATTTTGAAAAAAACAAAAGAAATCCCCAAATTTAAAACTCTTTTAAATCAGTTTTTGGGCATGACACACCCACTCACCAGCACAATATGTAGATGTTGTATCAATATGTTCAAAATCCAGTAGTGTTGGAATTTTCTCATTTGTGGCCACCTTAATCGGGGAAATGCAGCTCTTTAATTTATGCTCTATTCTTTTATTGTTGCAGATCTAAATAATGGCAGCCTTTGTCTGGGATAAGGCTATTCACTGACTGTTTTAATGTTCTAAATGTTGTTTAACTGTTTACGAGTTTAGGGTACTATTCTTATCAGAAACATGTTCCACTCTAGCAAATGTGAATACAACAACTGTGTGAATACAGTTTAGTAAAACTTCCACTCTAAATCACTCTTCTTTTCTTCAGTCTACTTGTCAAAATGAAAGAAATTACATCAGTGAAAGAGACCAAAATATTCCAAATTCAATCTCATTGTAAAAAATACCAAAATGTCTTTTATTTTTTACTAGGGAGAGTATAGTGTGAGTACTCTTTTGGGGGCGTTACAAAGAAATATGTTGCTTGATGCAATGGAATGCTACATAATTTTAAATACAGTAGCTTCTGATGCATTCCAAAGTGCTTTACAGAAACCGAACAACTTACTACATATAAGCAAAAACACCCTACAGTTATCAGCAGTTGCAAAATAACAAAATAAAACAGTCCATTATTCCACAATAACGGACTCAGCCAGAGTCAATTGAGAGCCAACCTGCTTTGCCAAAGGGCCAGGATCCCTGGTTTGGTTCCAAGAACTCAGGACAGTGATGTCACTGTACAAAAGTCACAGTAATGAGCCTTAAAAGGCACCTGGTGAGCTACACATAAAATAAACCTGTGGCCATCGCCGGGGATATCAATCTGATTCCTATCAAAGGAAAATTCCAAAGTCAATTCCAAAGTCACCCAGAAGTGTCAGTACCTGGAAAGGATCAGTTGACACCTCACATGACACAGCAGGAAAGCGCCCACCGTAAACAAAATGAATTGCAGGACCCAAGTCGGTGCATTGCATCGTGCTTTGCCAGGGGTATTGTCACATTTGAAGCCTAAGGCTCACATTAACTGGCTATGCCACTGTGAAAATAAACGGGCTTCATTTTTAACATTTTAAAATACGGAGTGGAATATGTTTGTGCTGAATAAATAAAATGAATGAGACACTCTCTTCAACACTCATGACTCCAAAGAAAAATGGAGCTGAACTTGTTAGGTGGAAGGAACAGGCCAGCATAGAACCTAGGCCTGTTCCTCATACAAAGGCCTTATAGAACCCATCAGACCCTACAAAGAGATTGCAGATTGAGTTTGAGTTTCCAGGGCGTTCAGACACATGGAGTTATTTCTTCATTCTGCATTCCTTGTGCACCAAACCCACATTACAGATAAAGATGTAACAGCAAGCTTCAGCAGACATGTATTTTTTTAAATTGATTTTTTTATGAGTCTAATTAAAATGACGGCATTTGTCTTTTTGGCAAAAGAGCATTCAAATGTTATTTACAGGGAATGAAGACATTGATTTCCAACGCCACAATATGGGCTGGCTGATTGTTTCCCTAACTACAAAATGCATCATATCCCAAAATGAATGAAGCTGTCTGAAGGAAAATTCCTTTGTAGCTTTACTGTCGGTGCTAATCATAAATAACCATGACATCATAAGAGTCTTATCTATGGGGTTGCTGTTACTGATCGATGGCATCACTCTAGTAGTGTAAATAGCTTCTAATGTCCCATCTTCCACTTTCAAATAGGTTCTGATTATTTATGATAGCTGTTAGGTTACAAGTCTGAGCTGTGGACGGGATTTATTTTCTTCTTATTGCTTCTGTAGGTTCCAGGTTGGATGGGGATTGTTTTTATTTAGGATGAGAGACTAGCGTAGGCTGATTGGCATGTCTGGAATCTACCAAACCATTGGGCAGATTCTAATGATGGGATAATGGCTGGACCATTTGTTACTTTGATGACAAAACCTGGCAGCCTATTTTGTGCTTTGGGTTGCTTTTTTCACATCAGTTTGATAGATATGATTAGCAGAAAAATTCTGATAAGGAAGATTTGACAGCTCAGTTCAATTTCTTTGAAAAATCTCATTAATTTTGTTTTTTTTTCCCCTGATGCCCGGATTTTTAAATGAAGCTAAAAGTCTCTCTCTTGCACTTAAAACTTTTAAAATCCTATGTAAACAAACCATGCCCATGGTCAACATTAAATGTCTGTGCTTGTGTGTGAAAAAATACAGAAAACTGATGAAGAATTATGCAACTGTGCTGCACAACCTCAGCACACTATACAATGGCTCTAAGTTTTTACTTCTTTTATGGCCAAAATATATATTATATCACTGCAAATAACGTTCTTTGTTATTTATCTCATAGAATTTTGATGCTTCTGACATTTTATCATTTTAGAAAAAAACCTTATGCAACATTGATTTATTTAAAAAATCCTAGAATTAATCTTACATCTTTACTAATGGCTCCTTCAAACTGTGTGTAACAAGATTTCTCCTGGCAATGTTTTTCTATGACATTGATTAAAATGATTAAACATCATTGACATCCATTCTATATAATTTGCATGGTAAACAGTGCCATTCTCTGCTCGCTGAGTGTCACACATAGAAAGGATACCTTAAACAAAACTGCAGTTTCTGAAAGGTAGCCTTTTAATGTTAAATTTTTAATACACCACTTTTGAACTAAATTCAACACAATATGTAGCGATCGACAAAGAATTGTGTGAAGTTTATAATAGCTAAAATTATCCCAAGGGGACAGTTCTTTTGAATGAAATTTGCATGAAACAGCATGCCCCTGTCCAAGGATACACAACACAATAATAACAACATTGCTATAGTGACAAAACCCTTCACATGTCATTTATAAAATACTATAAAATACCCTTCTAGCTTGTGTGAAAAATGCATTATTAAAAAGTTTAGGGGTAAAAAAATCCTTCAACAGGATTAGGTGCACAAATGATTTAAAATAAAAGGTCCCCTAATAGAGTAAAATGTTGTAATGGGCTACAATTGGGAAAATGCAGGTAGTCATTCACTTACGACAAAATGTCAATCCAAATCAAATTAATACAGCTTCCTGAGACAACAAAGTCTCCAACCACTCTGCCAGAGGGGTCCTACAATTTAATTTAACATGAAAAAACTTAGAAGACGAAGGAAAAACTGTATATCAGTGATATCAGTGGTTCAAATGACCAGATACACTATTCATTAGTATCTGAAATAAAACACATTTTAAACATGTTTAGCATCTTCATCCTTGTTCATGTGAACTGTTCCTTCTTATAAATGGGAAAAAATGAACAGAAATCGCTCTCCTCAAAATGGCACAAGAAAAAGCAAGACAAAGTGAAAGGAAAATCATTGTCTATAATAGATCATCACAAAAAAAATAATTAATATGAGGGAAAAAAAGTAGAAGCGATAAGGGACCGTGTGTTACTCATGATTATATCTCTAACATCCTACCTAGAGAGTTGAGGCTTCAAATCCTAACTACAGACAGCAGTTTCATCCTTCAGCAAAGCACTGTATCCCTACCAGCTCAAATAATGCGTAACAGCATTGTACCCTACAATGCATCATTCATAAGTCATGTACGTCCATCCCCTTATTGTTAAAGAATCCAGAATGACCTCTAACTTGATGAGTTATAAGTTAACTTGATGACTCTAGTTTAGGCATTACTTTAGCTAGTTTAGGAATGATGAGTCTCCATAATTCCTGGAAAATCATTATGACTAAGCAAGACTCTTTGGGTCTGTACAACCAATCTTAAAGGAGCCACGCTCATGCTTCATCCGGTCTTTCCTA
Source organism: Lepisosteus platostomus (assembly GCF_059453375.1). Classification (NCBI taxonomy): domain Eukaryota; kingdom Metazoa; phylum Chordata; class Actinopteri; order Semionotiformes; family Lepisosteidae; genus Lepisosteus; species Lepisosteus platostomus. Next base: position 60,114,107 of record NC_142612.1, read on the forward strand.
TTTATCATATGTGTGTTGTTTTGAAATATCCATCCATCCATTTTCTATCAACCTTATCCAATACATGGTCACAGGGGAGCCAGAGCCTATCCTGGAAAGCAGTGGGCACAAGGCAGGATGCACCATGATGGCATGCCAGCCCATCACGGGGTACACACAGACAGAACAACACACACAAGCTCACACCAGAAGCCAGTTAAAATAAGATAAGATAAGATCACTTTATTGGCCATATACAATTTCTTGTATTAGGAATTTGTCTTTTCACATACCCCAACTTGCTCTCCATGAGACACACAGACAGGAAGAGAAGCTGGGGGTCAAAGCGCAGGGTCAGCCACTTATATGGCACCCCTGGAGCAGTTGGGGTTAAGGGTCTTGCTCAGGGGCCCAATGGAATAGGATTCCTCTGCTGGCCGCAGGATACGAACCGGCAACCTTCCAGCCACAGAGCCACTGCACCGCTCTAAACTATCAGTATGTCTTTGGACGGTAGGAGGAAACCCATGCAAACACTGGGAGAACATACAAACTCCACGCAGATAGTCCACTGTTTAAAATAGCAGATAGCAGACAGCCACTCATTTTTTTAAATATTTCATTTATATATAGAAAACAATCTGAACACCACTTCAGTTTGCCTTTTTTCCCCCACATGGAAGTGGCTAAACTCCCAGCAATGAAACAAGCTGCTGAAATACAGTAGTGCTTTTCATGTGTAACACAAAACCATTTATACCATTTCCAGCTGGCTGCTGATGCACTTTTAATGTCTGATTTAGACTGGACAAGCCTTTTTCTAATATCTACAACATGCGATTCAAACTGTTTCCCCCACTTTAACAGTATAAGTAATACCGCTTGTACAGAATGTGAAACGCTGAGTAATAAAACTATGCTTGAAAGCTGAGTAATAAAACTAAGTCTGAAAGAAAAGAATATCTCTTGATAAATTAACACAGCAAAAGTCTGAAATGTGAGCACGAACTGTTTATAGTTCCTCCTTTAAGATAATATTCTGAAAGGGAAAAAAAGGTCTTTACAAACCTTTTACAAAGCTGGTATTACTATGCATGATTCAAAGAAATAAAACATTACAGAAACTGCAGCAGCTAACTCTAAGTGGAGTTATAAGATTACAATAAACAGTGATGAGACTGGGCAATCAGCCAAGCAAGTGATTCAGATTTTAAAAAGAGATATTAAGCAGTATTTTATAATAATACAGATATATGATATATCCGTGGAACTGGCAGCAAACTCCAACAGGGGTCAAAAAGCATTATTTTTTTACACATTTAAGAAAAATGTGCCCACAGAAGTGTGAGATACCTCTTCCCCGCGAGTCTTTGCATGTAAGAGTATCACTCTCTTCTCCACTATAGCATACTTTGGCCTTAGTTTATTTGCCTTTCTCCACATCTCTTGTAAACCTCAACAACCTCAAAGGAGAAGAGCTGGCTGCCCAGACCTGACAATAGCTTTTTTGTCACATCCAGGAACTGGTAGCTGTTCAGGAAGTGGGGCCTGGTCCAGCCTGCCGATGCCAGGGGTGGATGATTTATTGCTCAGTGTCCTCCATGGCAGTTGGACTCCTTCCCGCTGTCACTCACAGCCTGTAAAGATCCTATCCGAAAGAAGAGGTTCCCCTCCGTTCTAAAGAGATTACAATGCTTGTCATAAAGTGTCTTTGAGGAAAGGGAAACGGGTATGAAAATGGGCAAAGAAAAGAAACAATCAGAAGACGAGAGAAGATGGATGTTCTGTAACCTTTTCTCAGAGACCCATTTCTTCCACTTTTTCTCCTGTCTTTAGCCGGGTTTTGTTTTGCCTGATGACAAAGCGTAATAGCTTGATAAATTGATTTTGCAAGTCTCTTTCTCATCTCTTGAGAAGACGCTAACTCGTTAGGACTTCAGAGGGCTTTGGGAGGCAGGAGACAACAATTAGTTTGTTGGAGATGTCAGAAAGTAGCCACAAAGTTTTGCCAGGAGAAATCCTTTCTGACGGATTGTAGCTGACAATGTTGGCAGCTAGCAGGAAAAAAAATGAGAGACTCCCTAAGAATCTTTCGAGCAGAGGAACATTTGGGATGAATTAACCCTTATCTCCGAGTACGGCTGAACAAAGTCACACGCAGACTACCTGCTGTAGATGAAATCCTACAGTAGTATGACTGCAAAAAATACACAAATAAAAACTGTTACAGGAAACAAAAGCCTAACTCTTCTACTTCCCTTCCCCAGTGACTAATTGTCTAAATAAAATGCTTGACTGTCTATCACTATGCAGAAATTAAAAACCTGTATTTTGTGCAATATTATCCACTTTGGCTGGTAAATCCCTAGATATAAAGGATTACGTTTAATCAGTGGACACCATGAATTTATACAGAAAATAATTATTCAGACAGAGTAGACTAACAGGTGTAGCTAACTTAACAGAAGAATTGGAAAAATATGCAAATTTAACACATACAATCCAGGTCAAAACCTTTTCTCTTCATGAAAGAGCCAGAATATCAACTGCGATTAAAGAAAAACATTGCAATTGAACAATAAAGATATAATATCTTACACACCTTATTTTAAATCAAAACTATATAGCACAAAATACAGTCATTGACAAAAAGAGTATTCATACTCTTGAATTGGGGTACAAACATTTCTAAAGCTTTTAGATGAGTAGTTTTACCCACCTGCCTGTGAAAGAACCATAGTTTTCTTTCAAACTGAAAGCTTTCCTGAAATCAGTGGTTTCTTTCAGATCCACCCTTAACAACCTCACTCAAAGATTACAAGACGCTAAACTGTTACATTGTTGGAACGACCACTATACATGAAACGCAGCCTATACATTTAGAACTCTCTCCCTATTCTCCACATAAACCTGAGTTCTTGCTCTGGAAACATTCTTTGTGCTAATAGAATGCTTTCAAATTCTGGAATTATGCATGCCCATCTATTTTTAATTTTGGCATACATTCTTGATAAGACGTTAATACCTCCATCCAAATAGAAGCCCTTCTTGTTCTGATTTGCTATTCTGCTATGAACTGTTCTCCTAGGTTTTGCCAAAATCATTCAGTCAACCTTGAATATACAGACCAAGGTTGTTATGTACTCTTTGACCAGTCCTGCCACAGATAAGGAAAGAATTTTGCTTTCTTTGTGTAATTTGACAACTAGATTTGTGAGCTACATATCATGTTCTTTAGTCCTGCTCCATTGTAAGATCGCTTATTGACTTGGCTGGCATGCTTGTTGACTAAGTACAGTGTAGCGCCTCATTCCAGTATTTTAGCGATCCATTCGAAATCTGTTGTTTGTAGAGGAAAATTCTCATGTACAGTATAAGTTCTCTTTAGTTGTAGTATTGTTTCTGTGTACCTTTCTTTAAATTAAAGTATATGATTTAATTTCTGTTGTGTGCAAAAGGGTAAATATCTTTGTGAATGAATATAGTGCCTAGTATACCAAAACTGCATGAAAATGTGCATAAAACTCAAGTTAATAGTTTGCAGGACAACTTCTGCCTTCAGGCTCATATTTATATATTTTACTAAATAAAAGTGAAGGGATCCAACAGGTACTTCTATGTATTAAGAAGAAAAATAAGGATATAAGAGGATGACATAGTGATGAGCAAAAGTGGTGACTGTGGACTTGAAATGCTGCTGGTGTAAAAATAGTGACTTCTACATAACGTTTGCAAGCGATTGCTATCATATGGAGCAAATTAGGACATTATGAGATAATCACATGCTTTCAAAGTTCATGCCTTAATACATTTCTAGAGCCTCTGTTTTATATCTGATCCACATAATATGCTCATATTCAATTTATTATTGAATAATTGGAAATGTAATATGGTGTTTTTCATGTCGGGGTCTGAATGTGAGTGTAATTTAGCTCTTAACCTGGTAATTAGGTTTAATGATGCCCGTATTTCACTTACCTTTAAAGTACAACCATTTGTTTAAAGAATAACCTGTCTTAAGTACAAAAAGGGAGCTTTATCCTCAGTAGTTGGTGCTTTCCCCCTACCAAAAGCCACTAACTCACCCCCTCTCCCCAAAGTCCTCCCTTTTTTCATCACATGTGGATGGAAAAAAATTAGAGACTGCTCCAATTTTCCAAGGTATCAAATCGAAAGGGCCTCTGTGGCTGTGGGCTGGCACATCCTGACTCACATACGGCTGGCAAATAAAAGGTGGGCAGCCATCCTATTCAGCACTTACTTAATTTACTGCTCATTAGGCGAATGCAGCTAGGGCAGCAAGCAAACGAGTATCACAGAGGAAAAAATAAATAAAATCCCATTTTCTTCCATACTGTGCAGTCACACCATTCTGCATTGATTAAAAAGACATCACAAAACTAGGAATGTCTCCAGATGTAAATGAACTAGTCAGCTATGTCAGCTAAAGTTAGGTGAATTTCTGCACCACTATGTCTCAAAATATAGTGTAATGGCAACTTATTTTACTTGTTTTCTTGAAATATTAAAGTCGATGTTCAGGTATATGACTTCATTTATGTAAAGTAAATGACATATATAGATTATGTATTTATTTTCAGTTTTATCTCTATTGATTACTAGTCATTATATTACCCACAGATTGCTGTTCCACATGTAACATTTACAATTGAGGTGTGTTTTGTCTATTTCTCTACAGGTCTGTTTTTGTTAAGTAGCAACAGATGTGTCATATCCTAACATGCACCTAAAGGCTCAGATACTGTAGGTCTGCTTTCAGACCAGATCTCCTCCTGCACTGAGTGAAATGGACACAAAAATGTTTAACATAAGACAAAGAAGACCCTTCGTGATTGCTACACTCAATTATTGCTCCCATTTATTTATTTGAACTTACTAGTCATGCTATGCCACAAACAAGAAAGCTACCAAACCTTGGCAGCAATTTACAGACAGAACCTCAACCCCAAATCGTTTCATCCAGCTACAGAAGACGCATTTGGAACTGATTACATGGCAGCACTAGGTCTTGATTAGTAATATACACAAATTTAAATGTGTATGCCTTAGACCTTGAGTTTAAAGTAAATCTGTAAACACTTAAAAGTCTCCACCTTAATGCTTCAAGGCTCAAATCGCCTTCTGAATCACTTTGTTCATTCTGCCTAGACTTTTTGTTTTGTTATTACTTATTTTATGTCAATTTGCATGCTTAGCTACTTTTGTTTGTGGATTCACTCTTGTCATAATATGAAATAATGCAGAAAACCAAGACCAGCAGCTACCAAATTCACATGCTTTTTCTTTGTCAAGTACTGACTGTTTTACGCGATGACCTTTATTGACTATTAAGGCACTTCCAACCTACAAAACTGTATTTAGTAAAGCAATCTTCAATCTTCTATTGAATTTTTTGACCGAACTGTTGCAGAATCTTGTTCAGTAGAAGAACAATTCAAGTTTTTTTTTCTGCTTAGCCGGTATAACCTGAACTTTGCCATTATGAGCATCTTAAGAAGACAAAGGAGTGCTCCAAAGCACATGTGCAGTTTAGTAGTAGTACAGCAGAGATAAAGCCCCGCTTCATTCCGTTAATGCACTGCACTGGAGAGTTGCTGAAGCTCCACAGCACAACAGGGGCCTTTTGCATTTCAAGTGTTCAAAGTCTGGGCTGCACCCCTGAGAGCCACAAATTGAGAGAGATTAATTCAGTGCTCTCGCACCCCTCATTACCAGCAGAGCTGAAGCAGGTCAAATACAAGTTAATCTCCTGAATTCCAGTTTTATTCATGGATGTGAAAACATCTATTACTTTTTGACAAGCAAATGTCTACGGTTATAGGCAGGGGGACGTTTCCTAAGAAATAAAGAATGGGGCAGCTGTATGGAGTATGAATGGAGAGGAAAATGAAGGAGGTCTTCAAAAACTGTTTTTTTATCGAGAGTATTTTTCTATTATGCTTTTCTTGGCTATAAAATAAGACACCCAGAAGGGCGAAGAATGAAATAACGAATGCAAGGCAACGTCTTTGAGGAAAAGAGTGTCTTTTGACATTAAAAAAATACTAAGATTGCCTTTTGAAGAGATAAAAACTGCAGTGCACAAAGAAGGAATTACCAAGTAGCTAAATCACATTTTAACGGGGCAAAGAATAGAATATTTAATCATATTTTATTTATCACATTTGTCAGACATAATTTATTTTTAATTATTATTATTATTTATTTTTGATACTCTGGAATGTTCATACTTAAACACTTCTAAATTAAACAAAGAAACTTTAAGTCTAAAATTACTGTAATGGCTAGAGGATTTGGAAAAATACAGTATCAGCACCTGAATCTCCCAAATATGGGGGTATCCGTTTTTTCCTTAAAGGTATTTTTGCAATTGGCACTGGCATTTGTGGAGGAGAGCAAATTAGGGGCTATTCACTTGTGTTTGCATTATTATGACCACAAACAGAAACAGTGGTTTTGTAAGGTAGTATTAGTCCTTGATTATTTTCGTTAACCGGTACTTAGATTTACTGCTTAGGTAATGTGATATGACTTCCAGTTAACCACTTCTGTGACTCCTGCAGGAAAACAAGGACAAAGTTACAATTCCCACTCCATACCAAGCCAATAAAACTTCATGCTGTTTTTCTTCAAAATGAATGTGTTTTTCTCACTCACATTGTACATGCATTTGGAAACAATCAAGTGCTTATTTAAAAAAGGAACCCCAAGATAAGGTATCTGTGAGTTGCACACTTGGGTAATTGATCACATTTGTTTCCTGTACATGGTTTAAGCGTCTCTCCTTTTTTCTCTCTCTCTCTAGCGTGTATGTGAGTACGAGCATGTGTGAGGGTATGTAAGTGGCCGGTTTGTTCTTTTGGCATGGTTCTGATTACCCTCTGCTACCCTCTGCCTTGTTAGCCCAAGAATGTTCTACTGCATGGAGTGAATGCAGAACTGGGGTCTGTTTCAGAGACTCCCCTAATGTGCAGTGGTAGTTTTCTGTTCTTTAGCACACCAGGCTGCCCAACTCAGGAGACCTGCCTTGGGCTGGAGCACAGCCTGGTTGCTAGGCCTGTCTTGTCTATATTGGGATTGTTTACACAAGAAAGCTTGTGTAGTGTAACATTAGGTGAAATATATGGGATAGCTCAGAACTGCTGATGTAGGATGCTGAAGCCTCCACTGACAGAGGAGAAAAGTAGGAAACTTGAGTTAGAAAATGACCTTCTGCTGGTGAGACATTCAGTATTAAAAAATAATAAAATAAGTTTATTTGACAACTTTCCGGGCAATATCTGTCTCTATTGTAATCTTACAAATCATAAAGATAGCAGAATAGATGCAATTCATACAGCAGTGTTCCTTTGGTGAGAAAAGCAAAAATAATGTATTCAATCAAGTACACATTCCAAATGGTGCAAATATGGATGTGAATACACTGATTACAAGTGGTAAATTGCACCATTTTAAAGCAATTTAACTGAAAAGAATCAGGAACACCTCAATCATTTAAATATGTCTTTTATCTCAAGTTTGTGCAAGCCACTAATCCAATCTGTGAAATAAACTTTAATCATAGCCTTTCTTGAAAATAACTAGAAATTCATTGTTTTTGGCAGAGAGGTTCTGTTCAACTGCGTAAACTTTCTCACTGTCCAAAGATTCATTAAATTCATGCATTTAATGTTTGTTAAATTAATGCACAGCTAGAACTGCAAGAAACACAGAAAAACACATCTGTGACGTTATTTAACAGGGTCTTCATTTTGCATCATGCGCCACATAAACAGAATTCTAGTTTATTAGAAAAAGTCAATCATCCAGAATTGCAGTTTATTATTCATTGAGGTTTCCTTCCTTTTTATTCAGGCTCTGAATATCAGATCCTAGTCACACTTTAACTTCCATCCACTTCTGCAAAGACAATAGACGTCTTATAAAGCAGTTAAAAATCCGCCCCCCTCCCCCCAAAAAAACAAACAGACGCATTAAAACACCCAGAGCTCTCAAATATCCTCTCAAATACATATGCTAGTCTTTGTAAACACTTTTGATATTTCTTTTTATTTTATACCTAATAACACTGCATAGAGATTTTGTATTTTCCTCGACTGGTCAGGGAGATTATCCATATTTGCCTTAAGTTATGTTTCAAACAAATACTTTTATGATGCGTGACACTGTTTTGTATTTACCAGAATAAAAACGTTGTGCGATGTGTCATTTGGTGAGACAGAACACCAAGCAGCAAACATTGCTTCACAGTACCCCACTTGTTTCCTTGCGTCAACTTGCGTCAACCTTAACATGTCAAAAAAACAGTTTTAGTGGATAAAACAGGAAAGCTGGAACCGAATCTGTTCCTAGTGGTCTGAAAATGCCAGGGTTAAAAACTAAACTAACAAAGAATCTAGACAGGGCCGTCCAATTTTAGGGCATCTTTCCTTATACACATGCAATCCTATAGAAACCCTGATTTTCTTGTAAGATTCAGCATGATATGCATTGTCCGCAAACATTCCTTTCAGCAAAACGGTGTGCATGGATAGGTCTAACATTAATAGTATAAATAAGCCTCCTGTGGAGCCTTTTTCTTACAGGTGAAAGCCTTTGCAGTCCTGGTATTCTCTTTTGACCTAATAAGGTCACTGACCTTTCAAGCCCTTTAACTTCCCCACCTAATCTTTATTTCCTTCACCTATCATTTTTCTCGGGGATGCACCCTCCACTTCTTAATTTCGCCAATGTCCGCTTTTGTCCTTTCACAATTCACTTTGACTTTGTTCAATTAGTTAACCTAGCTTCCTTTCCCCTTTCAGACCTCTTGAAGAAGAAAAAAAAAAAGAGAAAGAAAGAGGGCCAGGCCGAAAGCGAGAGGCTTGTTTTCTTCTGAGTGTTGAATGGAGGGAGAAAGACTTCGAACTGCTTGAGGAAATTACACTTTTCTCGCTCTGCCTTGTTTGTCCATTCCCATCTGACATGAGACACTACTAGCAGTCCAATAAATACCTTATAAAATTATAATAAAACATGGATGGTCAATGCTGATGCTCAGGTATAATCTTAGAGGAAGTTCTTTGCGTACAAGGTACAAGGTTCTCTCAGGACAACAAGAATGAGCGAGCGAATTCGTATTTGTGCTATTACTGCAACTACTCGCAAAGCAGTATATGTCTATATGATTTGTCTGGAATAAACAAACAAAATAACCTGGGGAATGTTTAATTAGAATTGTTCTTTTTAAATAAACCTCCTCATCACTGAAAAGCAGGACTTCCAGCCAATGGGCCCCAGGAGACCATAATTCCAGATCTGCACAGTCTCCACCTGTAGCTGGACACCGATTGCATCCCACTGCAGTGAATTAGCACTCTAAGCTGATTAGGGCTGCTAGGCACAGCTCTATTTTATTGACACAATAAGGGGGGACAGAGAGGGGTCTGAAATGAGAAAATCATTTCCATGCTGACCGAATTAACAGAACAAAAGAGCTCTTTCCACTTGCAGCATTCAATTTGTTGAAAAAGGCAAGCCACTTAATGGATCACAATACCGACTAGACAGATGAAATTTAATACACCAGCTTAGCTCTAATTACAAATAAAAATCATGGTGATAACGAGGAGATAATAAATATTATCTTGAACATATAGCTTCAAGACTTTACATTTGCGGGCACATTTTCCAAAATCTCTATGAACATTTCCAGCTGATGTGATGATGCATTTAAAACCAATTATATATCTTTAATATACATGTACTGTCATTTAAACTAACATAAAAAGATCTATCACTGCTGTTTGATGCAGGTTACTGTATATAAGTGCTGAAGTAAAAAAAAACTACTTTATGACATTTAAGAGACCAGCATTTCCTGTGTAAAGGTATAATTGCAGTAAAAGATAATTGTTCGAAGAAAAGTTGTCATTCTTATTCAATAGCTTTTAATCACTATTGCAAACACATTATTATATATAAACACAAGGTGTCTTCTACATTAAAGAAATGCAAATGCAACATATTTTAAAGGAATTGATCTTTTAAGTGCAATTTTCGTTAATTTAGACCTGTTCTCAAGATGATATGTATAAACTGAAAATGTTAACAATCTGTAATGCTTTTTTCATTAAATTTGAAATTAGTTACTTTGTCTCTGCCAAAAGGCTTGCATTCTTAATTTTTCAGTTTGAGTACATAAAAATATGTACTGTATTGCGTTCTAAAAACCTGACGTATCCAATGTGGCACAGCACAGGAGCTGCCAGGTTTATTTGTCTACCGCCATTGTCTCCTGAATCCTTTGATTTGATACGATACATGCTACACCAAGAAGAGAAAAGGCACGAACTGCCTTTTAAATAACCATTCCCTTTTCATTTTTTAAAAGTATTTGTCACCTTATTTCAGAAACATAAAGGAAAGGAGATCTGGATTCGTTTCTTTTCTTCAAGGAGTTTTTTTTTTCTTTTTCACGGGGGTAGACCCAAGACGAGAAAGCACATGCACTTGAGAATTCATATATTTCACTAAAAATCAACTTAGTGTCACTTCGCAGACAGCTCGTCACAATTCTCCAACCGGGCCTGTGTCTCGGACAGTGCCGGAACATCTGCATTCATTCAGTACAAGGGCTTAGCTGAAAACAAAAAAAATAAGCCTCCCCTCGAAATATTCCTTCGTTCCGTCTAAATCTTGACATGGCATCTGAATTTTTGAATCACAAAACACTTTAGAGGTTCTGGTACCTATTATCTTCTCTTGGCTTCTCCTTGTCCCTGGATGCTGAAAAATATCACCACTGAAAGTAAGGTAGTCAACAGGCAAGCTTTTTGTGACCTAATCCTTAGGCCCTCATTCATGCTCACTGTTAATCTCTTAATGCATTATAGAAGAGATGGACAAAAGGATCTGAATACCTCAGTTTCTGTCTAGAATGGGAGGAGTTCAGGGTAGAAATTTTTTTTTTAGAAAGCTTAGCTTTTGTAAATTCAAAAATGGTCTCATAAGCCAAATTCACAGTTTTTTTTTTCTTTCCAGAATAATATTTTCCCCTGAATATTAGGCACATTCACTTTCTTATTCAATTTGAAGATGCAACGAAACAGGACATGTTACTGCACAACAACCTACAAAATCAAAGGTGTCACACACAAGAATGGCAATCTGTCCCCTGACAAGGGTTCTCCAGAGATGTACAGTATTCTCAAGAGGAAACGAAATCAGTAGATCACTGTTTTTAAATGTCCACCTTTTACACTGAACATTACATCCTCGTCTGACAGTTTTGTCTAGAGACTTGTGGTAAAAAAATTACAATCCCCAGTTAAACAGCTTCTATTAAGAAAAAATCAAGATTACACTTTTCTTTTCCTTTTAAAACGGGTAGATCTTCTCTAATCATTAGGTCTTCAACATTCCAACTGTCTTACCTCTCTTATATTTTCTACCAAATAAGTTAACTGTCTTATTATACACATTTCTTTGTACTCTATACACATTTGGACTTTCAGAAACATACAAGCAAAAATAATAAATACAAAATATGTTTGTTGATATAAATCCCCAATTCACCATTAGTTATGATATGAAAAAAATGAGAGCCAATGACTTGAAGAATGCTTGTATTTCTCACGTACACATTCAAATCTATTAAAAAACGAAAACCTCATGCAACATAAAACTAACTAGTTTTAACAAGTGCTAGATTTGTATATTTTAGTAGGCGAATATTTATATATTATACATATACATTAGGCTTAATGGAAAATGTGTAAAGTATAGGACATACTATATCAAAAAGGCATATTTTTTAACATTTAAAGTTAACCTTTAAAACACCATATTCAATTATTGAGACATCCTGTATTGTGTGAAGTTTCCTGGACTAGTCTTGAATCTCAATTTCTTTGAGGTCTACTCCGTACTGCGTTGTTTAACATTAGTACTTCCTGAGCCTCATTTTGTCAATATTTAGCTGATTAAATGAAGACTTTCAGAGAAAACCAGGGGCAACCTTTTCCTTTTTTCTCAAATTGCCCAGATTTCCTCGTCTGCTTTCCCTTGCCTCTATCACTTTGACAAATGGCACTTGTTCTAATTCTCTGCTGACCAGAACTTTACTCAACTTTTGAGAAATCTCATTCAGAAGGGAAAACAGATTTTGGCCTTGTTTGCTGACTCTAATGAAGACTGTCAAGCCAAATAAACACTTAATATCACTAGAGGCCCTTTCCTCTCTCTAAAGCCTTTTAAATGCTGGTGTGGCTTTTCCAAACTATTTACTGACAAGGAAGGAAAAAAGAAAACTAGAAGAGTGAGAGCTGTTTTGTTTCTGCTGTTTAGCTATGACATCCCTTTCCTGCAGCGTACACTATACTCCTTCACTGCCTGCTCACTCATCAAGGCACACCTTTGTCTTACTTCATCGGCCATGGCGGTGCTTTCGACCTCTGACCCCAGAAACTAGTCATAGTCTTCCTGAACTTTATTGCCTGTTAATAGACTACTGGC